>NC_133424.1:36660000-36968333 GCF_049350105.2 Macaca mulatta
GTTATCGGAGGATATTTCCTTTGGCCCTATAGTTTTCAAAGGGATCTGAAATATCTGTTCTCAGATTCCACAGAGATTAGGCTAGCAAAAAGATCCATAAAATATAGATATAATTCTGTGAGATGAATTAACAGAACACTAAGCAGTTTCTCAGAAAGCTTCTTTCCAGATTTCATCTGAGGATATTTCCTTTTTCACCATAGCCCTCTAAGGGCTTCCAAATATCACTTTGCCAATTCCACAAGAACTGTCTTAGCGAAAGGCTTCTTGAGGGGAAAGCTGTAACTCAGTGAGATGATTTCACAGAACACAAAGAAGTTTCTCAGAAAGCTTCTTTCTCTTTGTTATCGTAGAATATTTCCTTTGCCCCTATAGTCTTCATAGGGATCCGAAATATCTGTTCTCAGATTCCACAGAAATAAGGGTAGCAAAGAGATCCACAAAATATAGATGTAATTCTGTGAGATGAATTAACAGAACACTAAGCAGTTTCTCGGAAAGCTTCTTTCCAGATTTCATCTGAGGATATTTCCTTTTTCACCATAGCCCTTTAAGGGCTTCCAAATATCACTTTGCCAATTCCACAAGAACTGTCTTAGCGAAAGGCTTCTTGAGGGAAAAGCTGTAACTCTGTGAAATGATTTGACATAACACAAAGAAGTTTCTCAGAAAGCTTCTTTCTCTTTGTTATCGGAGGATACTTACGTTGGCCCTATAGTCTTCAAAGGGATCCGAAATATCTGTTCTCAGATTCCACAGAAATAAGGCTAGCAAAGAGATCCACGAAACACAGATGTAACTCTGTCAGTGGAACTCACACATCACAGAGCAGTTTCTCAGAAAGCTTCTTTCCAGATTTCATCTGAGGATATTTCCTTTTTCTCCATAGCCCTGTAAGGGTTTCCAAATATCACTTTGCCAATTCCACAAGAACTGTCTTAGCGAAAGACTTTTTGAGGGGAATGCTGTAACTCTGTGAGATCATTTCACAGAACACAAAGAAGTTTCTCGGAAAGCTTCTTTCTCTTTGTTATCGGAGGATATTTCCTTTGGCCCTATAGTCTTCAAAGGGATCCGAAATATCTGTTCTCAGATTCCACAGAAATAAGGCTAGCAAAGAGAACCACGAAATACAGATGTAACTCTGTGAGATGAATTAACAGAACACTAAGCAGTTTCTCAGAAAGCTTCTTTCCAGATTTCATCTGAGGATATTTCCTTTTTCACCATAGCCCTCATGGGGTTCTAAATATCACTTTGCCAATTCCACAAGAACTGTCTTAGCGAAAGGCTTCTTGAGGGGAAAGCTGTAACTCAGTGAGATGATTTCACAGAACACAAAGAAGTTTCTCAGAAAGCTTCTTTCTCTTTGTTATCGTAGAATATTTCCTTTGCCCCTATAGCCTTCATAGGGATCCGAAATATCTGTTCTCAGATTCCACAGAAATAAGGGTAGCAAAGAGATCCACAAAATATAGATGTAATTCTGTGAGATGAATTAACAGAACACTAAGCAGTTTCTCGGAAAGCTTCTTTCCAGATTTCATCTGAGGATATTTCCTTTTTCACCATAGCCCTTTAAGGGCTTCCAAATATCACTTTGCCAATTCCACAAGAACTGTCTTAGCGAAAGGCTTCTTGAGGGAAAAGCTGTAACTCTGTGAAATGATTTGACATAACACAAAGAAGTTTCTCAGAAAGCTTCTTTCTCTTTGTTATCGGAGGATACTTACGTTGGCCCTATAGTCTTCAAAGGGATCCGAAATATCTGTTCTCAGATTCCACAGAAATAAGGCTAGCAAAGAGATCCACGAAAAACAGATGTAACTCTGTCAGAGGAACTCACACATCACAGAGCAGTTTCTCAGAAAGCTTCCTTCCAGATTTCATCTGAGGATATTTCCTTTTTCTCCATAGCCCTGTAAGGGTTTCCAAATATCACTTTGCCAATTCCACAAGAACTGTCTTAGCGAAAGACTTTTTGAGGGGAATGCTGTAACTCTGTGAGATCATTTCACAGAACACAAAGAAGTTTCTCAGAAAGCTTCTTTCTCTTTGTTATCGGAGGATATTTCCTTTGGCCCTATAGTCTTCAAAGGGATCCGAAATATCTGTTCTCAGATTCCACAGAAATAAGGCTAGCAAAGAGAACCACGAAATACAGATGTAACTCTGTGAGATGAATTAACAGAACACTAAGCAGTTTCTCAGAAAGCTTCTTTCCAGATTTCATCTGAGGATATTTCCTTTTTCACCATAGCCCTCATGGGGTTCTAAATATCACTTTGCCAATTCCACAAGAACTGTCTTAGCGAAAGGCTTCTTGAGGGGAAAGCTGTAACTCTGTGAGATGATTTCACAGAACACAAAGAAGTTTCTCAGAAAGCTTCTTTCTCTTTGTTATCGGAGGTTATTTCCTTTGGCCCTATAGTCTTTAGAGGGAACCGAAATATCTGTTCTGAGATTCTAGAGAAATAAGGCTAGCAAAGAGATCCACGAAATACAGATATAACTCTGTTAGAGGAACTAACAGAACACTCAGCAGTTTCTCAGAAAGCTTCTTTCCAGATTTCATCTGAGGATATTTCCTTTTTCACCATAGCCCTCTAAGGGCTTCCAAATATCACTTTGCCAATTCCACAAGAACTGTCTTAGCGAAAGGCTTCTTGAGGGGAAAGCTGTAACTCTGTGAGATGATTTCACAGAACACAAAGAAGTTTCTCAGAAAGCTTCTTTCTCTTTGTTATCGGAGGATATTTCCTTTGGCCTTATAGTCTTCAAAGGGATCCGAAATATCTCTTCTCAGATTCCACAGAAATAAGGCTAGCAAATAGATCCACGAAATACAGATGTAACTCGGCGAGATGAATTAACAGAACACTAAGCAGTTTCTCAGAAAGCTTCTTTCCAGATTTCATCTGAGGATATTTCCTTTTTCACCATAGCCCTCTAAGGGCTTCCAAATATCACTTTGCCAATTCCACAAGAACTGTCTTAGCGAAAGGCTTCTTGAGGGGAAAGCTGTAACTCTGTGAGATGATTTCACAGAACACAAAGAAGTTTCTCAGAAAGCTTCTTTCTCTTTGTTATCGGTGGATATTTTCTTTGGCCCTATAGTCTTCAAAGGGATCCGAAATATCTGTTCTCAGATTCCACAAAAATAAGGCTAGCAAAGAGATCCACCAAATGCAGATGTAACTCTGTGAGTGGAAGTCACACATCACAGAGCAGTTTCTCAGAAAGCTACTTTCCAGATTTAATCTGAGGATATTTCCTTTTTCAGCTTAGCACTCTATGGGCTTCGAAATATCACTTTGCCAATTCCACAAGAACTGTCTTAGAGAAAGGCTTCTTGAGGGGAAAGCTGTAACTCGGTGAGATGATTTCACAGAACACAAAGAAGTTTTTCAGAAAGCTTCTTTCTCTTTGTTATCGGAGGATATTTCCTTTGCCCTATAGTCTTCAAAGGGATCCGAAATATCTGTTCTCAGATTCTACAGAAATAAAGCTAGCATAGAGATCCACAAAATATAGATGTAATTCTGTGAGATGAATTAACAGAACACTAAGCAGTTTCTCAGAAAGCTTCTTTCCAGATTTCATCTGAGGATATTTCCTTTTGCACCATAGCCCTCTAAGGGCTTCCAAATATCACTTTGCCAATTCCACAAGAACTGTCTTAGCGAAGGGCTTCTTGAGGGGAAAGCTGTAACTCTGTGAGATGATTTCACAGAACACAAAGAATTTTCTCAGAAAGCTTCTTTCTCTTTGTTATCGGAGGATACTTCCTTTGGCCCTATAGTCTTCAAAGGGATCCGAAATATCTGTTCTCAGATTCCACAGAAATAAGGCTAGCAAAGAGATCCACGAAACACAGATGTAACCCTGTCAGTGGAACTCACACATCACAGAGCAGTTTCTCAGAAAGCTTCTTTCCAGATTTCATCTGAGGATATTTCCTTTTTCTCCATAGCCCTGTAAGGGTTTCCAAATATCACTTTGCCAATTCCACAAGAACTGTCTTAGCGAAAGACTTTTTGAGGGGAATGCTGTAACTCTGTGAGATGATTTCACAGAACACAAAGAAGTTTCTCAGAAAGCTTCTTTCTCTTTGTTATCGGAGGATATTTCCTTTGGCCCTATAGTCTTCTAAGGGATCCGAAATATCTCTTCTCAGATTCCACAGAAATAAGGCTAGCAAAGAGATCCACGAAATACAGATGTAACTCTGTGAGATAAATTAACAGAACACTAAGCAGTTTCTCAGAAAGCTTCTTTCCAGATTTCATCTGAGGATATTTCCTTTTTCACCATAGCCCTCATTGGGCTTCCAAATATCACTTTGCCAATTCCACAAGAACTGTCTTAGCGAAAGGCTTCTTGAGGGGAAAGCTGTAACTCTGTGAGATGATTTCACAGAACACAAAGAAGTTTCTCAGAAAGCTTCTTTCTCTTTGTTATCGGAGGTTATTTCCTTTGGCCCTATAGTCTTTAGAGGGAACCGAAATATCTGTTCTCAGATTCTAGAGAAATAAGGCTAGCAAAGAGATCCACGAAATACAGATAAAACTCTGTTAGAGGAACTAACAGAACACTCAGCAGTTTCTCAGAAAGCTTCTTTCCAGATTTCATGTGAGGATATTTCCTTTTTCACCATAGCCCTCTATGGGGTTCCAAATATCACTTTGCCAATTCCACAAGAACTGTCTTAGCGAAAGGCTTCTTGAGGGAAAAGCTGTAACTCTGTGAGATGATTTCACAGAACACAAAGAAGTTTCTCAGAAAGCTTCTTTCTCTTTGTTATCGGAGGATATTTCCTTTGGCCCTATAGTCTTCAAAGGGATCCGAAATATCTGTTCTCAGATTCCACAGAAATAAGGCTACCAAAGAGATCCACGAAACACAGGTGTAACTCTGTGAGTGGAAGTCACACATGACAGAGCAGTTTCTCAGAAAGCTTCTTTCCAGATTTCATCTGAGGATATTTCCTTTTTCACCATAGCCCTCTATGGGCTTCCAAATATCACTTTGCCAATTCCACAAGAACTGTCTTAGCGAAAGGCTTCTTGAGGGGAGAGCTGTAACTCTGTGAGATGATTGCACAGAACACAAAGAAGTTTCTCAAAAAGCTTCTTTCCCTTTGTTATCAGAGGATATTTCCTTTGACCCTATAGTCTTCAAAGGGATCCGAAATATCTCTTCTCAGATTCCACAGAAATAAGGCTAGCAAAGAGATCCACGAAATACAGATGTAACTCTGTTAGATGAATTAGCAGAAAACTCAGCAGTTTCTCAGAAAGCTTCTTTCCAGATTTCATCTGAGGATATTTCCTTTTTCACCATAGCCCTCTATGGGCTTCCAAATATCACTTTGCCAATTCCACAACAACTGTCTTAGCGAAAGGCTTCTTGAGGGGAAAGCTGTAACTCTGTGAGATGATTTCACAGAACACAAAGAAGTTTCTCAGAAAGCTTCTTTCTCTTTGTTATCGGAGGATATTTCCTTTGCCCCTATAGTCTTCATAGGGATCCGAAATATCTGTTCTCAGATTCCACAGAAATAAGGCTAGCAAAGAGATCCACAAAATATAGATGTAATTCTGTGAGATGAATTAACAGAACGCTAAGCAGTTTGTCAGAAAGCTTCTTTCCAGATTTAATCTGAGGATATTTCCTTTTTCACCCTAGCCCTCTATGGGCTTCCAAATATCACTTTGCCAATTCCACAAGAACTGTCTTAGCGAAAGGCTTCTTGAGGGAAAAGCTGTAACTCTCTGAGATGATTTGACATAACACAAAGAAGTTTCTCAGAAAGCTTCTTTCTCTTTGTTATCGGAGGATATTTCCTTTGGCCCTATAGTCTTTAGAGGGAACCGAAATATCTGTTCTCAGATTCTAGAGAAATAATGCTAGCAAAGAGATCCACGAAATACAGATATAACTCGGTGGGAAGAACTAACAGAACACTAAGCAGTTTCTCCGAAAGCTTCTTTCCAGATTTCATCTGAGGATATTTCCTTTTTCACCATAGCCCTCTAGGGGCTTCCAAATATCACTTTGCCAATTCCACAAGAACTGTCTTAGCGAAAGGCTTCTTGAGGGGAAAGCTGTAACTCTGTGAGATGATTTCACAGAACACAAAGAAGTTTCTCAGAAAGCTTCTTTCTCTTTGTTATCGGAGGATATTTCCTTTGGCCCTATGGTCGTCAAAGGGATCCGAAATCTCTCTTCTCAGATTTCACAGAAATAAGGCTAGCAATGAGATCCACGAAATACAGTTGTAACTCTGTGAGATGAATTAGCAGAACACTCAGCAGTTTTTCAGAAAACTTCTTTCCAGATATCATATGAGGATATTTCCTTTTTCACCATAGCCCTCTATGGGCTTCCAAATATCACTTTGCCAATTCCAGAAGAACTGTCTTAGCGAAAGTCTTCTTGAGGGGAAAGGTGTAACTCTGTGAGATGATTTCACAGAACACAAAGAAGTTTCTCAGAAAGCTTCTTTCTCTTTGTTATCGGTGGATAGTTCCTTGGCCCTATAGTCTTCAAAGGGATCCGAAATATCTGTTCTCGGATTCCACAGAAATAAGGCTAGCAAAGAGATCCACTAAATACCGATGTAACTCTGTGAGAGGAAGTCACACATCACAGAGCAGTTTCTCAGAAAACTTCTTTCCAGATTTCATCTGAGGATATTACCTTTTTCACCATAGCCCTCTATGGGCTTCCAAATATCACTTTGCAAATTCCACAAGAACTGTCTTAGCGAAAGGCTTCTTGAGGGGAAAGCTGTAAGTCTGTGAGATGATTTCACAGAACACAAAGAAGTTTCTCAGAAAGCTTCTTTCTCTTTGTTATCGGAGGTTATTTCCTTTGGCCCTATTGTCTTTCGAGGGAACCGAAATATCTGTTCTCAGATTCCAGAGAAATAAGGCTAGCAAAGAGATACACGAAATACAGATATAACTCTGTGAGAAGAACTAACAGAACACTCAGCAGTTTCTCAGAAAGCTTCTTTCCAGATTTCATCTGAGGATATTTCCTTTTTCACCATAGCCCTCTATGGGCTTCCAAATATCACTTTGCCAATTGCACAAGAACTGTCTTATCGAAAGGCTTCTTGAGGGGAAAGCTGTAACTCTGTGAGATGATTTCACAGAACACAAAGAGGTTTCTCAGAAAGCTTCTTTCTCTTTGTTATCGGAGGATATTTCCTTTGCCCCTATAGTCTTCATAGGGATCCGAAATATCTGTTCTCTGATTCCACAGAAACAAGGCTAGCAAAGAGATCCACAAAATATAGATGTAATTCTGTGACATGAATTAACAGAACACTCAGCAGTTTCTCAGAAATCTTCTTTTCAGATTTCATCTGAGGATATTTCCTTTTTCAACATAGCCCTCTATGGGCTTCCAAATATCACTTTGCCAATACCACAAGAACTGTCTTAGCGAAAGGCTTCTTGAGGGGAAAGCTGAAACGTTGTGAGATGATTTCAGAGAACACAAAGAAGTTTCTCAGAAAGCTTCTTTCTCTTTGTTATCGGAGGATATTTCCTTTGGCCCTATAGTCTTCAAAGGGATCCGAAATATCTGTTCTCAGATTCCACAGAAATAAGGCTAGCAAAGTGATCGACAAAATATGGATGTAATTCTGTGAGATGAATTAACAGAACACTAAGCAGTTTCTCGGAAAGCTTCTTTCCAGATTTCATCTGAGGATATTTCCTTTTTCACCATAGCCCTTTAAGGGCTTCCAAATATCACTTTGCCAATTCCACAAGTACTGTCTTAGCGAAAGGCTTCTTGGAAAAGCTGTAACTCTGTGAAATGATTTGACATAACACAAAGAAGTTTCTCAGAAAGCTTCTTTCTCTTTGTTATCGGAGGATACTTACGTTGGCCCTATAGTCTTCAAAGGGATCCGAAATATCTGTTCTCAGATTCCACAGAAATAAGGCTATCAAAGAGATCCAGGAAACACAGGTGTAACTCTGTGAGTGGAAGTCACACATCACAGAGCAGTTTCTCAGAAAGCTTCTTTCCAGATTTCATCTGAGGATATTTCCTTTTTCACCATTGCCCTCTATGGGCTTCCAAATATCACTTTGCCAATTCCACAAGAACTGTCTTAGCGAAAGACTTTTTGAGGGGAATGCTGTAACTCTGTGAGATCATTTCACAGAACACAAAGAAGTTTCTCAGAAAGCTTCTTTCTCTTTGTTATCGGAGGATATTTCCTTTGGCCCTATAGTCTTCAAAGGGATCCGAAATATCTGTTCTCAGATTCCACAGAAATAAGGCTAGCAAAGAGAACCACGAAATACAGATGTAACTCTGTGAGATGAATTAACAGAACACTAAGCAGTTTCTCAGAAAGCTTCTTTCCAGATTTCATCTGAGGATATTTCCTTTTTCACCATAGCCCTCATGGGGTTCTAAATATCACTTTGCCAATTCCACAAGAACTGTCTTAGCGAAAGGCTTCTTGAGGGGAAAGCTGTAACTCTGTGAGATGATTTCACAGAACACAAAGAAGTTTCTCAGAAAGCTTCTTTCTCTTTGTTATCGGAGGTTATTTCCTTTGGCCCTATAGTCTTTAGAGGGAACCGAAATATCTGTTCTGAGATTCTAGAGAAATAAGGCTAGCAAAGAGATCCACGAAATACAGATATAACTCTGTTAGAGGAACTAACAGAACACTCAGCAGTTTCTCAGAAAGCTTCTTTCCAGATTTCATCTGAGGATATTTCCTTTTTCACCATAGCCCTCTAAGGGCTTCCAAATATCACTTTGCCAATTCCACAAGAACTGTCTTAGCGAAAGGCTTCTTGAGGGGAAAGCTGTAACTCTGTGAGATGATTTCACAGAACACAAAGAAGTTTCTCAGAAAGCTTCTTTCTCTTTGTTATCGGAGGATATTTCCTTTGGCCTTATAGTCTTCAAAGGGATCCGAAATATCTCTTCTCAGATTCCACAGAAATAAGGCTAGCAAATAGATCCACGAAATACAGATGTAACTCGGCGAGATGAATTAACAGAACACTAAGCAGTTTCTCAGAAAGCTTCTTTCCAGATTTCATCTGAGGATATTTCCTTTTTCACCATAGCCCTCTAAGGGCTTCCAAATATCAGTTTGCCAATTCCACAAGAACTGTCTTAGCGAAAGGCTTCTTTAGGGGAAAGCTGTAACTCTGTGAGATGATTTCACAGAACACAAAGAAGTTTCTCAGAAAGCTTCTTTCTCTTTGTTATCGGTGGATATTTTCTTTGGCCCTATAGTCTTCAAAGGGATCCGAAATATCTGTTCTCAGATTCCACAAAAATAAGGCTAGCAAAGAGATCCACCAAATGCAGATGTAACTCTGTGAGTGGAAGTCACACATCACAGAGCAGTTTCTCAGAAAGCTACTTTCCAGATTTAATCTGAGGATATTTCCTTTTTCAGCTTAGCACTCTATGGGCTTCGAAATATCACTTTGCCAATTCCACAAGAACTGTCTTAGAGAAAGGCTTCTTGAGGGGAAAGCTGTAACTCGGTGAGATGATTTCACAGAACACAAAGAAGTTTTTCAGAAAGCTTCTTTCTCTTTGTTATCGGAGGATATTTCCTTTGCCCTATAGTCTTCAAAGGGATCCGAAATATCTGTTCTCAGATTCTACAGAAATAAAGCTAGCATAGAGATCCACAAAATATAGATGTAATTCTGTGAGATGAATTAACAGAACACTAAGCAGTTTCTCAGAAAGCTTCTTTCCAGATTTCATCTGAGGATATTTCCTTTTGCACCATAGCCCTCTAAGGGCTTCCAAATATCACTTTGCCAATTCCACAAGAACTGTCTTAGCGAAAGGCTTCTTGAGGGGAAAGCTGTAACTCTGTGAGATGATTTCACAGAACACAAAGAATTTTCTCAGAAAGCTTCTTTCTCTTTGTTATCGGAGGATACTTCCTTTGGCCCTATAGTCTTCAAAGGGATCCGAAATATCTGTTCTCAGAATCCACAGAAATAAGGCTAGCAAAGAGATCCACGAAACACAGATGTAACCCTGTCAGTGGAACTCACACATCACAGAGCAGTTTCTCAGAAAGCTTCTTTCCAGATTTCATCTGAGGATATTTCCTTTTTCTCCATAGCCCTGTAAGGGTTTCCAAATATCACTTTGCCAATTCCACAAGAACTGTCTTAGCGAAAGACTTTTTGAGGGGAATGCTGTAACTCTGTGAGATGATTTCACAGAACACAAAGAAGTTTCTCAGAAAGCTTCTTTCTCTTTGTTATCGGAGGATATTTCCTTTGGCCCTATAGTCTTCTAAGGGATCCGATATATCTCTTCTCAGATTCCACAGAAATAAGGCTAGCAAAGAGATCCACGAAATACAGATGTAACTCTGTGAGATAAATTAACAGAACACTAAGCAGTTTCTCAGAAAGCTTCTTTCCAGATTTCATCTGAGGATATTTCCTTTTTCACCATAGCCCTCATTGGGCTTCCAAATATCACTTTGCCAATTCCACAAGAACTGTCTTAGCGAAAGGCTTCTTGAGGGGAAAGCTGTAACTCTGTGAGATGATTTCACAGAACACAAAGAAGTTTCTCAGAAAGCTTCTTTCTCTTTGTTATCGGAGGATATTTCCTTTGGCCCTATAGTCTTTAGAGGGAACCGAAATATCTGTTCTCAGATTCTAGAGAAATAATGCTAGCAAAGAGATCCACGAAATACAGATATAACTCGGTGGGAAGAACTAACAGAACACTAAGCAGTTTCTCCGAAAGCTTCTTTCCAGATTTCATCTGAGGATATTTCCTTTTTCACCATAGCCCTCTAGGGGCTTCCAAATATCACTTTGCCAATTCCACAAGAACTGTCTTAGCGAAAGGCTTCTTGAGGGGAAAGCTGTAACTCTGTGAGATGATTTCACAGAACACAAAGAAGTTTCTCAGAAAGCTTCTTTCTCTTTGTTATCGGAGGATATTTCCTTTGGCCCTATGGTCGTCAAAGGGATCCGAAATCTCTCTTCTCAGATTTCACAGAAATAAGGCTAGCAATGAGATCCACGAAATACAGTTGTAACTCTGTGAGATGAATTAGCAGAACACTCAGCAGTTTTTCAGAAAACTTCTTTCCAGATATCATATGAGGATATTTCCTTTTTCACCATAGCCCTCTATGGGCTTCCAAATATCACTTTGCCAATTCCAGAAGAACTGTCTTAGCGAAAGTCTTCTTGAGGGGAAAGGTGTAACTCTGTGAGATGATTTCACAGAACACAAAGAAGTTTCTCAGAAAGCTTCTTTCTCTTTGTTATCGGTGGATAGTTCCTTGGCCCTATAGTCTTCAAAGGGATCCGAAATATCTGTTCTCGGATTCCACAGAAACAAGGCTAGCAAAGAGATCCACAAAATATAGATGTAATTCTGTGACATGAATTAACAGAACACTCAGCAGTTTCTCAGAAATCTTCTTTTCAGATTTCATCTGAGGATATTTCCTTTTTCACCATAGCCCTCTATGGGCTTCCAAATATCACTTTGCCAATACCACAAGAACTGTCTTAGCGAAAGGCTTCCTGAGGGGAAAGCTGAAACGTTGTGAGATGATTTCAGAGAACACAAAGAAGTTTCTCAGAAAGCTTCTTTCTCTTTGTTATCGGAGGATATTTCCTTTGGCCCTATAGTCTTCAAAGGGATCCGAAATATCTGTTCTCAGATTCCACAGAAATAAGGCTAGCAAAGTGATCGACAAAATATGGATGTAATTCTGTGAGATGAATTAACAGAACACTAAGCAGTTTCTCGGAAAGCTTCTTTCCAGATTTCATCTGAGGATATTTCCTTTTTCACCATAGCCCTTTAAGGGCTTCCAAATATCACTTTGCCAATTCCACAAGAACTGTCTTAGCGAAAGGCTTCTTGGAAAAGCTGTAACTCTGTGAAATGATTTGACATAACACAAAGAAGTTTCTCAGAAAGCTTCTTTCTCTTTGTTATCGGAGGATACTTACGTTGGCCCTATAGTCTTCAAAGGGATCCGAAATATCTGTTCTCAGATTCCACAGAAATAAGGCTATCAAAGAGATCCAGGAAACACAGGTGTAACTCTGTGAGTGGAAGTCACACATCACAGAGCAGTTTCTCAGAAAGCTTCTTTCCAGATTTCATCTGAGGATATTTCCTTTTTCACCATTGCCCTCTATGGGCTTCCAAATATCACTTTGCCAATTCCACAAGAACTGTCTTAGCGAAAGACTTTTTGAGGGGAATGCTGTAACTCTGTGAGATCATTTCACAGAACACAAAGAAGTTTCTCAGAAAGCTTCTTTCTCTTTGTTATCGGAGGATATTTCCTTTGGCCCTATAGTCTTCAAAGGGATCCGAAATATCTGTTCTCAGATTCCACAGAAATAAGGCTAGCAAAGAGAACCACGAAATACAGATGTAACTCTGTGAGATGAATTAACAGAACACTAAGCAGTTTCTCAGAAAGCTTCTTTCCAGATTTCATCTGAGGATATTTCCTTTTTCACCATAGCCCTCATGGGGTTCTAAATATCACTTTGCCAATTCCACAAGAACTGTCATAGCGAAAGGCTTCTTGAGGGGAAAGCTGTAACTCTGTGAGATGATTTCACAGAACACAAAGAAGTTTCTCAGAAAGCTTCTTTCTCTTTGTTATCGGAGGTTATTTCCTTTGGCCCTATAGTCTTTAGAGGGAACCGAAATATCTGTTCTGAGATTCTAGAGAAATAAGGCTAGCAAAGAGATCCACGAAATACAGATATAACTCTGTTAGAGGAACTAACAGAACACTCAGCAGTTTCTCAGAAAGCTTCTTTCCAGATTTCATCTGAGGATATTTCCTTTTTCACCATAGCCCTCTAAGGGCTTCCAAATATCACTTTGCCAATTCCACAAGAACTGTCTTAGCGAAAGGCTTCTTGAGGGGAAAGCTGTAACTCTGTGAGATGATTTCACAGAACACAAAGAAGTTTCTCAGAAAGCTTCTTTCTCTTTGTTATCGGAGGATATTTCCTTTGGCCTTATAGTCTTCAAAGGGATCCGAAATATCTCTTCTCAGATTCCACAGAAATAAGGCTAGCAAATAGATCCACGAAATACAGATGTAACTCGGCGAGATGAATTAACAGAACACTAAGCAGTTTCTCAGAAAGCTTCTTTCCAGATTTCATCTGAGGATATTTCCTTTTTCACCATAGCCCTCTAAGGGCTTCCAAATATCACTTTGCCAATTCCACAAGAACTGTCTTAGCGAAAGGCTTCTTGAGGGGAAAGCTGTAACTCTGTGAGATGATTTCACAGAACACAAAGAAGTTTCTCAGAAAGCTTCTTTCTCTTTGTTATCGGTGGATATTTTCTTTGGCCCTATAGTCTTCAAAGGGATCCGAAATATCTGTTCTCAGATTCCACAAAAATAAGGCTAGCAAAGAGATCCACCAAATGCAGATGTAACTCTGTGAGTGGAAGTCACACATCACAGAGCAGTTTCTCAGAAAGCTACTTTCCAGATTTAATCTGAGGATATTTCCTTTTTCAGCTTAGCACTCTATGG
Source organism: Macaca mulatta (assembly GCF_049350105.2). Taxonomy (NCBI): domain Eukaryota; kingdom Metazoa; phylum Chordata; class Mammalia; order Primates; family Cercopithecidae; genus Macaca; species Macaca mulatta. The sequence goes on from NC_133424.1 coordinate 36,673,577, forward strand.
GCTTCGAAATATCACTTTGCCAATTCCACAAGAACTGTCTTAGAGAAAGGCTTCTTGAGGGGAAAGCTGTAACTCGGTGAGATGATTTCACAGAACACAAAGAAGTTTTTCAGAAAGCTTCTTTCTCTTTGTTATCGGAGGATATTTCCTTTGCCCTATAGTCTTCAAAGGGATCCGAAATATCTGTTCTCAGATTCTACAGAAATAAAGCTAGCATAGAGATCCACAAAATATAGATGTAATTCTGTGAGATGAATTAACAGAACACTAAGCAGTTTCTCAGAAAGCTTCTTTCCAGATTTCATCTGAGGATATTTCCTTTTGCACCATAGCCCTCTAAGGGCTTCCAAATATCACTTTGCCAATTCCACAAGAACTGTCTTAGCGAAAGGCTTCTTGAGGGGAAAGCTGTAACTCTGTGAGATGATTTCACAGAACACAAAGAATTTTCTCAGAAAGCTTCTTTCTCTTTGTTATCGGAGGATACTTCCTTTGGCCCTATAGTCTTCAAAGGGATCCGAAATATCTGTTCTCAGATTCCACAGAAATAAGGCTAGCAAAGAGATCCACGAAACACAGATGTAACCCTGTCAGTGGAACTCACACATCACAGAGCAGTTTCTCAGAAAGCTTCTTTCCAGATTTCATCTGAGGATATTTCCTTTTTCTCCATAGCCCTGTAAGGGTTTCCAAATATCACTTTGCCAATTCCACAAGAACTGTCTTAGCGAAAGACTTTTTGAGGGGAATGCTGTAACTCTGTGAGATGATTTCACAGAACACAAAGAAGTTTCTCAGAAAGCTTCTTTCTCTTTGTTATCGGAGGATATTTCCTTTGGCCCTATAGTCTTCTAAGGGATCCGAAATATCTCTTCTCAGATTCCACAGAAATAAGGCTAGCAAAGAGATCCACGAAATACAGATGTAACTCTGTGAGATAAATTAACAGAACACTAAGCAGTTTCTCAGAAAGCTTCTTTCCAGATTTCATCTGAGGATATTTCCTTTTTCACCATAGCCCTCATTGGGCTTCCAAATATCACTTTGCCAATTCCACAAGAACTGTCTTAGCGAAAGGCTTCTTGAGGGGAAAGCTGTAACTCTGTGAGATGATTTCACAGAACACAAAGAAGTTTCTCAGAAAGCTTCTTTCTCTTTGTTATCGGAGGTTATTTCCTTTGGCCCTATAGTCTTTAGAGGGAACCGAAATATCTGTTCTCAGATTCTAGAGAAATAAGGCTAGCAAAGAGATCCACGAAATACAGATAAAACTCTGTTAGAGGAACTAACAGAACACTCAGCAGTTTCTCAGAAAGCTTCTTTCCAGATTTCATGTGAGGATATTTCCTTTTTCACCATAGCCCTCTATGGGCTTCCAAATATCACTTTGCCAATTCCACAAGAACTGTCTTAGCGAAAGGCTTCTTGAGGGAAAAGCTGTAACTCTGTGAGATGATTTCACAGAACACAAAGAAGTTTCTCAGAAAGCTTCTTTCTCTTTGTTATCGGAGGATATTTCCTTTGGCCCTATAGTCTTCAAAGGGATCCGAAATATCTGTTCTCAGATTCCACAGAAATAAGGCTACCAAAGAGATCCACGAAACACAGGTGTAACTCTGTGAGTGGAAGTCACACATGACAGAGCAGTTTCTCAGAAAGCTTCTTTCCAGATTTCATCTGAGGATATTTCCTTTTTCACCATAGCCCTCTATGGGCTTCCAAATATCACTTTGCCAATTCCACAAGAACTGTCTTAGCGAAAGGCTTCTTGAGGGGAGAGCTGTAACTCTGTGAGATGATTGCACAGAACACAAAGAAGTTTCTCAAAAAGCTTCTTTCCCTTTGTTATCAGAGGATATTTCCTTTGACCCTATAGTCTTCAAAGGGATCCGAAATATCTCTTCTCAGATTCCACAGAAATAAGGCTAGCAAAGAGATCCACGAAATACAGATGTAACTCTGTTAGATGAATTAGCAGAAAACTCAGCAGTTTCTCAGAAAGCTTCTTTCCAGATTTCATCTGAGGATATTTCCTTTTTCACCATAGCCCTCTATGGGCTTCCAAATATCACTTTGCCAATTCCACAACAACTGTCTTAGCGAAAGGCTTCTTGAGGGGAAAGCTGTAACTCTGTGAGATGATTTCACAGAACACAAAGAAGTTTCTCAGAAAGCTTCTTTCTCTTTGTTATCGGAGGATATTTCCTTTGCCCCTATAGTCTTCATAGGGATCCGAAATATCTGTTCTCAGATTCCACAGAAATAAGGCTAGCAAAGAGATCCACAAAATATCGATGTAATTCTGTGAGATGAATTAACAGAACGCTAAGCAGTTTGTCAGAAAGCTTCTTTCCAGATTTAATCTGAGGATATTTCCTTTTTCACCCTAGCCCTCTATGGGCTTCCAAATATCACTTTGCCAATTCCACAAGAACTGTCTTAGCGAAAGGCTTCTTGAGGGAAAAGCTGTAACTCTCTGAGATGATTTGACATAACACAAAGAAGTTTCTCAGAAAGCTTCTTTCTCTTTGTTATCGGAGGATATTTCCTTTGGCCCTATAGTCTTTAGAGGGAACCGAAATATCTGTTCTCAGATTCTAGAGAAATAATGCTAGCAAAGAGATCCACGAAATACAGATATAACTCGGTGGGAAGAACTAACAGAACACTAAGCAGTTTCTCCGAAAGCTTCTTTCCAGATTTCATCTGAGGATATTTCCTTTTTCACCATAGCCCTCTAGGGGCTTCCAAATATCACTTTGCCAATTCCACAAGAACTGTCTTAGCGAAAGGCTTCTTGAGGGGAAAGCTGTAACTCTGTGAGATGATTTCACAGAACACAAAGAAGTTTCTCAGAAAGCTTCTTTCTCTTTGTTATCGGAGGATATTTCCTTTGGCCCTATGGTCGTCAAAGGGATCCGAAATCTCTCTTCTCAGATTTCACAGAAATAAGGCTAGCAATGAGATCCACGAAATACAGTTGTAACTCTGTGAGATGAATTAGCAGAACACTCAGCAGTTTTTCAGAAAACTTCTTTCCAGATATCATATGAGGATATTTCCTTTTTCACCATAGCCCTCTATGGGCTTCCAAATATCACTTTGCCAATTCCAGAAGAACTGTCTTAGCGAAAGTCTTCTTGAGGGGAAAGGTGTAACTCTGTGAGATGATTTCACAGAACACAAAGAAGTTTCTCAGAAAGCTTCTTTCTCTTTGTTATCGGTGGATAGTTCCTTGGCCCTATAGTCTTCAAAGGGATCCGAAATATCTGTTCTCGGATTCCACAGAAATAAGGCTAGCAAAGAGATCCACTAAATACCGATGTAACTCTGTGAGAGGAAGTCACACATCACAGAGCAGTTTCTCAGAAAACTTCTTTCCAGATTTCATCTGAGGATATTACCTTTTTCACCATAGCCCTCTATGGGCTTCCAAATATCACTTTGCAAATTCCACAAGAACTGTCTTAGCGAAAGGCTTCTTGAGGGGAAAGCTGTAAGTCTGTGAGATGATTTCACAGAACACAAAGAAGTTTCTCAGAAAGCTTCTTTCTCTTTGTTATCGGAGGTTATTTCCTTTGGCCCTATTGTCTTTCGAGGGAACCGAAATATCTGTTCTCAGATTCCAGAGAAATAAGGCTAGCAAAGAGATACACGAAATACAGATATAACTCTGTGAGAAGAACTAACAGAACACTCAGCAGTTTCTCAGAAAGCTTCTTTCCAGATTTCATCTGAGGATATTTCCTTTTTCACCATAGCCCTCTATGGGCTTCCAAATATCACTTTGCCAATTGCACAAGAACTGTCTTATCGAAAGGCTTCTTGAGGGGAAAGCTGTAACTCTGTGAGATGATTTCACAGAACACAAAGAGGTTTCTCAGAAAGCTTCTTTCTCTTTGTTATCGGAGGATATTTCCTTTGCCCCTATAGTCTTCATAGGGATCCGAAATATCTGTTCTCAGATTCCACAGAAACAAGGCTAGCAAAGAGATCCACAAAATATAGATGTAATTCTGTGACATGAATTAACAGAACACTCAGCAGTTCCTCAGAAATCTTCTTTTCAGATTTCATCTGAGGATATTTCCTTTTTCACCATAGCCCTCTATGGGCTTCCAAATATCACTTTGCCAATACCACAAGAACTGTCTTAGCGAAAGGCTTCTTGAGGGGAAAGCTGAAACGTTGTGAGATGATTTCAGAGAACACAAAGAAGTTTCTCAGAAAGCTTCTTTCTCTTTGTTATCGGAGGATATTTCCTTTGGCCCTATAGTCTTCAAAGGGATCCGAAATATCTGTTCTCAGATTCCACAGAAATAAGGCTAGCAAAGTGATCGACAAAATATGGATGTAATTCTGTGAGATGAATTAACAGAACACTAAGCAGTTTCTCGGAAAGCTTCTTTCCAGATTTCATCTGAGGATATTTCCTTTTTCACCATAGCCCTTTAAGGGCTTCCAAATATCACTTTGCCAATTCCACAAGAACTGTCTTAGCGAAAGGCTTCTTGGAAAAGCTGTAACTCTGTGAAATGATTTGACATAACACAAAGAAGTTTCTCAGAAAGCTTCTTTCTCTTTGTTATCGGAGGATACTTACGTTGGCCCTATAGTCTTCAAAGGGATCCGAAATATCTGTTCTCAGATTCCACAGAAATAAGGCTATCAAAGAGATCCAGGAAACACAGGTGTAACTCTGTGAGTGGAAGTCACACATCACAGAGCAGTTTCTCAGAAAGCTTCTTTCCAGATTTCATCTGAGGATATTTCCTTTTTCACCATTGCCCTCTATGGGCTTCCAAATATCACTTTGCCAATTCCACAAGAACTGTCTTAGCGAAAGGCTTCTTGAGAGGAAAGCTGTAACTCTGTGAGATGATTTCACAGAACACAAAGAAGTTTCTCAGAAATCTTCTTTCTCTTTGTTATCGGAGGATATTTCCTTTGGCCCTATAGTCTTCAAAGGGATCCGAAATATGAGTTCTCAGATTCCACAGAAATAAGGCTAGCAAAGAGATCCACGAAATACAGATGTATATCTCTGAGATGAATTAACAGAAAACTAAGCAGTTTCTCAGAAAGCTTCTTTCCAGATTTCATCTGAGGATATTTCCTTTTTCACCATAGCCCTCTATGGGCTTCCAAATATCACTTTGCCAATTCCACAAGAACTGTCTTAGCGAAAGGCTTCTTGAAGCGAAAGCTGTAACTCTGTGAGATGATTTCACAGAACACCAAGAAGTTTCTCAGACAGCTTCTTTCTCTTTGTTATCGGTGAATATTTCCTTTGGCCCTATAGTCTTCAAAGGGATCCGAAATATCTGTTCTCAGATTCCACAGAAATAAGGCTAGCAAAGAGATCCACGAAATACAGATGAAAGTCTGTGAGTGGAGGTCACACATCACAGAGCAGTTTCTCAGAAATCTTCTTTCCCGATTTCATCTGTTGATATTTCCTTTTTCACCATAGCCCTCTAAGGGCTTCCAAATATCACTTTGCCAATTCCACAAGAACTGTCTTAGCGAAAGGCTTCTTGAGGGGAAAGCTGTAACTCTGTGAGATGATTTCACAGAACACAAAGAAGTTTCTCGGAAAGCTACCTTCTCTTTGTTATCGGAGGATATTTCCTTTGGCCCTATAGTTTTCAAAGGGATCTGAAATATCTGTTCTCAGATTCCACAGAGATTAGGCTAGCAAAAAGATCCATAAAATATAGATATAATTCTGTGAGATGAATTAACAGAACACTAAGCAGTTTCTCAGAAAGCTTCTTTCCATATTTCATCTGAGGATATTTCCTTTTTCACCATAGCCCTCTAAGGGCTTCCAAATATCACTTTGCCAATTCCACAAGAACTGTCTTAGCGAAAGGCTTCTTGAGGGGAAAGCTGTAACTCAGTGAGATGATTTCACAGAACACAAAGAAGTTTCTCAGAAAGCTTCTTTCTCTTTGTTATCGTAGAATATTTCCTTTGCCCCTATAGTCTTCATAGGGATCCGAAATATCTGCTCTCAGATTCCACAGAAATAAGGGTAGCAAAGAGATCCACAAAATATAGATGTAATTCTGTGAGATGAATTAACAGAACACTAAGCAGTTTCTCGGAAAGCTTCTTTCCAGATTTCATCTGAGGATATTTCCTTTTTCACCATAGCCCTTTAAGGGCTTCCAAATATCACTTTGCCAATTCCACAAGAACTGTCTTAGCGAAAGGCTTCTTGAGGGAAAAGCTGTAACTCTGTGAAATTATTTGACATAACACAAAGAAGTTTCTCAGAAAGCTTCTTTCTCTTTGTTATCGGAGGATACTTCCTTTGGCCCTATAGTCTTCAAAGGGATCCGAAATATCTGTTCTCAGATTCCACAGAAATAAGGCTAGCAAAGAGATCCACGAAACACAGATGTAACTCTGTCAGTGGAACTCACACATCACAGAGCAGTTTCTCAGAAAGCTTCTTTCCAGATTTCATCTGAGGATATTTCCTTTTTCTCCATAGCCCTGTAAGGGTTTCCAAATATCACTTTGCCAATTCCACAAGAACTGTCTTAGCAAAAGACTTTTTGAGGGGAATGCTGTAACTCTGTGAGATGATTTCACAGAACACAAAGAAGTTTCTCAGAAAGCTTCTTTCTCTTTGTTATCGGAGGATATTTCCTTTGGCCCCATAGTCTTCAAAGGGATCCGAAATATCTGTTTTCAGATTCCACAGAAATAAGGCTAGCAAAGAGAACCACGAAATACAGATGTAACTCTGTGAGATGAATTAACAGAACACTAAGCAGTTTCTGAGAAAGCTTCTTTCCAGATTTCATCTGAGGATATTTCCTTTTTCACCATAGCCCTCATTGGGCTTCTAAATATCACTTTGCCAATTCCACAAGAACTGTCTTAGCGAAAGGCTTCTTGAGGGGAAAGCTGTAACTCTGTGAGATGATTTCACAGAACACAAAGAAGTTTCTCAGAAAGCTTCTTTCTCTTTGTTATCGGAGGTTATTTCCTTTGGCCCTATAGTCTTTAGAGGGAACCGAAATATCTGTTCTGAGATTCTAGAGAAATAAGGCTAGCAAAGAGATCCACGAAATACAGATATAACTCTGTTAGAGGAACTAACAGAACACTCAGCAGTTTCTCAGAAAGCTTCTTTCCAGATTTCATCTGAGGATATTTCCTTTTTCACCATAGCCCTCTATGGGCTTCCAAATATCACTTTGCCAATTCCACAAGAACTGTCTTAGCGAAAGGCTTCTTGAGGGGAAAGCTGTAACTCTGTGAGATGATTTCACAGAACACAAAGAAGTTTCTCAGAAAGCTTCTTTCTCTTTGTTATCGGAGGATATTTCCTTTGGCCCTATAGTCTTCAAAGGGATCCGAAATATCTGTTCTCAGATTCCACAGAAATAAGGCTACCAAAGAGATCCACGAAACACAGGTGTAACTCTGTGAGTGGAAGTCACACATCACAGAGCAGTTTCTCAGAAAGCTTCTTTCCAGATTTCATCTGAGGATATTTCCTTTTTCACCATAGCCCTCTATGGGCTTCCAAATATCACTTTGCCAATTTCACAAGAACTGTCTTAGCGAAAGGCTTCTTGAGGGGAGAGCTGTAACTCTGTGAGATGATTGCACAGAACACAAAGAAGTTTCTCAAAAAGCTTCTTTCCCTTTGTTATCGGAGGATATTTCCTTTGGCCCTATAGTCTTCAAAGGGATCCGAAATATCTCTTCTCAGATTCCACAGAAATAAGGCTCGCAAAGAGATCCACGAAATACAGATGTAACTCTGTTAGATGAATTAGCAGAAAACTCAGCAGTTTCTCAGAAAGCTTCTTTCCAGATTTCATCTGAGGATATTTCCTTTTTCACCATAGCCCTCTATGGGCTTCCAAATATCACTTTGCCAATTCCACAAGAACTGTCTTAGCGAAAGGCTTCTTGAGGGGAAAGCTGTAACTCTGTGAGATGATTTCACAGAACACAAAGAAGTTTCTCAGAAAGCTTCTTTCTCTTTGTTATCGGTGGATAGTTCCTTTGGCCCTATAGTCTTCAAAGGGATCCGAAATATCTGTTCTCAGATTCCACAGAAATAAAGCTAGCAAAGAGATCCACTAAATACAGATGTAACTCTGTGAGTGGAAGTCACACATCACAGAGCAGTTTCTCAGAAAGCTTCTTTCCAGATTTCATCTGAGGATATTTCCTTTTTCACCATAGCCGTCTATGGGCTTCCAAATATCACTTTGCCAATTCCACAAGAACTGTCTTAGCGAAAGGCTTCTTGAGGGGAAAGCTGTAACTCTGTGAGATGATTTCACAGAACACAAAGAAGTTTCTCAGAAAGCTTCTTTCTCTTTGTTATCGGAGGATATTTCCTTTGGCCCTATAGTCTTCATAGGGAACCGAAATATCTGTTCTCAGATTCCACAGAAATAAGGCTAGCAAAGAGATCCACAAAATATAGATGTAATTCTGTGAGATGAATTAACAGAACACTAAGCAGTTTCTCGGAAAGCTTCTTACCAGATTTCATCTGAGGATATTTCCTTTTTCACCATAGCCCTCTATGGGCTTCCAAATATCACTTTGCCAATACCACAAGAACCGTCTTAGCGAAAGGCTTCTTGAGGGGAAAGCTGTAACTCTGTGAGATGATTTCACAGAACACAAAGAAGTTTCTCAGAAAGCTTCCTTGTCTTTGTTATCGGAGGATATTTCCTTTGGCCCTATAGTCTTCAAAGGGATCCGAAATATCTGCTCTCAGATTCCACAGAAATAAGGCTAGCAAAGAGATCCGCGAAATACAGATGTAACTCTCTGAGATGAATTAACAGAACACTAAGCAGTTTCTCAGAAAGCTTCTTCCCAGATTTCATCTGAGGATATTTCCTTTTTCACCATAGCCCTCTATGGGCTTCCAAATATCACTTTGCCAATTCCACAAGAACTGTCTTAGCGAAAGGCTTCTTGAGGGGAAAGCTGTAACTCTGTGAGATGATTTCACAGAACACAAAGAAGTTTCTCAGAAAGCTTCTTTCTCTTTGTTATCGGAGGTTATTTCCTTTGGCCGTATAGTCTTTAGAGGGAACCGAAATATCTGTTCTCAGATTCTAGAGAAATAGGGCTAGCAAAGAGATCCACGAAATACAGATATAACTCTGTGAGAAGAACTAACAGAACACTCAGCAGTTTCTCAGAAAGCTTCTTTCCAGATTTCATCTAAGGATATTTCCTTTTTCGCCATAGCCCTCTAAGGGCTTCCAAATATCACTTTGCCAACTCCACAAGAACTGTCTTAGCGAAAGGCTTCTTGAGGGGGAAAGCTGTAACTCTGTGAGATGATTTCACAGAACACAAAGAAGTTTCTCAGAAAGCTTCTTTCTCTTTTTTATCGGAGGATATTTCCTTTGGCCCTATAGTCTTCATAGGGATCTGAAATATCTGTTCTCACATTCCACAGAAATAAGGCTAGCAAAGATATCCACAAAATACAGATGTAATTCTGTGAGATGAATTAACAGAACACTAAGCAGTTTCTCGGAAAGCTTCTTTCCAGATTTCATCTGAGGATATTTCCTTTTTCACCATAGCCCTCTATGGGCTTCCAAATATCACTTGGCCAATTCCACAAGAACTGTCTTAGCGAAAGGCTTCTTGAGGGGAAAGCTGTAACTCTGTGAGATGATTTCACAGAACACAAAGAAGTTTCTCAGAAAACTTCTTTCTCTTTGTTATCGGAGGATATTTCCTTTGGCCCTATAGTCTTCAAAGGGATCCGAAATATCTGTTCTCAGATTCCACAGAAATAAGGCTAGCAAAGAGAACCACGAAACACAGATGTAACTCTGTGAGTGGAAGTCACACATCACGGAACAGTTTCTCAGAAAGCTTCTTTCCATATATAATCAGAGGGTATTTCCTTTTTCACCATAGCCCTCTATGGGCTTCCAAATATCACTTTGCCAATTCCACAAGAACTGTCTTAGCGAAAGGCTTCTTGAGGGGAAAGCTGTAACTCTGTGAGATGATTTCACAGAACACAAAGAGGTTTCTCAGAAAGCTTCTTTCTCTTTGTTATCGGAGGATATTTCCTTTGCCCCTATAGTCTTCATAGGGATCCGAAATATCTGTTGTCACATTCCACAGAAATAAGGTTAGCAATGAGATCCACAAAATATAGATGTAATTCTGTGAGATGAATTAATAGAACACTAAGCCGTTTCTCAGAAAGCTTCTTTCCAGATTTCATCTGAGGATATTTCCTTTTTCACCATAGCCCTCTAGGGGCTTCCAAATATCACTTTGCCAATTCCACAAGAACTGTCTTAGCGAAAGGCTTCTTGAGGGGAAAGCTGTAACTCTGTGAGATGATTTCACAGAACACAAAGAAGTTTCTCAGAAAGCTTCTTTCTCTTTGTTATCGGAGGATATTTCCTTTGGCCCTATAGTCTTCTAAGGGATCCGAAATATCTGTTCTCAGATTCCACAGAAATAAGGCTACCAAAGAGATCCACGAAACACAGGTGTAACTCTGTGAGTGGAAGTCACACATCACAGAGCAGTTTCTCAGAAAGCTTCTTTCCAGATTTCATCTGAGGATATTTCCTTTTTCACCATAGCCCTCTATGGGCTTCCAAATATCACTTTGCCAATTCCACAAGAACTGTCTTAGCGAGAGGCTTCTTGAGGGGAGAGCTGTAACTCTGTGAGATGATTGCACAGAACACAAAGAAGTTTCTCAGAAAGCTCATTTCTCTTTGTTATCGGAGGATATTTTCTTTGGCCCTATAGTCTTCAAAGGGATCTGAAATATCTGTTCTCAGATTCCACAGAAATAAGGCTAGCAAAGAGATCGACGAAATACAGATGTAACTCTGTGAGATGAATTAACAGAACACTAAGCAGTTTCTCAGAAAGCTTCTTTCCAGATTTCATCTGAGGATATTTCCTTTTTCACCATAGCCCTCTATGGGCTTCCAAATATCACTTTGCCAATTCCACAAGAACTGTCTTAGCGAAAGGCTTCTTGAGGGGAAAGCTCTAACTCTGTGAGATGATTTCACAGACCACAAAGAAGTTTCTCAGAAAGCTTCTTTCTCTTTGTTATCGGAGGATATATCCTTAGGCTCTATATTCTTCAAAGGGATCCGAAATATCTCTTCTCAGATTCCACAGAAATAAGGCTAGCAAAGAGATCCACAAAATATAGATGTAATTCTGTGAGATGAATTAACGGAACAGTAAGCAGTTTCTCAGAAAGCTTCTTTCCATATTTCATCAGAGGATAATTCCTTTTTCACCATGGCCCACTATGGGCTTCCAAATATCACTTTGCCAATTCCACAAGAACTGTCTTAGCGAAAGGCTTCTTGAGGGGAAAGCTGTAACTCTGTGAGATGATTTCACAGAACACAAAGAAGTTTCTCAGAAAGCTTCTTTTTCTTTGTTATCGGAGGATATTTCCTTTGGCCCTATAGTCTTCAAAGGGATCCGAAATATCTCTTCTCAGATTCCACAGAAATAAGGCTAGCAAAGAGATCCACGAAATACAGATGTAACTCTGTGAGTGGAAGTCACACATCACAGAGCAGTTTCTCAGAAAGCTTCTTTCTAGATTTCATCTGAGGATATTTCCTTTTTCACCATAGCCCTCTAAGGGCTTCCAAATATCACTTTGCCAATTCCACAAGAACTGTCTTAGCGAAAGGCCTCTTGAGGGGCAAGCAGTAACTCTGTGAGATGATTTCACAGAACACAAAGAAGTTTCTCAGAAAGCTTCTTTCTCTTTGTTATCGGAGGATATTTCCTTTGACCGTATAGTCTTCATAGGGATCCGAAATATCTGTTCTCAGATTCCACAGAAATAAGGCTAGCAAAGAGATCCACAAAATATAGATGTAATTCTGTGAGTTGAATTACAGAACACTAAGCAGTTTCTCAGAAAGCTTCTTTCCAGATTTCATCGGAGGATATTTCCTTTTTCACCATAGCCCTCCATGGGCTTCCAAATATCACTTTGCCAATTCCACAAGAACTGTCTTAGCGAAAGGCTTCTTGAGGGGAAAGCTGTAACTTTGTGAGATGATTTCACAGAACACAAAGAAGTTTCTCAGAAAGCTTCTTTCTCTTTGTTATCGGAGGATATATCCTTTGACCCTATAGTCTTCAAAGGGATCCGAAATATCTGTTCTCAGATTCCACAGAAATAAGGCTAGCAAAGAGAGTCACGAAATACAGATGTAACTCTGTGAGTGGAAGTCACACATCACAGAGCAGTTTCTCAGAAAGCTTCTTTCCAGATTTCATCTGAGGATATTTCCTTTTTCACCATAGCCGTCTATGGGCTTCCAAATATCACTTTGCCAATTCCACAAGAACTGTCTTAGCGAAAGGCTTCTTGAGGGGAAAGCTGTAACTCTGTGAGATGATTTCACAGAACACAAAGAAGTTTCTCAGAAAGCTTCTTTCTCTTTGTTATCGGAGGATATTTCCTTTGGCCCTATAGTCTTCATAGGGAACCGAAATATCTGTTCTCAGATTCCACAGAAATAAGGCTAGCAAAGAGATCCACAAAATATAGATGTAATTCTGTGAGATGAATTAACAGAACACTAAGCAGTTTCTCGGAAAGCTTCTTACCAGATTTCATCTGAGGATATTTCCTTTTTCACCATAGCCCTCTATGGGCTTCCAAATATCACTTTGCCAATACCACAAGAACCGTCTTAGCGAAAGGCTTCTTGAGGGGAAAGCTGTAACTCTGTGAGATGATTTCACAGAACACAAAGAAGTTTCTCAGAAAGCTTCCTTGTCTTTGTTATCGGAGGATATTTCCTTTGGCCCTATAGTCTTCAAAGGGATCCGAAATATCTGCTCTCAGATTCCACAGAAATAAGGCTAGCAAAGAGATCCGCGAAATACAGATGTAACTCTCTGAGATGAATTAACAGAACACTAAGCAGTTTCTCAGAAAGCTTCTTCCCAGATTTCATCTGAGGATATTTCCTTTTTCACCATAGCCCTCTATGGGCTTCCAAATATCACTTTGCCAATTCCACAAGAACTGTCTTAGCGAAAGGCTTCTTGAGGGGAAAGCTGTAACTCTGTGAGATGATTTCACAGAACACAAAGAAGTTTCTCAGAAAGCTTCTTTCTCTTTGTTATCGGAGGTTATTTCCTTTGGCCGTATAGTCTTTAGAGGGAACCGAAATATCTGTTCTCAGATTCTAGAGAAATAGGGCTAGCAAAGAGATCCACGAAATACAGATATAACTCTGTGAGAAGAACTAACAGAACACTCAGCAGTTTCTCAGAAAGCTTCTTTCCAGATTTCATCTAAGGATATTTCCTTTTTCGCCATAGCCCTCTAAGGGCTTCCAAATATCACTTTGCCAACTCCACAAGAACTGTCTTAGCGAAAGGCTTCTTGAGGGGGAAAGCTGTAACTCTGTGAGATGATTTCACAGAACACAAAGAAGTTTCTCAGAAAGCTTCTTTCTCTTTTTTATCGGAGGATATTTCCTTTGGCCCTATAGTCTTCATAGGGATCTGAAATATCTGTTCTCACATTCCACAGAAATAAGGCTAGCAAAGATATCCACAAAATACAGATGTAATTCTGTGAGATGAATTAACAGAACACTAAGCAGTTTCTCGGAAAGCTTCTTTCCAGATTTCATCTGAGGATATTTCCTTTTTCACCATAGCCCTCTATGGGCTTCCAAATATCACTTGGCCAATTCCACAAGAACTGTCTTAGCGAAAGGCTTCTTGAGGGGAAAGCTGTAACTCTGTGAGATGATTTCACAGAACACAAAGAAGTTTCTCAGAAAACTTCTTTCTCTTTGTTATCGGAGGATATTTCCTTTGGCCCTATAGTCTTCAAAGGGATACGAAATATCTGTTCTCAGATTCCACAGAAATAAGGCTAGCAAAGAGAACCACGAAACACAGATGTAACTCTGTGAGTGGAAGTCACACATCACGGAACAGTTTCTCAGAAAGCTTCTTTCCATATATAATCAGAGGGTATTTCCTTTTTCACCATAGCCCTCTATGGGCTTCCAAATATCACTTTGCCAATTCCACAAGAACTGTCTTAGCGAAAGGCTTCTTGAGGGGAAAGCTGTAACTCTGTGAGATGATTTCACAGAACACAAAGAGGTTTCTCAGAAAGCTTCTTTCTCTTTGTTATCGGAGGATATTTCCTTTGCCCCTATAGTCTTCATAGGGATCCGAAATATCTGTTGTCACATTCCACAGAAATAAGGTTAGCAATGAGATCCACAAAATATAGATGTAATTCTGTGAGATGAATTAACAGAACACTAAGCCGTTTCTCAGAAAGCTTCTTTCCAGATTTCATCTGAGGATATTTCCTTTTTCACCATAGCCCTCTAGGGGCTTCCAAATATCACTTTGCCAATTCCACAAGAACTGTCTTAGCGAAAGGCTTCTTGAGGGGAAAGCTGTAACTCTGTGAGATGATTTCACAGAACACAAAGAAGTTTCTCAGAAAGCTTCTTTCTCTTTGTTATCGGAGGATATTTCCTTTGGCCCTATAGTCTTCTAAGGGATCCGAAATATCTGTTCTCAGATTCCACAGAAATAAGGCTACCAAAGAGATCCACGAAACACAGGTGTAACTCTGTGAGTGGAAGTCACACATCACAGAGCAGTTTCTCAGAAAGCTTCTTTCCAGATTTCATCTGAGGATATTTCCTTTTTCACCATAGCCCTCTATGGGCTTCCAAATATCACTTTGCCAATTCCACAAGAACTGTCTTAGCGAGAGGCTTCTTGAGGGGAGAGCTGTAACTCTGTGAGATGATTGCACAGAACACAAAGAAGTTTCTCAGAAAGCTCATTTCTCTTTGTTATCGGAGGATATTTTCTTTGGCCCTATAGTCTTCAAAGGGATCTGAAATATCTGTTCTCAGATTCCACAGAAATAAGGCTAGCAAAGAGATCGACGAAATACAGATGTAACTCTGTGAGATGAATTAACAGAACACTAAGCAGTTTCTCAGAAAGCTTCTTTCCAGATTTCATCTGAGGATATTTCCTTTTTCACCATAGCCCTCTATGGGCTTCCAAATATCACTTTGCCAATTCCACAAGAACTGTCTTAGCGAAAGGCTTCTTGAGGGGAAAGCTCTAACTCTGTGAGATGATTTCACAGACCACAAAGAAGTTTCTCAGAAAGCTTCTTTCTCTTTGTTATCGGAGGATATATCCTTAGGCTCTATATTCTTCAAAGGGATCCGAAATATCTCTTCTCAGATTCCACAGAAATAAGGCTAGCAAAGAGATCCACAAAATATAGATGTAATTCTGTGAGATGAATTAACGGAACAGTAAGCAGTTTCTCAGAAAGCTTCTTTCCATATTTCATCAGAGGATAATTCCTTTTTCACCATGGCCCACTATGGGCTTCCAAATATCACTTTGCCAATTCCACAAGAACTGTCTTAGCGAAAGGCTTCTTGAGGGGAAAGCTGTAACTCTGTGAGATGATTTCACAGAACACAAAGAAGTTTCTCAGAAAGCTTCTTTTTCTTTGTTATCGGAGGATATTTCCTTTGGCCCTATAGTCTTCAAAGGGATCCGAAATATCTCTTCTCAGATTCCACAGAAATAAGGCTAGCAAAGAGATCCACGAAATACAGATGTAACTCTGTGAGTGGAAGTCACACATCACAGAGCAGTTTCTCAGAAAGCTTCTTTCTAGATTTCATCTGAGGATATTTCCTTTTTCACCATAGCCCTCTAAGGACTTCCAAATATCACTTTGCCAATTCCACAAGAACTGTCTTAGCGAAAGGCCTCTTGAGGGGCAAGCAGTAACTCTGTGAGATGATTTCACAGAACACAAAGAAGTTTCTCAGAAAGCTTCTTTCTCTTTGTTATCGGAGGATATTTCCTTTGACCGTATAGTCTTCATAGGGATCCGAAATATCTGTTCTCAGATTCCACAGAAATAAGGCTAGCAAAGAGATCCACAAAATATAGATGTAATTCTGTGAGTTGAATTACAGAACACTAAGCAGTTTCTCAGAAAGCTTCTTTCCAGATTTCATCGGAGGATATTTCCTTTTTCACCATAGCCCTCCATGGGCTTCCAAATATCACTTTGCCAATTCCACAAGAACTGTCTTAGCGAAAGGCTTCTTGAGGGGAAAGCTGTAACTTTGTGAGATGATTTCACAGAACACAAAGAAGTTTCTCAGAAAGCTTCTTTCTCTTTGTTATCGGAGGATATATCCTTTGACCCTATAGTCTTCAAAGGGATCCGAAATATCTGTTCTCAGATTCCACAGAAATAAGGCTAGCAAAGAGAGTCACGAAATACAGATGTAACTCTGTGAGTGGAAGTCACACATCACAGAGCAGTTTCTCCGAAATCTTCTTTCCAGATTTCATCTGAGGATATTTCCTTTTTCACCATAGCCCTCTAAGGGCTTCCAAATATCACTTTGCCAATTCCACAAGAACTGTCTTAGCGAAAGGCTTCTTGAGGGGAAAGCTGTAACTCTGTGAGATGATTTCACAGAACACAAAGAAGTTTCTCAGAAAGCTCCTTTCTCTTTGTTATCGGAGGATATTTCCTTTGGCCCTGTAGTCTTCAAAGGGATCCGAAATATCTGTTCTCAGATTCCACAGAAATAAGGCTAGCAAAGAGATCAACGAAATACAGATGTAACTCTGTGAGATGAATTAACAAAACACTAAGCAGTTTCTCAGAAAGCTTCTTTCCAGATTTCATCTGAGGATATTTCCTTTTTCACCATAGCCCTCTTTGGGCTTCCAAATATCACTTTGCCAATTCCACAAGAACTGCCTTAGCGAAAGGCTTCTTGAGGGGAAAGCTGTAACTCTGCGAGATGTTTTCACAGAACACAAAGAAGTTTTTCAGAAAGCTTCCATCTCTTTGTTATCGGAAGATATTTCCTTTGCCTCCATAGTCTTCCTAGGGATACGAAATATCTGTTCTCAGATTCCACAGAAATAAGGCTAGCAAAGAGATCCACAAAATATAGATGTAATTCTGTGAGATGAATTAACAGAACAGTAAGCAGTTTCTCAGAAAGCTTCTTTCCAGATTTCATCTGAGGATATTTCCTTTTTCACCATAGCCCTCTATGGGCTTCCAAATATCACTGTGCCAATTCCACAAGAACTGTCTTAGCGAAAGGCTTCTTGAGGGGAAAGCTGTAACTCTGCGAGATGATTTCACAGAACACAAAGAAGTTTCTCAGAAAGCTTCTTTCTCTTTGTTATCGGAGGATATTTCCTTTGGCCCAATAGTCTTCAAAGGGATCCGAAATATCAGTTCTCGGATTCCAAAGAAATAAGGCTAGCAAAGAGATCCACTAAATACCGATGTAACTCTGTGAGAGGAAGTCACACATCACAGAGCAGTTTCTCCGAAAACTTCTTTCCAGATTTCATCTGAGGATATTACCTTTTTCACCATAGCCCTCTATGGGCTTCCAAATATCACTTTGCAAATTCCACAAGAACTGTCTTAGCGAAAGGCTTCTTGAGGGGAAAGCTGTAAGTCTGTGAGATGATTTCACAGAACACAAAGAGGTTTCTCAGAAAGCTTCTTTCTCTTTGTTATCGGAGGTTATTTCCTTTGGCCCTATTGTCTTTCGAGGGAACCGAAATATCTGTTCTCAGATTCCAGAGAAATAAGGCTAGCAAAGAGATCCACGAAATACAGATATAACTCTGTGAGAAGAACTAAAAGAACACTCAGCAGTTTCTCAGAAAGCTTCTTTCCAGATTTCATCTGAGGATATTTCCTTTTTCACCATAGCCCTCTATGGGCTTCCAAATATCACTTTGCCAATTCCACAAGAACTGTCTTATCGAAAGGCTTCTTGAGGGGAAAGCGGTAACTCTGTGAGATGATTTCACAGAACACAAAGAGGTTTCTCAGAAAGCTTCTTTCTCTTTGTTATCGGAGGATATTTCCTTTGCCCCTATAGTCTTCATAGGGATCCGAAATATCTGTTCTCAGATTCCACAGAAACAAGGCTAGCAAAGAGATCCACAAAATATAGATGTAATTCTGTGACATGAATTAACAGAACACTCAGCAGTTTCTCAGAAATCTTCTTTTCAGATTTCATCTGAGGATATTTCCTTTTTCACCATAGCCCTCTATGGGCTTCCAAATATCACTTTGCCAATTCCACAAGAACTGTCTTAGCGAAAGGCTTCTTGAGGGGAAAGCTGAAACGTTGTGAGATGATTTCAGAGAACACAAAGAAGTTTCTCAGAAAGCTTCTTTCTCTTTGTTATCGGAGGATATTTCCTTTGGCCCTATAGTCTTCAAAGGGATCCGAAATATCTGTTCTCAGATTCCACAAAAATAAGGCTATCAAAGAGATCCAGGAAACACAGGTGTAACTCTGTGAGTGGAAGTCACACATCACAGAGCAGTTTCTCAGAAAGCTTCTTTCCAGATTTCATCTGAGGATATTTCCTTTTTCACCATAGCCCTCTATGGGCTTCCAAATATCACTTTGCCAATTCCACAAGAACTGTCTTAGCGAAAGGCTTCTTGAGAGGAAAGCTGTAACTCTGTGAGATGATTTCACAGAACACAAAGAAGTTTCTCAGAAATCTTCTTTCTCTTTGTTATCGGAGGATATTTCCTTTGGCCCTATTGTCTTCAATGGGATCCGAAATATGAGTTCTCAGATTCCACAGAAATAAGGCTAGCAAAGAGATCCACGAAATACAGATGTATATCTCTGAGATGAATTAACAGAAAACTAAGCAGTTTCTCGGAAAGCTTCTTTCCAGATTTCATCTGAGGATATTTCCTTTTTCACCATAGCCCTCTATGGGCTTCCAAATATCACTTTGCCAATTCCACAAGAACTGTCTTAGCCAAAGGCTTCTTGAAGCGAAAGCTGTAACTCTGTGAGATGATTTCACAGAACACCAAGAAGTTTCTCAGAAAGCTTCTTTCTCTTTGTTATCGGTGAATATTTCCTTTGGCCCTATAGTCTTCAAAGGGATCCGAAATATCTGTTCTCAGATTCCACAGAAATAAGGCTAGCAAAGAGATCCACGAAATACAGATGTAAGTCTGTGAGTGGAGGTCACACATCACAGAGCAGTTTCTCAGAAATCTTCTTTCCCGATTTCATCTGAGGATATTTCCTTTTTCACCATAGCCCTCTAAGGGCTTCCAAATATCACTTTGCCAATTCCACAAGAACTGTCTTAGCGAAAGGCTTCTTGAGGGGAAAGCTGTAACTCTGTGAGATGATTTCACAGAACACAAAGAAGTTTCTCGGAAAGCTACCTTCTCTTTGTTATCGGAGGATATTTCCTTTGGCCCTATAGTTTTCAAAGGGATCTGAAATATCTGTTCTCAGATTCCACAGAGATTAGGCTAGCAAAAAGATCCATAAAATATAGATATAATTCTGTGAGATGAATTAACAGAACACTAAGCAGTTTCTCAGAAAGCTTCTTTCCAGATTTCATCTGAGGATATTTCCTTTTTCACCATAGCCCTCTAAGGGCTTCCAAATATCACTTTGCCAATTCCACAAGAACTGTCTTAGCGAAAGGCTTCTTGAGGGGAAAGCTGTAACTCAGTGAGATGATTTCACAGAACACAAAGAAGTTTCTCAGAAAGCTTCTTTCTCTTTGTTATCGTAGAATATTTCCTTTGCCCCTATAGTCTTCATACGGATCCGAAATATCTGCTCTCAGATTCCACAGAAATAAGGGTAGCAAAGAGATCCACAAAATATAGATGTAATTCTGTGAGATGAATTAACAGAACACTAAGCAGTTTCTCGGAAAGCTTCTTTCCAGATTTCATCTGAGGATATTTCCTTTTTCACCATAGCCCTTTAAGGGCTTCCAAATATCACTTTGC
Source organism: Macaca mulatta (assembly GCF_049350105.2). NCBI lineage: Eukaryota > Metazoa > Chordata > Mammalia > Primates > Cercopithecidae > Macaca > Macaca mulatta. The sequence continues at coordinate 36,693,486 of NC_133424.1, forward strand.
CAATTCCACAAGAACTGTCTTAGCGAAAGGCTTCTTGAGGGAAAAGCTGTAACTCTGTGAAATGATTTGACATAACACAAAGAAGTTTCTCAGAAAGCTTCTTTCTCTTTGTTTTCGGAGGATACTTCCTTTGGCCCTATAGTCTTCAAAGGGATCCGAAATATCTGTTCTCAGATTCCACAGAAATAAGGCTAGCAAAGAGATCCACGAAACACAGATGTAACTCTGTCAGTGGAACTCACACATCACAGAGCAGTTTCTCAGAAAGCTTCTTTCCAGATTTCATCTGAGGATATTTCCTTTTTCTCCATAGCCCTGTAAGGGTTTCGAAATATCACTTTGCCAATTCCACAAGAACTGTCTTAGCAAAAGACTTTTTGAGGGGAATGCTGTAACTCTGTGAGATGATTTCACAGAACACAAAGAAGTTTCTCAGAAAGCTTCTTTCTCTTTGTTATCGGAGGATATTTCCTTTGGCCCTATAGTCTTCAAAGGGATCCGAAATATCTGTTTTCAGATTCCACAGAAATAAGGCTAGCAAAGAGAACCACGAAATACAGATGTAACTCTGTGAGATGAATTAACAGAACACTAAGCAGTTTCTCAGAAAGCTTCTTTCCAGATTTCATCTGAGGATATTTCCTTTTTCACCATAGCCCTCATTGGGCTTCTAAATATCACTTTGCCAATTCCACAAGAACTGTCTTAGCGAAAGGCTTCTTGAGGGGAAAGCTGTAACTCTGTGAGATGATTTCACAGAACACAAAGAAGTTTCTCAGAAAGCTTCTTTCTCTTTGTTATCGGAGGTTATTTCCTTTGGCCCTATAGTCTTTAGAGGGAACCGAAATATCTGTTCTGAGATTCTAGAGAAATAAGGCTAGCAAAGAGATCCAAGAAATACAGATATAACTCTGTTAGAGGAACTAACAGAACACTCAGCAGTTTCTCAGAAAGCTTCTTTCCAGATTTCATCTGAGGATATTTCCTTTTTCACCATAGCCCTCTATGGGCTTCCAAATATCACTTTGCCAATTCCACAAGAACTGTCTTAGCGAAAGGCTTCTTGAGGGGAAAGCTGTAACTCTGTGAGATGATTTCACAGAACACAAAGACGTTTCTCAGAAAGCTTCTTTCTCTTTGTTATCGGAGGATATTTCCTTTGGCCCTATAGTCTTCAAAGGGATCCGAAATATCTGTTCTCAGATTCCACAGAAATAAGGCTACCAAAGAGATCCACGAAACACAGGTGTAACTCTGTGAGTGGAAGTCACACATCACAGAGCAGTTTCTCAGAAAGCTTCTTTCCAGATTTCATCTGAGGATATTTCCTTTTTCACCATAGCCCTCTATGGGCTTCCAAATATCACTTTGCCAATTTCACAAGAACTGTCTTAGCGAAAGGCTTCTTGAGGGGAGAGCTGTAACTCTGTGAGATGATTGCACAGAACACAAAGAAGTTTCTCAAAAAGCTTCTTTCCCTTTGTTATCGGAGGATATTTCCTTTGGCCCTATAGTCTTCAAAGGGATCCGAAATATCTCTTCTCAGATTCCACAGAAATAAGGCTAGCAAAGAGATCCACGAAATACAGATGTAACTCTGTTAGATGAATTAGCAGAAAACTCAGCAGTTTCTCAGAAAGCTTCTTTCCAGATTTCATCTGAGGATATTTCCTTTTTCACCATAGCCCTCTATGGGCTTCCAAATATCACTTTGCCAATTCCACAAGAACTGTCTTAGCGAAAGGCTTCTTGAGGGGAAAGCTGTAACTCTGTGAGATGATTTCACAGAACACAAAGAAGTTTCTCAGAAAGCTTCTTTCTCTTTGTTATCGGAGGATATTTCCTTTGCCCCTATAGTCTTCATAGGGATCCGAAATATCTGTTCTCAGATTCCACAGAAATAAGGCTAGCAAAGAGATCCACAAAATATAGATGTAATTCTGTGAGATGAATTAACAGAACGCTAAGCAGTTTGTCAGAAAGCTTCTTTCCAGATTTAATCTGAGGATATTTCCTTTTTCACCATAGCCCTTTAAGGGCTTCCAAATATCACTTTGCCAATTCCACAAGAACTGTCTTAGCGAAAGGCTTCTTGAGGGAAAAGCTGTAACACTGTGAGATGATTTGACATAACACAAAGAAGTTTCTCAGAAAGCTTCTTTCTCTTTGTTATCGGAGGATATTTCCTTTGGCCCTATAGTCTTTAGAGGGAACCGAAATATCTGTTCTCAGATTCCACAGAAATAAGGCTAGCAAAGAGATCCACGAAATGCAGATATAACTCGGTGGGAAGAACTAACAGAAAACTAAGCAGTTTCTCCGAAAGCTTCTTTCCAGATTTCATCTGAGGATATTTCCTTTTTCACCATAGCCCTCTAGGGGCTTCCAAATATCACTTTGACAATTCCACAAGAACTGTCTTAGCGAAAGGCTTCTTGAGGGGAAAGCTGTAACTCTGTGCGATGATTTCACAGAACACAAAGAAGTTTCTCAGAAAGCTTCTTTCTCTTTGTTATCGGAGGATATTTCCTTTGGCCTTCTAGTCTTCAAAGGGATCCGAAATATCTGTTCTCAGATTCCACAGAAATAAGGCTAGCAAAGAGATCCACGAAACACTGATGTAACTCTGTGAGTGGAAGTCACACATCACAGAGCAGTTTCTCAGAAAGCTTCTTTCCATATTTCATCTGAGGATATTTCCTTTTTCACCATAGCCCTCTATGGGCTTCCAAATATCACTTTGCCAATTCCACAAGAACTGTCTTAGAGAAAGGCTTCTTGAGGGGAAAGCTGTAACTCTGTAAGATGATTGCACAGAACACAAAGAAGTTTCTCAGGAAATTTCTTTCTCTTTGTTATCGGAGGATATTTCCTTTGGCCCTATGGTCGTCAAAGGGATCCGAAATATCTCTTCTCAGATTCCACAGAAATAAGGCTAGCAATGAGAACCACGAAATACAGTTGTAACTCTGCTAGATGAATTAGCAGAGCACTCAGCAGTTTCTCAGAAAACTTTTTTCCAGATATCATATGAGGATATTTCCTTTTTCACCATAGCACTCTATGGGCTTCCAAATATCACTTTGCCAATTCCACAAGAACTGTCTTAGCGAAGGGCTTCTTGAGGGGAAAGGTGTAACTCTGTGAGATGATTTCACAGAACACAAAGAAGTTTCTCAGAAAGCTTCTTTCTCTTTGTTATCGGTGGATAGTTCCTTTGGCCCTGTAGTCTTCAAAGGGATCCGAAATATCAGTTCTCGGATTCCACAGAAATAAGGCTAGCAAAGAGATCCACTAAATACCGATGTAACTCTGTGAGAGGAAGTCACACATCACAGAGCAGTTTCTCAGAAAACTTCTTTCCAGATTTCATCTGAGGATATTACCTTTTTCACCATAGCCCTCTATGGGCTTCCAAATATCACTTTGCAAATTCCACAAGAACTGTCTTAGCGAAAGGCTTCTTGAGGGGAAAGCTGTAAGTCTGTGAGATGATTTCACAGAACACAAAGAAGTTTCTCAGAAAGCTTCTTTCTCTTTGTTATCGGAGGTTATTTCCTTTGGCCCTATTGTCTTTCGAGGGAACCGAAATATCTGTTCTCAGATTCCAGAGAAATAAGGCTAGCAAAGAGATCCACGAAATACAGATGTAACTCTGTGAGATGAATTAACAGAACACTCAGCAGTTTCTCAGAAAGCTTCTTTCCAGATTTCATCTGAGGATATTTCCTTTTTTACCATAGCCCTCTATGGGCTTCCAAATATCACTTTGCCAATTCCACAAGAACTGTCTTAGCGAAAAGCTTCTTGAGGGAAAAGCTGTAACTCTGTGAGATGATTTCACAGAACACAAAGAAGTTTCTCAGAAAGCTTCTTTCTCTTTGTTATCGGAGGATATTTCCTTTGGCCCTAGAGTCATCAAAGGGATCTGAAATATGAGTTCTCAGATTCCACAGAAATAAGGCTAGCAAAGAGATCCACGAAATACAGATGTATATCTGTGAGATGAATTAACAGAAAACTAAGCAGTTTCTCAGAAAGCTTCTTTCCAGATTTCATCTGAGGATATTTCCTTTTTCACCATAGCCCTCTATGGGCTTCCAAATATCACTTTGCCAATTCCACAAGAACTGTCTTAGCGAAAGGCTTCTTGAGGCGAAAGCTGTAACTCTGTGAGATGATATCACAGAACACCAAGAAGTTTCTCAGAAAGCTTCTTTCTCTTTGTTATCGGTCAATATTTCCTTTGGCCCTATAGTCTTCAAAGGGATCCGAAATATCTGTTCTCAGATTCCACAGAAATAAGGCTAGCAAAGAGATCCACGAAATACAGATGTAACTCTGTGAGTGGAAGTCACACATCACAGAGCAGTTTCTCAGAAATCTTCTTTCCCGATTTCATCTGAGGATATTTCCTTTTTCACCATAGCCCTCTAAGGGCTTCCAAATATCACTTTGCCAATTCCACAAGAACTGTCTTAGCGAAAGGCTTCTTGAGGGGAAAGCTGTAACTCTGTGAGATGATTTCACAGAACACAAAGAAGTTTCTCGGAAAGCTTCCTTCTCTTTGTTATCGGAGGATATTTCCTTTGGCCCTATAGTTTTCAAAGGGATCTGAAATATCTGTTCTCAGATTCCACAGAGATTAGGCTAGCAAAAAGATCCATAAAATATAGATATAATTCTGTGAGATGAATTAACAGAACACTAAGCAGTTTCTCAGAAAGCTTCTTTCCAGATTTCATCTGAGGATATTTCCTTTTTCACCATAGCCCTCTAAGGGCTTCCAAATATCACTTTGCCATTTCCACAAGAACTGTCTTAGCGAAAGGGTTCTTGAGGGGAAAGCTGTAACTCTGTGAGATGATTTCACAGAACACAAAGAAGTTTCTCAGAAAGCTTCTTTCTCTTTGTTATCGTAGAATATTTCCTTTGCCCCTATAGTCTTCATAGGGATCCGAAATATCTGTTCTCAGATTCCACAGAAATAAGGCTAGCAAAGAGATCCACAAAATATAGATGTAAATCTGTGAGATGAATTAACAGAACACTAAGGAGTTTCTCGGAAAGCTTCTTTCCAGATTTCATCTGAGGATATTTCCTTTTTCACCATTGCCCTCTACGGGCTTCCAAATATCACTTTGCCAATTCCACAAGAACTGTCTTAGCGAAAGGCTTCTTGAGGGGAAAGCTGTAACTCTGTGAGATGATTTCACAGAACACAAAGAAGTTTCTCAGAAAGCTTCTTTCTCTTTGTTATCGGAGGATATTTCCTTTGCCCCTATAGTCTTCATAGGGATCCGTAATATCTGTTCTCAGATTCCACAGAAATAAGGCTAGTAAAGAGATCCACGAAATACAGATATAACTCTGTGAGAAGAACTAACAGAACACTCAGCAGTTTCTCAGATATCTTCTTTCCAGATTTCATCTGAGGATATTTCCTTTTTCACCATAGCCCTCTATGGGCTTCCAAATATCACTTTGCCAATTCCACAAGAACTGTCTTAGCGAAAGGCTTCTTGAGGGGAAAGCTGTAACTCTGTGAGATGATTTCAAAGAACACAAAGAAGTTTCTCAGAAAGCTTCTTTCTCTTTGTTATCGGAGGATATTTCCAGTGGCCCTATATTCTTCAAAGGGATCCGAAATATCTGTTCTCAGATTCCACAGAAATAAGGCTAGCAAAGAGATCCACGAAACACAGGTGTAACTCTGTGAGTGGAAGTCACACATCACAGAGCAGTTTCTCACAAAGCTTCTTTCCAGATTTCATCTGAGGATATTTCCTTTTTCACCATAGCCCTCTATGGGCTTCCAAATATCACTTTGCCAATTCCACAAGAACTGTCTCATCTAAAGGCTTCTTGAAGGGACAGCTGTAACTCTGCGAGATGATTTCACAGAACACAAAGAAGTTTCTCAGAAAGCTTCATTCTCTTTGTTATGGGAGGATATTTCCTTTGGCCCTATAGTCTTCAAAGGGATCCGAAATATCTGCTCTCAGATTCCACAGAAATAAGGCTAGCAAAGAGATCCACGAAATACAGATGTAACTCTGTGAGTGGAAGTCACACATCACAGAGCAGTTTCTCAGAAAGCTTCTTTCCAGATTTCATCTGAGGATATTTCCTTTTTCACCATAGCCCTCTATGGGCTTCCAAATATCACTTTGCCAATTTCACAAGAGCTGTCTTAGCGAAAGGCTTCTTGACTGGAAAGCTGTAACTCTGTGAGATTATTTCACAGAACACAAAGAAGTTTCTCAGAAAGCTTCTTTCTCTTTGTTATCGAAGGTTATTTCCTTTGGCCCTATAGTCTTTAGAGGGAAACGAAATATCTCTTCTCAGATTCTAGAGAAATAAGGCGAGCAAAGAGATCCACGAAATACAGATATAACTCTGTGAGAAGAACTAGAGAACACTCAGCAGTTTCTCAGAAAGCTTCTTTCCAGACTTCATCGAAGGATATTTCCTTTTTCACCATAGCCCTCTATGGGCTTCCAAATATCACTTTGCCAATTCCACAAGAACTGTCTTAGCGAAAGGCTTCTTGAGGGGAAAGCTGTAACTCTGTGAGATGATTTCACAGAACACAAAGAAGTTTCTCAGAAAGCTTCTTTCTCTTTGTTATCGGAGGATATTTCCTTTGCCCCTATAGTCTTCACAGGGATCAGAAATATCTGTACTCAGTTTCCACAGAAATAAGGTTAGCAAAGAGATCCAAAACTATAGATGTAATTCGGTGAGATGAATTAACAGAACAATAAGCAGTTTCTCAGAATGCTTCTTTCCGGATTTCATCTGAGGATATTTCCTTTTTCACCATAGCCCTGTATGGGCTTCCAAATATCACTTTGCCAATTCCACAAAAACTGTCTTCCCGAAAGGCTTCTTGAGGGGAAAGCTGTAACTCTGTGAGATGATTTCACAGAACACAAAGAAGTTTCTCAGAAAGTTTCTTTCTCTTTGTTATCGGAGGATATTTCCTTTGGCCCTATGGTCTTGAAAGGGATCCGAAATATCTGTTCTCAGATTCCACAGCAACAAGGCTAGCAAAGAGATCCACGAAATACAGATGTAACTCTGTGAGTGGAGGTCACACATCTCAGAGCAGTTTCTCAGAAAGCTTCTTTCCAGATTTCATCAGAGGATATTTCCTTTTTCACCATAGCCCTCTATGGGCTTCGAAATATCACTTTGCCAATTCCACAAGAACTGTCTTAGCGAAAGGCTTCTTGAGGGGAAAGCTGTAACTCTGTGAGATGATTTCACAGAACACAAAGAAGTTTCTCAGAAAGCTTCTTTCTCTTTGTTATCGGTGGATAGTTTCTTTGGCCCTATAGTCTTCAAAGGGATCCGAAATATCTGTTCTCAGATTCCACAGAAATAAAGCTAGCAAAGAGATCCACTAAATACAGATGTAACTCTGTGAGTGGAAGTCACACATCACAGAGCAGTTTCTCAGAAAGCTTCTTTCCAGATTTCATCTGAGGATATTTCCTTTTTCACCATAGCCGTCTATGGGCTTCCAAATATCACTTTGCCAATTCCACAAGAACTGTCTTAGCGAAAGGCTTCTTGAGGGGAAAGCTGTAACTCTGTGAGATGATTTCACAGAACACAAAGAAGTTTCTCAGAAAGCTTCTTTCTCTTTGTTATCGGAGGATATTTCCTTTGGCCCTATAGTCTTCATAGGGAACCGAAATATCTGTTCTCAGATTCCACAGAAATAAGGCTAGCAAAGAGATCCACAAAATATAGATGTAATTCTGTGAGATGAATTAACAGAACACTAAGCAGTTTCTCGGAAAGCTTCTTACCAGATTTCATCTGAGGATATTTCCTTTTTCACCATAGCCCTCTATGGGCTTCCAAATATCACTTTGCCAATACCACAAGAACCGTCTTAGCGAAAGGCTTCTTGAGGGGAAAGCTGTAACTCTGTGAGATGATTTCACAGAACACAAAGAAGTTTCTCAGAAAGCTTCTTTCTCTTTGCTATCGGAGGATATTTCCTTTGCCCCTATAGTCTTCATAGGGATCCGAAATATCTGTTCTCAGATTCTACAGAAATAAGGTTAGCAATGAGATCCACAAAATATAGATGTAATTCTGTGAGATGAATTAAAAGAACACTAAGCAGTTTCTCAGAAAGCTTCTTTCCAGATTTCATCAGAGGATATTTCCTTTTTCACCATAGCCCTCTATGGGCTTCCAAATATCACTTTGCCAATTCCACAAGAACTGTCTTAGCGAAAGGCTTCTTCAGGGGAAAGCTGTAACTCTGTGAGATGATTTCACAGAACACAAAGAAGTTTCTCAGAAAGCTTCCTTGTCTTTGTTATCGGAGGATATTTCCTTTGGCCCTATAGTCTTCAAAGGGATCCGAAATATCTGCTCTCAGATTCCACAGAAATAAGGCTAGAAAAGAGATCCGCGAAATACAGATGTAACTCTCTGAGATGAATTAACAGAAACTAAGCAGTTTCTCAGAAAGCTTCTTCCCAGATTTCATCTGAGGATATTTCCTTTTTCACCATAGCCCTCTATGGGCTTCCAAATATCACTTTGCCAATTCCACAAGAACTGTCTTAGCGAAAGGCTTCTTGAGGGGAAAGCTGTAACTCTGTGACATGATTTCACAGAACACAAAGAAGTTTCTCAGAAAGCTTCTTTCTCTTTGTTATCGGAGAATATTTCCTTTGGCCCTATAGTCTTCAAAGGGATCCGAAATATCTGTCCTCAGATTCCACAGAAATAAGGCTAGCAAAGAGATCCACGATATACAGATGTAACACTGTGAGATGAATTAACAGAACATTAAGCAGTTTCTCAGAAAGCTTCTTTCCATATTTCATCTAAGGATATTTCCTTTTTCACCCTAGCCCTCTATGGGCTTCCAAATATCACTTTGCCTATTCCACAAGAACTGTCTTAGCGAAAGGCTTCTTGAGGGGAAAGCTGTAACTCTGTGAGATGATTTCAGAGAACACAAAGAAGTTTCTCAGAAAGCTTCTTTCTCTTTGTTATCCGAGGATATTTCCTTTGGCCCTATAGTCTTCAAAGGGATCCGAAATATCTGCTCTCAGATTCCACAGAAATAAGGCTAGCAAAGAGATCCACGAAATACAGATGTAACTCTGTGAGATGAATTAACAGAACACTCAGCAGTTTCTCAGAAAGCTTCTTTCCAGATTTCATCTGAGGATATTTCCTTTTTCACCATAGCCCTCTATCGGCTTCCAAATATCACTTTGCCAATTCCACAAGAACTGTCTCAGCGAAAGGCTTCTTGCGGGGACAGCTGTAACTCTGTGAGATGATTTCAGAGAACACAAAGAAGTTTCTCAGAAAGCTTCTTTCTCTTTGTTATCGGAGGTTATTTCCTTTGGCCGTATAGTCTTTAGAGGGAAGCGAAATATCTGTTCTCAGATTCTAGAGAAATAGGGCTAGCAAAGAGATCCACGAAATACAGATATAACTCTGTGAGAAGAACTAACAGAACACTCAGCAGTTTCTCAGAAAGCTTCTTTCCAGATTTCATCTAAGGATATTTCCTTTTTCGCCATAGCCCTCTAAGGGCTTCCAAATATCACTTTGCCAACTCCACAAGAACTGTCTTAGCGAAAGGCTTCTTGAGGGGGAAAGCTGTAACTCTGTGAGATGATTTCACAGAACACAAAGAAGTTTCTCAGAAAGCTTCTTTCTCTTTGTTATCGGTGGATAGTTCCTTTGGCCCTATAGTCTTCAAAGGGATCCGAAATATCTGTTCTCAGATTCCACAGAAATAAGGCTAGCAAAGAGAACCACGAAACACAGATGTAACTCTGTGAGTGGAAGTCACACATCACGGAACAGTTTCTCAGAAAGCTTCTTTCCATATATAATCAGAGGGTATTTCCTTTTTCACCATAGCCCACTACGGGCTTCCAAATATCACTTTGCCAATTCCACAAGAACTGTCTTAGCGAAAGGCTTCTTGAGGGGAAAGCTGTAACTCTGTGAGATGATTTAACAGAACACAAAGAGGTTTCTCAGAAAGCTTCTTTCTCTTTGTTATCGGAGGATATTTCCTTTGCCCCTATAGTCTTCATAGGGATCCGAAATATCTGTTGTCACATTCCACAGAAATAAGGTTAGCAATGAGATCCACAAAATATAGATGTAATTCTGTGAGATGAATTAACAGAACACTAAGCCGTTTCTCAGAAAGCTGCTTTCCAGATTTCATCTGAGGATATTTCCTTTTTCACCATAGCCCTCTAGGGGCTTCCAAATATCACTTTGCCAATTACACAAGAACTGTCTTAGCGAAAGGCTTCTTGAGGGGAAAGCTGTAACTCTGTGAGATGATTTCACAGAACACAAAGAAGTTTCATAGAAAGCTTCTTTCTCTTTGTTATCGGAGGATATTTCCTTTGGCCCTATAGTCTTCAAAGGGATCCGAAATATTTGCTCTCAGATTCCACAGAAATAAGGCTAGCAAAGAGATCCACGAAATACAGATGTAACTCTGTGAGATGAATTAACAGAACACTAAGCAGTTTCTCAGAAAGCTTCTTCCCAGATTTCATCTGAGGATATTTCCTTTTTCAACATAGCCCTCTATGGGCTTCCAAATATCACTTTGACAATTCCACAAGAACAGTCTTAGCGAAAGGCTTCTTGAGGGGAAAGGTGTAACTCTGTGAGATGATTTCACAGAACACAAAGAAGTTTCTCAGAAAGCTTCTTTCTCTTTGTTATCGGAGGATATTTCCTTTGGCCCTATATTCTTCAAAGGGACCCGAAATATCTGTTCTCAGTTTCCACAGAAATAAGGCTAGCAAAGAGATCCACGAAATACAGATGTAACTCTGTGAGATGAATTAACAGAACACTAAGCAGTATCTCAGAAAGCTTCTTTCCAGATTTCATCTAAGGATATTTCCTTTTTCACCATAGCCCTCTATGGGCTTCCAAATATCACTTTGCCAATTCCACAAGAACTGTCTTAGAGAATGTCTTCTTGAGGGGAAAGCTGTAACCCTGCGAGATGATTTCACAGAACACAAGGAAGTTTCTCAGAAAGCTTCTTTCTCTTTGTTATCGTTGGATATTTCCTTTGGCCCTATAGTCTTAAAAGGGATCCGAAATATCTGTTCTCAGATTCCACAGAAAAAAGGCTAGCAAAGAGATCCACGAAATACAGATGTAATTCTGTGAGTGGAAGTCACACATCACAGAGCAGTTTCTCAGAAATCTTCTTTCCCGATTTCATCTGAGGATATTTCCTTTTTCACCATAGCCCTCTATGGGCTTCCAAATATCACTTTGCCAATTCCACAAGAAGTGTCTTAGCGAAAGGCTTCTTGAGGGGAAAGCTGTAACTCTGTGAGATGATTTCACAGAACACAAAGAAGTTTCTCAGAAAGCTTCTTTCACTTTGTTATCGGAGGATATTTCCTTTGCCCCTATAGTCTTCTTAGGTATCCGAAATATCTGTTCTCAGATTCCACAGAAATAAGGCTAGCAAAGAGATCCACGAAATGCAGATGTAATTCTGTGAGATGAATTAACAGAACACTAAGCAGATTCTCAGAAAACTTCTTTCCGGATTTCATCTGATGATATTTCCTTTTTCACCATAGCCCTCGATGGGCTTCCAAATATCACTTTGCCAATTCCACAAGAACTGTCTCAGCGAAAGGCTTCTTGAGGGGACAGCTGTATCTCTGTGAGATGATTTCACAGAACACAAAGAAGTTTCTGAGAAAGCTTCCTTCTCTTTGTTATCGGAGGTTATTTCCTTTGGCCCTATAGTCTTTAGAAGAAACCGAAATATCTGTTCTCAGATTCCAGAGAAATAAGGCTAGCAAAGAGATCCACGAAATACAGATATAACTCTGTGAGAAGAACTAACAGAACACTCAGCAGTTTCTCAGAAAGCTTCTTTCCAGATTTCATCTAAGGATATTTCCTTTTTCACCATAGCCCTCGATGGGCTTTCAAATATCACTTTGCCAATTCCACAAGAACTGTCTTAGCGAAAGGCTTCTTTAGGTGAAAGCTGTAACTCTGTGAGATGATTTCACAGAACACAAAGAAGTTTCTCAGAAAGCTTCTTTCTCTTTGTTATCGGAGGATATTTCCTTTGCCCCTATAGTCTTCATAGGGATCCGAAATATCTGTTCTCAGATTCCACAGAAATAAGGCTAGCAAAGAGATCCACAAAATATAGATGTAATTCTGTGAGATGAATTAACAGAACACTAAGCAGTTTCTCGGAAAGCTTCTTTCCAGATTTCATCTGAGGATAATTCTTTTTTCACCGTATCCCTCTATGGGCTTCCAAGTATCACTTTGCCAATTCCACAAGAACTGTCTTAGCGAAAGGCTTCTTGAGGGGAAAGCTGTATCTCTGTGAGATGATTTCACAGAACACAAACAAGTTTCTCAGAAAGCTTCTTTCTCTTTGTTATCGGAGGATATTTCCTTTGGCCCTATAGTGTTCATAGGGATCCGAAATATCTGTTCTCAGATTCCACAGAAATTAGGCTAGCAAAGAGATCCACAAAATATAGATGTAATTCTGTGATGAATTAACAGAACACTAAGCAGTTTCTAGGAAAGCTTCTTTCCAGATTTCATCTGAGGATATTTCCTTTTTCACCATAGCCCTCTATGGGCTTCCAAATATCACTTTGCCAATTCCACAAGAACTGTCTTAGCGAAAGGCTTCTTGAGGGGAAAGCTGTAACTCTGTGAGATGATTTCACAGAACACAAAGAAGTTTCTCAGAAAGCTTCTTTCTCTTTGTTATCGGAGGATATATCCTTTGACCCTATAGTCTTCAAAGGGATCCGAAATATCTGTTCTCAGATTCCACAGAAATAAGGCTAGCAAAGAGAGTCACGAAATACAGATGTAACTCTGTGAGTGGAAGTCACACATCACAGAGCAGTTTCTCAGAAATCTTCTTTCCAGATTTCATCTGAGGATATTTCCTTTTTCACCATAGCCCTCTAAGGGCTTCCAAATATCACTTTGCCAATTCCACAAGAACTGTGTTAGCGAAAGGCTTCTTGAGGGGAAAGCTGTAACTCTGTGAGATGATTTCACAGAACACAAAGAAGTTTCTCAGAAAGCTCCTTTCTCTTTGTTATCGGAGGATATTTCCTTTGGCCCTGTAGTCGTCAAAGGGATCCGAAATATCTGTTCTCAGATTCCACAGAAATAAGGCTAGCAAAGAGATCCACGAAATACAGATGTAACTCTGTGAGATGAATTAACAGAACACTAAGCAGTTTCTCAGAAAGCTTCTTTCCAGATTTCATCTGAGGATATTTCCTTTTTCACCATAGCCCTCTATGGGCTTCCAAATATCACTTTGCCAATTCCACAAGAACTGTCTTAGCGAAAGGCTTCTTGAGGGGAAAGCTGTAACTCTGTGAGATGATTTCACAGAACACAAAGAAGTTTTTCAGAAAGCTTCTTTCTCTTTGTTATCGGAAGATATTTCCTTTGCCTCCATAGTCTTCCTAGGGATCCTAAATATCTGTTCTCAGATTCCACAGAAATAAGGCTAGCAAAGAGATCCACAAAATATAGATGTAATTCTGTGAGATGAATTAACAGAACAGTAAGCAGTTTCTCGGAAAGCTTCTTTCCAGATTTCATCTGAGGATATTTCCTTTTTCACCGTAGCCCTCTATGGGCTTCCAAATATCACTGTGCCAATTCCACAAGAACTGTCTTAGCGAAAGGCTTCTTGAGGGGAAAGCTGTAACTCTGTGAGATGATTTCACAGAACACAAAGAAGTTTCTCAGAAAGCTTCTTTCTCTTTGTTATCGGAGGATATTTCCTTTGTCCCTATAGTCTTCGAAGCGATCCGAAATATCTCTTCTCAGATTCCACAGAAATAAGGCTAGCAAAGAGATCCACGAAATATAGATGTAACTCTGTGAGTGGAAGTCACACATCACAGAGCAGTTTCTCAGAAAGCTTCTGTCTAGATTTCATCTGAGGATATTTCCTTTTTCACCATAGCCCTCTAAGGGCTTCCAAATATCACTTTGCCAATGCCACAAGAACTGTCTTAGCGAAAAGCTTCTTGAGGGGCAAGCTGTAACTCTGTGAGATGATTTCACAGAACACAAAGAAGTTTCTCAGAAAGCTTCTTTCTCTTTGTTATCGGAGGATATTTCCTTTGGCCCTATAGTCTTCAAAGGGATCCGAAATATCTGTTCTCAGATTCCACAGAAAAAAGGCTAGCAAAGATATCCACGAAATACAGATTTAACTCTGTGAGATGAATTAACAGAACACTCAGCAGTTTCTCAGAAAGCTTCTTTCCAGATTTCATCTGAGGATATTTCCTTTTTCACCATAGCCCTCTATGGGCTTCCAAATATCACTTTGCCAATTCCACAAGAACTGTCTTAGCGAAAGGCTTCTTGAGGGGAAAGCTGTAACTCTGTGAGATGATTTCACAGAACACAAAGAAGTTTCTCAGAAAGCTTCTTTCTCTTTGTTATCGGAGGATATTTCCTTTGGCCCTATAGTCTTCAAAGGGATCCGAAATATCTGTTCTCAGATTCCACAGAAATAAGGCTAGCAAAGAGATCCACGAAATACAGATGTAACTCTGTGAGATGAATTAACAGAACACTAAGCAGTTTCTCAGAAAGCTTCTTTCCAGATTTCATCTGAGGATATTTCCTTTTTCACCATAGCCCTCTATGGGCTTCCAAATATCACTTTGCTAATTCCACAAGAACTGTCTTAGCGAAAGGCTTCTTGAACGGGAAGCTGTAACTCTGTGAGATGATTTCACAGAACACAAAGAAGTTTCTCAGAAAGCTTCTTTCTCTTTGTTATCGGTGGATAGTTCCTTTGGCCCTATAGTCTTCAAAGGTATCCGAAATATCTGTTCTCAGATTCCACAGAAATAAGGCTAGCAAAGAGATCCACTAAATACAGATGTAACTCTGTGAGTGGAAGTCACACATCACAGAGCAGTTTCTCAGAAAGCTTCTTTCCAGATTTCATCTGAGGATATTTCCTTTTTCACCATAGCCCTCTATGGGCTTCCAAATATCACTTTGCCAATTCCACAAGAACTGTCTTAGCGAAAGGCTCCTTGAGGGGAAAGCTGTAAGTCTGTGAGATGATTTCACAGAACACAAAGAAGTTTCTCAGAAAGCTTCTTTCTCTTTGTTATCGGAGGTTATTTCCTTTGGCCCTTTAGTCTTTAGAGGGAACCGAAATATCTGTTCTCAGATTCTAGAGAAATAAGGCTAGCAAAGAGATCCACGAAATACAGATAAAACTCGGTGAGAAGAACTAACAGAACACTCAGCAGTTTCTCAGAAAGCTTCTTTCCAGATTTCATCTGAGAATATTTCCTTTTTCACCATAGCCCCTATGGTCTTCCAAATATCACTTTGCCAATTCCACAAGAACTGTCTTAGCGAAAGGCTTCTTGAGGGGAAAGCTGTAACTCTGTGAGATGATTTCACAGAACACAAAGAAGTTTCTCAGAAAGCTTCTTTCTCTTTGTTATCGGAGGATATTTCCTTTGCCGCTATAGTCTTCACAGGGATCCGAAATATCGGTTCTCAGATTCCACAGAAATAAGGCTAGCAAAGAGATCCACAAAATATAGATGTAATTCTGTGAGATGAATTAACGGAACAGCAAGCAGTTTCTCAGAAAGCTTCTTTCCAGATTTCATCTGAGGATATTTCCTTTTTCACCATAGCCCTCTATGGGCTTCCAAATATCACTTTGCCTATTCCACAAGAACTGTCTTAGCTAAAGGCTTCTTGAGGGGAAAGCTGTAATTCTGTGAGATGATTTCACAGAACACAAAGAAGTTTCTCAGAAAGCTTCTTTCTCTTTGTTATCGGAGGATATTTCCTTCGGCCTTATAGTCTTCAAAGGGATCCGAAATATCTCTTCTCAGATTCCACAGAAATAAGGCTAGCAAATAGATCCACGAAATACAGATGTAACTCGGGGAGATGAATTAACAGAACACTAAGCAGTTTCTCAGAAAGCTTCTTTCCAGATTTCATCTGAGGATATTTCCTTTTTCACCATAGCCGTCTATGGGCTTCCAAATATCACTTTGCCAATTCCACAAGAACTGTCTTAGCGAAAGGCTTCTTGAGGGGAAAGCTGTAACTCTGTGAGATGATTTCACAGAACACAAAGAAGTTTCTCAGAAAGCTTCTTTCTCTTTGTTATCGGTGGATATTTTCTTTGGCCCTATAGTCTTCAAAGGGATCCGAAATATCTGTTCTCAGATTCCACAAAAATAAGGCTAGCAAAGAGATCCACCAAATACAGATGTAACTCTGTGAGTGGAAGTCGCACATCACAGATCAGTTTCTCAGAAAGCTACTTTCCAGATTTAATCTGAGGATATTTCCTTTTTCAGTATAGCACTCTATGGGCTTCGAAATATCACTTTGCCAATTCCACAAGAACTGTCTTAGCGAAAGGCTTCTTGAGGGGACAGCTGTAACTCTGTGAGATGATTTCACAGAACACAAAGAAGTTTTTCAGAAAGCTTCTTTCTCTTTGTTATCGGAGGATATTTCCTTTGCCCTATAGTCTTCAAAGGGATCCGAAATATCTGTTCTCAGATTCTACAGAAATAAGGCTAGCATAGAGATCCACAAAATATAGATGTAATTCTGTGAGATGAATTAACAGAACACTAAGCAGTTTCTCAGAAAGCTTCTTTCCAGATTTCATCTGAGGATATTTCCTTTTGCACCATAGCCCTCTAAGGGCTTCCAAATATCACTTTGCCAATTCCACAAGAACTGTCTTAGCGAAAGGCTTCTTGAGGGCAAAGCTGTAACTCTGTGAGATGATTTCACAAAACACAAAGAATTTTCTCAGAAAGTTTCTTTCTCTTTGTTATCGGAGGATACTTCCTTTGGCCCTATAGTCTTCAAAGGGATCCGAAATATCTGTTCTCAGATTCCACAGAAATAAGGCTAGCAAAGAGAACCACGAAACACAGATGTAACTCTGTCAGTGGAACTCACACATCACAGAGCAGTTTCTCAGAAAGCTTCTTTCCAGATTTCATCTGAGGATATTTCCTTTTTCTCCATAGCCCTGTAAGGGTTTCCAAATATCACTTTGCCAATTCCACAAGAACTGTCTTAGCGAAAGACTTTTTGAGGGGAATGCTGTAACTCTGTGAGGTGATTTCACAGAACACAAAGAAGTTTCTCAGAAAGCTTCTTTCTCTTTGTTATCGGAGGATATTTCCTTTGGCCCTATAGTCTTCAAAGGGATCCGAAATATCTGTTCTCAGATTCCACAGAAATAAGGCTAGCAAAGAGATCCACGAAATACAGATGTAACTCTGTGAGATAAATTAACAGAACACTAAGAAGTTTCTCAGAAAGCTTCTTTCCAGATTTCATCTGAGGATATTTCCTTTTTCACCATAGCCCTCATTGGGCTTCCAAATATCACTTTGCCAATTCCACAAGAACTGTTTTAGCGAAAGGCTTCTTGAGGGGAAAGCTGTAACTCTGTGAGATGATTTCACAGAACACAAAGAAGTTTCTCAGAAAGCTTCTTTCTCTTTGTTATCGGAGGTTATTTCCTTTGGCCCTTTAGTCTTAGGAGGGAACCGAAATATCTGTTCTGAGATTCTAGAGAAATAAGGCTAGCAAAGAGATCCACGAAATACAGATATAACTCTGTTAGAGGAACTAACAGAACACTCAGCAGTTTCTCAGAAAGCTTCTTTCCAGATTTCATGTGAGGATATTTCCTTTTTCACCATAGCCCTCTATGTGCTTCCATATATCACTTTGCCAATTCCACAAGAACTGTCTTAGCGAAAGGCTTCTTGAGGGGAAAGCTGTAACTCTGTGAGATGATTTCACAGAACACAAAGAAATTTTTCAGAAAGCTTCTTTCTCTTTGTTATCGGAGGATATTTCCTTTGGCCCTATAGTCTTCAAAGGGATCCGAAATATCTGTTCTCAGATTCCACAGAAATAAGGCTACCAAAGAGATCCACGAAACACAGGTGTAACTCTGTGAGTGGAAGTCACACATGACAGAGCAGTTTCTCAGAAAGCTTCTTTCCAGATTTCATCTGAGGATATTTCCTTTTTCACCATAGCCCTCTATGGGCTTCCAAATATCACTTTGCCAATTCCACAAGAACTGTCTTAGCGAAAGGCTTCTTGAGGGGAGAGCTGTAACTCTGTGAGATGATTTCACAGA
This sequence comes from Macaca mulatta, assembly GCF_049350105.2. Classification (NCBI taxonomy): domain Eukaryota; kingdom Metazoa; phylum Chordata; class Mammalia; order Primates; family Cercopithecidae; genus Macaca; species Macaca mulatta. The sequence goes on from NC_133424.1 coordinate 36,711,733, forward strand.
ACACAAAGAAGTTTCTCAAAAAGCTTCTTTCCCTTTGTTATCGGAGGATATTTCCTTTGGCCCTATAGTCTTCAAAGGGATCCGAATTATCTCTTCTCAGATTCCACAGAAATAAGGCTAGCAAAGAGATCCACGAAATACAGATGTAACTCTGTTAGATGAATTAGCAGAAAACTCAGCAGTTTCTCAGAAAGCTTCTTTCCAGATTTCATCTGAGGATATTTCCTTTTTCACCATAGCCCTCTATGGGCTTCCAAATATCACTTTGCCAATTCCACAAGAACTGTCTTAGCGAAAGGCTTCTTGAGGGGAAAGCTGTAACTCTGTGAGATGATTTCACAGAACACAAAGAAGTTTCTCAGAAAGCTTCTTTGTCTTTGTTATCGGAGGATATTTCCTTTGCCCCTATCGTCTTCATAGGGATCCGAAATATCTGTTCTCAGATTCCACAGAAATAAGGCTAGCAAAGAGATCCACAAAATATAGATGTAATTCTGTGAGATGAATTAACAGAACGCTAAGCAGTTTGTCAGAAAGCTTCTTTCCAGATTTAATCTGAGGATATTTCCTTTTTCACCATAGCCCTTTAAGGGCTTCCAAATATCACTTTGCCAATTCCACAAGAACTGTCTTAGCGAAAGGCTTCTTGAGGGAAAAGCTGTAACTCTGTGAGATGATTTGACATAACACAAAGAAGTTTCTCAGAAAGCTTCTTTCTCTTTGTTATCGGAGGATATTTCCTTTGGCCCTATAGTCTTTAGAGGGAACCGAAATATCTCTTCTCAGATTCTAGAGAAATAATGCTAGCAAAGAGATCCACAAAATACAGATATAACTCGGTGGGAAGAACTAACAGAACACTAAGCAGTTTCTCCGAAAGCTTCTTTCCAGGTTTCATCTGAGGATATTTCCTTTTTCACCATAGTCCTCTAGGGGCTTCCAAATATCACTTTGACAATTCCACAAGAACTGTCTTAGCGAAAGGCTTCTTGAGGGGAAAGCTGTAACTCTGTGAGATGATTTCACAGAACACAAAGAAGTTTCTCAGAAAGCTTCTTTCTCTTTGTTATCGGAGGATATTTCCTTTGGCCTTCTAGTCTTCAAAGGGATCCGAAATATCTGTTCTCAGATTCCACAGAAATAAGGCTAGCAATGAGATCCACGAAATACAGTTGTAACTGTGTGAGATGAATTAGCAGAACACTCAGCAGTTTCTCAGAAAACTTCTTTCCAGATATCATATGAGGATATTTCCTTTTTCACCATAGCCCTCTATGGGCTTCCAAATATCACTTTGCCAATTCCACAAGAACTGTCTTAGCGAAAGGCTTCTTGAGGGGAAAGGTGTAACTCTGTGAGATGATTTAACAGAACACAAAGAAGTTTCTCAGAAAGCTTCTTTCTCTTTGTTATCGGTGGATGGTTCCTTTGGCCCTATAGTCTTCAAAGGGATCCGAAATATCTGTTCTCGGATTCCACAGAAATAAGGCTAGCAAAGAGATCCACTAAATACCGATGTAACTCTGTGAGAGGAAGTCACACATCACAGAGCAGTTTCTCAGAAAACTTCTTTCCAGATTTCATCTGAGGATATTACCTTTTTCACCATAGCCCTCTAAGGGCTTCCAAATATCACTTTGTAAATTCCACAAGAACTGTCTTAGCGAAAGGCTTCTTGAGGGGAAAGCTGTAAGTCTGTGAGATGATTTCACAGAACACAAAGAAGTTTCTCAGAAAGCTTCTTTCTCTTTGTTATCCGAGGTTATTTCCTTTGGCCCTATTGTCTTTCGAGGGATCCGAAATATCTGTTCTCAGATTCCACAGAAATAAGGCTAGCAAAGAGATCCACGAAATACATATGTAACTCTGTGAGATGAATTAACAGAACACTCAGCAGTTTCTCAGAAAGCTTCTTTCCAGATTTCATCTGAGGATATTTCCTTTTTTACCATAGCCCTCTATGGGCTTCCAAATATCACTTTGCCAATTCCACAAGAACTGTCTTAGCGAAAAGCTTCTTGAGGGAAAAGCTGTAACTCTGTGAGATGATTTCACAGAACACAAAGAAGTTTCTCAGAAAGCTTCTTTCTCTTTGTTATCGGAGGATATTTCCTTTGGCCCTAGAGTCATCAAAGGGATCCGAAATATGAGTTCTCAGATTCCACAGAAATAAGGCTAGCAAAGAGATCCACGAAATACAGATGTATATCTGTGAGATGAATTAACAGAAAACTAAGCAGTTTCTCAGAAAGCTTCTTTCCAGATTTCATCTGAGGATATTTCCTTTTTCACCATAGCCCTCTATGGGCTTCCAAATATCACTTTGCCAATTCCACAAGAACTGTCTTAGCGAAAGGCTTCTTGAGGCGAAAGCGGTAACTCTGTGAGATGATTTCACAGAACACCAAGAAGTTTCTCAAAAAGCTTCTTTCTCTTTGTTATCGGTGAATATTTCCTTCGGCCCTATAGTCTTCAAAGGGATCCGAAATATCTGTTCTCAGATTCCACAGAAATAAGGCTAGCAAAGAGATCCACGAAATACAGATGTAACTCTGTGAGTGGAAGTCACACATCACAGAGCAGTTTCTCAGAAATCTTCTTTCCCGATTTCATCTGAGGATATTTCCTGTTTCACCATAGCCCTCTAAGGGCTTCCAAATATCACTTTGCCAATTCCACAAGAACTGTCTTAGCGAAAGGCTTCTTGAGGGGAAAGCTGTAACTCTGTGAGATGATTTCACAGAACACAAAGAAGTTTCTCGGAAAGCTTCCTTCTCTTTGTTATCGGAGGATATTTCCTTTGGCCCTGTAGTTTTCAAAGGGATCTGAAATATCTGTTCTCAGATTCCACAGAGATTAGGCTAGCAAAAAGATCCATAAAATATAGATATAATTCTGTGAGATGAATTAACAGAACACTAAGCAGTTTCTCAGAAAGCTTCTTTCCAGATTTCATCTGAGGATATTTCCTTTTTCACCATAGCCCTCTAAGGGCTTCCAAATATCACTTTGGCAATTCCACAAGAACTGTCTTAGGAAAGGCTTCTTGAGGAGAAAGCTGTAACTCTGTGAGATGATTTCACAGAACACAAAGAAGTTTCTCAGAAAGCTTCTTTCTCTTTGTTATCGTAGAATATTTCCTTTGCCCCTATAGTCTTCATAGGGATCCGAAATATCTGTTCTCAGATTCCACAGAAATAAGGGTAGCAAAGAGATCCACAAAATATAGATGTAATTCTGTGAGATGAATTAACAGAACACTAAGCAGTTTCTCGGAAAGCTTCTTTCCAGATTTCATCTGAGGATATTTCCTTTTTCACCATAGCCCTCTATGGGCTTCCAAATATCACTTTGCCAATTCCACAAGAACTGTCTTAGCGAAAGGCTTCTTGAGGGGAAAGCTGTAACTCTGTGAGATGATTTCACAGAACACAAAGAAGTTTCTCAGAAAGCTTCTTTCTCTTTGTTATCGGAGGATATTTCCTTTGCCCCTATAGTCTTCATAGTGATCCGTAATATCTGTTCTCAGATTCCACAGAAATAAGGCTAGCAAAGAGATCTACGAAACACAGGTGTAACTCTGTGAGTGGAAGTCACACATCACAGAGCAGTTTCTCACAAAGCTTCTTTCCAGATTTCATCTGAGGATATTTCCTTTTTCACCATAGCCCTCTATGGGCTTCCAAATATCACTTTGCCAATTCCACAAGAACTGTCTCATCTAAAGGCTTCTTGAAGGGACAGCTGTAACTCTGTGAGATGATTTCACAGAACACAAAGAAGTTTCTCAGAAAGCTTCATTCTCTTTGTTATGGGAGGATATTTCCTTTGACCCTATACTCTTCAAAGGGATCCGAAATATCTGCTCTCAGATTCCACAGAAATAAGGCTAGCAAAGAGATCCACGAAATACAGATGTAACTCTGTGAGTGGAAGTCACACATCACCGAGCAGTTTCTCAGAAAGCTTCTTTCCAGATTTCATCTGAGGATATTTCCTTTTTCACCATAGCCCTCTAAGGGCTTCCAAATATCACTTTCCCAATTCCACAAGAACTGTCTTAGCGAAAGGCTTCTTGAGGGGAAAGCTGTAACTCTGTGAGATGATTTCACAGAACACAAAGAAGTTTCTCAGAAAGCTTCTTTCTCTTTGTTATCGGAGGATATTTCCTTTGGCCGTATAGTCTTCAAAGGGATCCGAAATATCTGTTCTCAGATTCCACAGAAATAAGGCTAGCAAAGAGATCCACGAAATACAGATGTAAATCTGTGAGATGAATTAACAGAACACTAAGCAGTTTCTCAGAAAGCTTCTTTCCAGATTTCATCTGAGGATATTTCCTTTTTCACCGTAGCCCTCTAAGGGCTTCCAAATATCACTTTGCCAATTCCACAACAACTGTTTTAGCGAAAGGCTTCTTGAGGGGAAAGCTGTAACTCTGTGAGATGATTTCACAGAACACAAAGAAGTTTCTCAGAAAGGTTCTTTCTCTTTGTTATCGGAGGTTATTTCCTTTTGCCCTATAGTCTTTAGAGGGAACCGAAATATCTCTTCTCAGATTCTAGAGAAATTAGGCGAGCAAAGAGATCCACGAAATACAGATATAACTCTGTGAGAAGAACTAGAGAACACTCAGCAGTTTCTCAGAAAGCTTCTTTCCAGACTTCATCGAAGGATATTTCCTTTTTCACCATAGCCCTCTATGGGCTTCCAAATATCACTTTGCAATTCCACAAGAACTGTCTTAGAGAAAGTCTTCTTGAGGGGAAAGCTGTAACTCTGCGAGATGATTTCACAGAACACAAAGAAGTTTCTCATAAAGTTTCTTTCTCTTTGTTATCGGAGGATATTTCCTTTGGCCCTATGGTCTTGAAAGTGATCCGAAATATCTGTTCTCAGATTCCACAGCAACAAGGCTAGCAAGGAGATCCACGAAATACAGATGTAACTCTGTGAGTGGAGGTCACACATCACAGAGCAGTTTCTCAGAAAGCTTCTTTCCAGATTTCATCTGAGGATATTTCCTTTTTCACCCTAGCCCTCTATGGGCTTCCAAATATCACTTTGCCAATTCCACAAGAACTGTCTCAGCGAAAGGCTTCTTGAGGGGACAGCTGTAACTCTGTGAGATGATTTCAGAAAACACAAAGAAGTTTCTCAGAAAGCTTCTTTCTCTTTGTTATCAGAGGTTATTTCCTATGGCCGTATAGTCTTTAGAGGGAACCGAAATATCTGTTCTCAGATTCTAGAGAAATAGGGCTAGCAAAGATATCCACGAAATACAGATATAACTCTGTGAGAAGAACTAACAGAACACTCAGCAGTTTCTCAGAAAGCTTCTTTCCAGATTTCATCTAAGGATATTTCCTTTTTCACCATAGTCCTCTAAGGGCTTCCAAATATCACTTTGCCAACTCCACAAGAACTGTCTTAGCGAAAGGCTTCTTGAGGGGGAAAGCTGTAACTCTGTGAGATGATTTCACAGAACACAAAGAAGTTTCTCAGAAAGCTTCTTTCTCTTTTTTATCGGAGGATATTTCCTTTGGCCCTATAGTCTTCAAAGGGATCCGAAATATCTGTTCTCAGATTCCACAAAAATAAGGCTAGCAAAGAGAACCACGAAACCCAGATGTAACTCTGTGAGTGGAAGTCGCACATCACGGAACAGTTTCTCAGAAAGCTTCTTTCCATATATCATCAGAGGGTATTTCCTTTTTCACCATAGCCCTCTATGGGCTTCCAAATATCACTTTGCCAATTCCACAAGAACTGTCTTAGCGAAAGGCTTCTTGAGGGGACAGCTGTAACTCTGTGAGATGATTTCACAGAACACAAAGAAGTTTCTCAGAAAGCTTCTTTCTCTTTGTTATCGGAGGATATTTCCTTTGCCCCTATAGTCTTCATAGGGATCCGAAATATCTGTTCTCACATTCCACAGAAATAAGGTTAGCAATGAGATCCACAAAATATAGATGTAATTCTGTGAGATGAATTAACAGAACACTAAGCCGTTTCTCAGAAAGCTTCTTTCCAGATTTCATCTGAGGATATTTCCTTTTTCACCATAGCCCTCTAGGGGCTTCCAAATATCACTTTGCCAATTCCACAAGAACTGTCTTAGTGAAAGGCTTCTTGAGGGGAAAGCTGTAACTCTGTGAGATGATTTCACAGAACACAAAGAAGTTTCATAGAAAGCTTCTTTCTCTTTGTTATCGGAGGATATTTCCTTTGGCCCTATAATCTTCAAAGGGATCCGAAATATTTGCTCTCAGATTCCACAGAAATAAGGCAACAAAGAGATCCACGAAATACAGATGTAACTCTTTGAGATGAATTATCAGAACACTAAGCAGTTTCTCAGAAAGCTTCTTCCCAGATTTCATCTGAGGATATTTCCTTTTTCAACATAGCCGTCTATGGGCTTCCAAATATCACTTTGACAATTCCACAAGAACAGTCTTAGCGAAAGGCTTCTTGAGGGGAAAGGTGTAACTCTGTGAGATGATTTCACAGAACACAAAGAAGTTTCTCAGAAAGCTTCTTTCTCTTTGTTATCGGTGGATATTTCCTTTGGCCCTATAGTCTTCAAAGGGACCCGAAATATCTGTTCTCAGATTCCACAGAAATAAGGCTAGCAAAGAGATCCACGAAATACAGATGTAACTCTGTGAGATGAATTAACAGAACACTAAGCAGTTTCTCAGAAAGCTTCTTTCCAGATTTCATCTAAGGATATTTCCTTTTTCACCATAGCCCTCTATGGGCTTCCAAATATCACTTTGCCAATTCCACAAGAACTGTCTTAGAGAAAGTCTTCTTGAGGGGAAAGCTGTAACTCTGCGAGATGATTTCACAGAACACAAAGAAGTTTCTCAGAAAGCTTCTTTCTCTTTGTTATCGTTGGATATTTCTTTGGCCCTATAGTCTTCAAAGGGATCCGAAATATCTGTTCTCAGATTCCACAGAAATAAGGCTAGCAAAGAGATCCACGAAATACAGATGTAACTCTGTGAGTGGAAGTCACACATCACAGAGCAGTTTCTCAGAAATCTTCTTTCCGGATTTCATCTGATGATATTTCCTTTTTCACCATAGACCTCAATGGGCTTCCAAATATCACTTTGCCAATTCCACAAGAACTGTCTCAGCGAAAGGCTTCTTGAGGGGACAGCTGTAACTCTGTGAGATGATTTCACAGAACACAAAGAAGTTTCTGAGAAAGCTTCTTTCTCTTTGTTATCGGAGGTTATTTCCTTTGCCGCTATAGTCTTCATAGGGATCCGAAATATCTGTTCTCAGATTCCAGAGAAATAAGGCTAGCAAAGAGATCCACGAAAGACAGATATAACTCTGTGAGAAGAACTAACAGAACACTCAGCAGTTTCTCAGAAAGCTTCTTTCCAGATTTCATCTAAGGATATTTCCTTTTTCACCATAGCCCTCGATGGGCTTTCAAATATCACTTTGCCAATTCCACGAGAACTGTCTTAGCGAAAGGCTTCTTGAGGGGAAAGCTGTATCTCTGTGAGGTGATTTCACAGAACACAAAGAAGTTTCTCAGAAAGCTTCTTTCTCTTTGTTATCGGAGGATATTTCCTTTGGCCCTATAGTCTTCAAAGGGATCCGAAATATCTGTTCTCAGATTCCACAGAAATAAGGCTAGAAAAGAGATCCACGAAATACAGAAGTAACTCTGTGAGTGGAAGTCAAACATCACAGAGCAGTTTCTCAGAAAGCTTCTTTCCAGATTTCATCTGAGGATATTTCCTTTTTCACCATAGCCCTCTAAGGGCTTCCAAATATCACTTTGCCAATTCCACAAGAACTGTCTTAGCGAAAGGCTTCTTGAGGGGAAAGGTGTAACTCTGTGAGATGATTTCACAAAACACAAAGAAGTTTCTCAGAAAGCTTCTTTCTCTTTGTTATCGGAGGACATTTCCTTTGGCCCTATAGTCTTCAAAGGGACCCGAAATATCTGTTCTCAGATTCCACAGAAATAAAGCTAGCAAAGAGATCCACGAAATACAGATGTAACTCTGTGAGATGAATTAACAGAACACTAAGCAGTTTCTTAGAAAGCTTCTTTCCAGATTTCATCTAAGGATATTTCCTTTTTCACCATAGCCCTCTATGGGCTTCCAAATATCACTTTGCCAATTCCACAAGAACTGTCTCATCTAAAGGCTTCTTGAAGGGACAGCTGTAACTCTGTGAGATGATTTCACAGAACACAAAGAAGTTTCTCAGAAAGCTTCATTCTCTTTGTTATGGGAGGATATTTCCTTTGACCCTATACTCTTCAAAGGGATCCGAAATATCTGCTCTCAGATTCCACAGAAATAAGGCTAGCAAAGAGATCCACGAAATACAGATGTAACTCTGTGAGTGGAAGTCACACATCACCGAGCAGTTTCTCAGAAAGCTTCTTTCCAGATTTCATCTGAGGATATTTCCTTTTTCACCATAGCCCTCTAAGGGCTTCCAAATATCACTTTCCCAATTCCACAAGAACTGTCTTAGCGAAAGGCTTCTTGAGGGGAAAGCTGTAACTCTGTGAGATGATTTCACAGAACACAAAGAAGTTTCTCAGAAAGCTTCTTTCTCTTTGTTATCGGAGGATATTTCCTTTGGCCGTATAGTCTTCAAAGGGATCCGAAATATCTGTTCTCAGATTCCACAGAAATAAGGCTAGCAAAGAGATCCACGAAATACAGATGTAAATCTGTGAGATGAATTAACAGAACACTAAGCAGTTTCTCAGAAAGCTTCTTTCCAGATTTCATCTGAGGATATTTCCTTTTTCACCGTAGCCCTCTAAGGGCTTCCAAATATCACTTTGCCAATTCCACAACAACTGTTTTAGCGAAAGGCTTCTTGAGGGGAAAGCTGTAACTCTGTGAGATGATTTCACAGAACACAAAGAAGTTTCTCAGAAAGGTTCTTTCTCTTTGTTATCGGAGGTTATTTCCTTTTGCCCTATAGTCTTTAGAGGGAACCGAAATATCTCTTCTCAGATTCTAGAGAAATTAGGCGAGCAAAGAGATCCACGAAATACAGATATAACTCTGTGAGAAGAACTAGAGAACACTCAGCAGTTTCTCAGAAAGCTTCTTTCCAGACTTCATCGAAGGATATTTCCTTTTTCACCATAGCCCTCTATGGGCTTCCAAATATCACTTTGCAATTCCACAAGAACTGTCTTAGAGAAAGTCTTCTTGAGGGGAAAGCTGTAACTCTGCGAGATGATTTCACAGAACACAAAGAAGTTTCTCATAAAGTTTCTTTCTCTTTGTTATCGGAGGATATTTCCTTTGGCCCTATGGTCTTGAAAGGGATCCGAAATATCTGTTCTCAGATTCCACAGCAACAAGGCTAGCAAGGAGATCCACGAAATACAGATGTAACTCTGTGAGTGGAGGTCACACATCACAGAGCAGTTTCTCAGAAAGCTCCTTTCCAGATTTCATCTGAGGATATTTCCTTTTTCACCCTAGCCCTCTATGGGCTTCCAAATATCACTTTGCCAATTCCACAAGAACTGTCTCAGCGAAAGGCTTCTTGAGGGGACAGCTGTAACTCTGTGAGATGATTTCAGAAAACACAAAGAAGTTTCTCAGAAAGCTTCTTTCTCTTTGTTATCAGAGGTTATTTCCTTTGGCCGTATAGTCTTTAGAGGGAACCGAAATATCTGTTCTCAGATTCTAGAGAAATAGGGCTAGCAAAGATATCCACGAAATACAGATATAACTCTGTGAGAAGAACTAACAGAACACTCAGCAGTTTCTCAGAAAGCTTCTTTCCAGATTTCATCTAAGGATATTTCCTTTTTCACCATAGTCCTCTAAGGGCTTCCAAATATCACTTTGCCAACTCCACAAGAACTGTCTTAGCGAAAGGCTTCTTGAGGGGGAAAGCTGTAACTCTGTGAGATGATTTCACAGAACACAAAGAAGTTTCTCAGAAAGCTTCTTTCTCTTTTTTATCGTAGGATATTTCCTTTGGCCCTATAGTCTTCAAAGGGATCCGAAATATCTGTTCTCAGATTCCACAAAAATAAGGCTAGCAAAGAGAACCACGAAACCCAGATGTAACTCTGTGAGTGGAAGTCGCACATCACGGAACAGTTTCTCAGAAAGCTTCTTTCCATATATCATCAGAGGGTATTTCCTTTTTCACCATAGCCCTCTATGGGCTTCCAAATATCACTTTGCCAATTCCACAAGAACTGTCTTAGCGAAAGGCTTCTTGAGGGGAAAGCTGTAACTCTGTGAGATGATTTCACAGAACACAAAGAAGTTTCTCAGAAAGCTTCTTTCTCTTTGTTATCGGAGGATATTTCCTTTGCCCCTATAGTCTTCATAGGGATCCGAAATATCTGTTCTCACATTCCACAGAAATAAGGTTAGCAATGAGATCCACAAAATATAGATGTAATTCTGTGAGATGAATTAACAGAACACTAAGCCGTTTCTCAGAAAGCTTCTTTCCAGATTTCATCTGAGGATATTTCCTTTTTCACCATAGCCCTCTAGGGGCTTCCAAATATCACTTTGCCAATTCCACAAGAACTGTCTTAGCGAAAGGCTTCTTGAGGGGAAAGCTGTAACTCTGTGAGATGATTTCACAGAACACAAAGAAGTTTCATAGAAAGCTTCTTTCTCTTTGTTATCGGAGGATATTTCCTTTGGCCCTATAATCTTCAAAGGGATCCGAAATATTTGCTCTCAGATTCCACAGAAATAAGGCAACAAAGAGATCCACGAAATACAGATGTAACTCTGTGAGATGAATTAACAGAACACTAAGCAGTTTCTCAGAAAGCTTCTTCCCAGATTTCATCTGAGGATATTTCCTTTTTCAACATAGCCGTCTATGGGCTTCCAAATATCACTTTGACAATTCCACAAGAACAGTCTTAGCGAAAGTCTTCTTGAGGGGAAAGGTGTAACTCTGTGAGATGATTTCACAGAACACAAAGAAGTTTCTCAGAAAGCTTCTTTCTCTTTGTTATCGGTGGATATTTCCTTTGGCCCTATAATCTTCAAAGGGACCCGAAATATCTGTTCTCAGATTCCACAGAAATAAGGCTAGCAAAGAGATCCACGAAATACAGATGTAACTCTGTGAGATGAATTAACAGAACACTAAGCAGTTTCTCAGAAAGCTTCTTTCCAGATTTCATCTAAGGATATTTCCTTTTTCACCATAGCCCTCTATGGGCTTCCAAATATCACTTTGCCAATTCCACAAGAACTGTCTTAGAGAAAGTCTTCTTGAGGGGAAAGCTGTAACTCTGCGAGATGATTTCACAGAACACAAAGAAGTTTCTCAGAAAGCTTCTTTCTCTTTGTTATCGTTGGATATTTCTTTGGCCCTATAGTCTTCAAAGGGATCCGAAATATCTGTTCTCAGATTCCACAGAAATAAGGCTAGCAAAGAGATCCACGAAATACAGATGTAACTCTGTGAGTGGAAGTCACACATCACAGAGCAGTTTCTCAGAAATCTTCTTTCCGGATTTCATCTGATGATATTTCCTTTTTCACCATAGACCTCAATGGGCTTCCAAATATCACTTTGCCAATTCCACAAGAACTGTCTCAGCGAAAGGCTTCTTGAGGGGACAGCTGTAACTCTGTGAGATGATTTCACAGAACACAAAGAAGTTTCTGAGAAAGCTTCTTTCTCTTTGTTATCGGAGGTTATTTCCTTTGCCGCTATAGTCTTCATAGGGATCCGAAATATCTGTTCTCAGATTCCAGAGAAATAAGGCTAGCAAAGAGATCCACGAAAGACAGATATAACTCTGTGAGAAGAACTAACAGAACACTCAGCAGTTTCTCAGAAAGCTTCTTTCCAGATTTCATCTAAGGATATTTCCTTTTTCACCATAGCCCTCGATGGGCTTTCAAATATCACTTTGCCAATTCCACGAGAACTGTCTTAGCGAAAGGCTTCTTGAGGGGAAAGCTGTATCTCTGTGAGGTGATTTCACAGAACACAAAGAAGTTTCTCAGAAAGCTTCTTTCTCTTTGTTATCGGAGGATATTTCCTTTGGCCCTATAGTCTTCAAAGGGATCCGAAATATCTGTTCTCAGATTCCACAGAAATAAGGCTAGAAAAGAGATCCACGAAATACAGAAGTAACTCTGTGAGTGGAAGTCAAACATCACAGAGCAGTTTCTCAGAAAGCTTCTTTCCAGATTTCATCTGAGGATATTTCCTTTTTCACCATAGCCCTCTAAGGGCTTCCAAATATCACTTTGCCAATTCCACAAGAACTGTCTTAGCAAAAGGCTTCTTGAGAGGAAAGCTGTAACTCTGTGAGATGATTTCACAGAACACAAAGAAGTTTCTCAGAAAGCTCCTTTCTCTTTGTTATCGGAGGATATTTCCTTTGGCCCTATAGTCTTCAAAGGGATACGAAATATCTGTTCTCAGATGCCACAGAAATAAGGCTAGCAAAGAGATCCACGAAATACAGATGTAACTCTGTGAGATGAATTAACAGAACACTAAGCAGTTTCTCAGAAAGCTTCTTCCCAGATTTCATCTGAGGATATTTCCTTTTTCAACATATCCCTCTATGGGCTTCCAAATATCACTTTGCCAATTCCACAAGAACTGTCTTAGCGAAAGGCTTCTTGAGGGGAAAGGTGTAACTCTGTGAGATGATTTCACAAAACACAAAGAAGTTTCTCAGAAAGCTTCTTTCTCTTTGTTATCGGAGGACATTTCCTTTGGCCCTATAGTCTTCAAAGGGACCCGAAATATCTGTTCTCAGATTCCACAGAAATAAAGCTAGCAAAGAGATCCACGAAATACAGATGTAACTCTGTGAGATGAATTAACAGAACACTAAGCAGTTTCTTAGAAAGCTTCTTTCCAGATTTCATCTAAGGATATTTCCTTTTTCACCATAGCCCTCTATGGGCTTCCAAATATCACTTTGCCAATTCCACAAGAACTGTCTTAGAGAAAGTCTTCTTGAGGGGAAAGCTGTAACTCTGCGAGATGATTTCACAGAACACAAAGAAGTTTCTCAGAAAGCTTCTTTCTCTTTGTTATCGTTGGATATTTCCTTTGGCCCTATAGTCTTCAAAGGGATCCGAAATATCTGTTCTCAGATTCCACAGAAATAAGGCTAGCAAAGAGATCCACGAAATACAGATGTAACTCTGTGAGTGGAAGTCACACATCACAGAGCAGTTTCTCAGAAATCTTCTTTCCCGATTTCATCTGAGGATATTTCCTTTTTCACCATAGCCCTCTATGGGCTTCCAAATATCACTTTGCCAATTCCACAAGAAGTGTCTTAGCGAAAGTCTTCTTGAGGGGAAAGCTGTAACTCTGTGAGATGATTTCACAGAACACAAAGAAGTTTCTCAGAAAGCTTCTTTCTCTTTGTTATCGGAGGATATTTCCTTTGCCCCTATAGTCTTCTTAGGTATCCGAAATATCTGTTCTCAGATTCAACAGAAATAAGGCTAGCAAAGAGATCCACGAAATACAGATGTAATTCTGTGAGATGAATTAACAGAACACTAAGCAGATTCTCAGAAAACTTCTTTCCGGATTTCATCTGATGATATTTCCTTTTTCACCATAGCCCTCGATGGGCTTCCAAATATCACTTTGCCAATTCCACAAGAACTGTCTCAGCGAAAGGCTTCTTGAGGGGACAGCTGTAACTCTGTGAGATGATTTCACAGAACACAAAGAAGTTTCTGAGGAAGCTTCTTTCTCTTTGTTATCGGAGGTTATTTCCTTTGGCCCTATAGTCTTTAGAAGGAACCGAAATATCTGTTCTCAGATTCCAGAGAAATAAGGCTAGCAAAGAGATCCACGAAATACAGATATAACTCTGTGAGAAGAACTAACAGAACACTCAGCAGTTTCTCAGAAAGCTTCTTTCCAGATTTCATCTAAGGATAATTCCTTTTTCACCATAGCCCTCGATGGGCTTTCAAATATCACTTTGCCAATTCCACAAGAACTGTCTTAGTGAAAGGCTTCTTGAGGGGAAAGCTGTAACTCTGTGAGATGATTACACAGAACACAAAGAAGTTTCTCAGAAAGCTTCTTTCTCTTTGTTATCGGAGGATATTTCCTTTCCCCCTATAGTCTTCATAGGGATCCGAAATATCTGTTCTCAGATACCACAGAAATAAGGCTAGCAAAGAGATCCACAAAATGTAGATGTAACTCTGTGAGATGAATTAACAGAACACTAAGCAGTTTCTCGGGAAGCTTCTTTCCAGATTTCATCTGAGGATATTTCCTTTTTCACCGTATCCCTCTATGGGCTTCCAAATATCACTTTGCCAATTCCACAAGAACTGTCTTAGCGAAAGGCTTCTTGAGGGGAAAGCTGTATCTCTGTGAGATGATTTCACAGAACACAAAGAAGTTTCTCAGAAAGCTTCTTTCTCTTTGTTTTCAGAGGATATTTCCTTTGGCTCTATAGTCTTCATAGGGATCCGAAATATCTGTTCTCACATTCCACAGAAATTAGGCTAGCAAAGAGATCCACAAAATATAGATGTAATTCTGTGAGATGAATTAACAGAACACTAAGCAGTTTCTCGGAAAGCTTCTTTCCAGATTTCATCTGAGGATATTTCCTTTTTCACCATAGCCCTCTATGGGCTTCCAAATATCACCTTGCCAATTCCACAAGAACTGTCTTAGCGAAAGGCTTCTTGAGGGGAAAGCTGTAACTCTGTGAGATGATTTCACAGAACACAAAGAAGTTTCTCAGAAAGCTTCTTTCTCTTTGTTATCGGAGGATATTTCCTTTGCCCCTATAGTCTTCATAGGGATCCGAAATATCTGTTCTCACATTCCACAGAAATAAGGTTAGCAATGAGATCCACAAAATATAGATGTAATTCTGTGAGATGAATTAACAGAACACTAAGCCGTTTCTCAGAAACCTTCTTTCCAGATTTCATCTGAGGATATTTCCTTTTTCACCATAGCCCTCTAGGGGCTTCCAAATATCACTTTGCCAATTCCACAAGAACTCTCTTAGCGAAAGGCTTCTTGAGGGGAAAGCTGTAACTCTGTGAGATGATTTCACAGAACACAAAGAAGTTTCTCAGAAAGCTTCTTTCTCTTTGTTATCGGAGGATATTTCCTTTGGCCCTATAGTCTTCAAAGGGATCCGAAATATCTGTTCTCAGATTCCACAGAAATAAGGCTAGAAAAGAGATCCACGAAATACAGATGTAACTCTGTGAGTGGAAGTCAAACATCACAGAGCAGTTTCTCAGAAAGCTTCTTTCCAGATTTCATCTGAGGATATTTCCTTTTTCACCATAGCCCTCTAGGGGCTTCCAAATATCACTTTGCCAATTCCACAAGAACTGTCTTAGCGAAAGGCTTCTTGAGGGGAAAGCTGTAACTCTGTGAGATGATTTCACAGAACACAAAGAAGTTTCTCAGAAAGCTTCTTTCTCTTTGTTATCGGAGTATATTTCCTTTGGCCCTATAGTCTTCAAAGGGATCCGAAATATCTGTTCTCAGATTCCACAGAAATAAGGCTAGCAAAGAGATCCACGAAATACAGATGTAACTCTGTGAGATGAATTAACAGAACACTAAGCAGTTTCTCAGAAAGCTTCCTTCCAGATTTCATCTGAGGATATTTCCTTTTTCACCGTAGCCCTCTATGGGCTTCCAAATATCACTTTGCCAATTCCACAAGAACTGTCTTAGCGAAAGGCTTCTTGAGGGGAAAGCTGTAACTCTGTGAGATGACTTCACAAAACACAAAGAAGTTTCTCAGAAAGCTTCTTTCTCTTTGTTATCGGAAGATATTTCCTTAGGCCCTATAGTCTTCAAAGGGATCCGAAATATCTCTTCTCAGATTCCACAGAAATAAGGCTTGCCAAGAGATCCACGAAATACAAATGTAACTCTGTGAGATGAATTAACAGAACACTAAGCAGTTTCTCAGAAAGCTTCTTTCCAGATTTCATCTGAGGATATTTCCTTTTTCACCATAGCCCTCTATGGGCTTCCAAATATCACTTTGCCAATTCCACAATTACAGTCTTAGCGAAAGTCTTCTTGAGGGGAAAGCTGTAACTCTGTGAGATGATTGCACAGAACACAAAGAAGTCTCTCAGAAAGCTTCTTTCTCTTTGTTATCGGAGGATATTTCATTTGGCCCTATAGTCTTCAAAGGGATCCGAAATATCTCTTCTCAGATTCCACAGAAATAAGGCTAGCAAAGAGATCCACTAAATACAGATGTAACTCTGTGAGTGGAAGTCACATATCACAGAGCAGTTTCTCAGAAAGCTTCTTTCCAGATTTCATCTGAGGATATTTCCTTTTTCACCATAGCCCTCTATGGGCTTCCAAATATCACTTTGCCAATTCCACAAGAACTGTCTTAGCGAAAGGCTTCTTGAGGGGAAAGCTGTAACTCTGTGAGATGATTTCACAGAACACAAAGAAGTTTTTCAGAAAGCTTCTTTCTCTTTCTTATCGGAAGATATTTCCTTTGCCTCTATAGTCTTCATAGGGATACGAAATATCTGTTCTCAGATTCCACAGAAATAAGGCTAGCAAAGAGATCCACAAAATATGGATGTAATTCTGTGAGATGAATTAACAGAACGATAAGCAGTTTCTCAGAAAGCTCCTTTCCAGATTTCATCTGAGGATATTTCCTTTTTCACCATAGCCCTCTATGGGCTTCCAAATATCACTTTGCCAATTCCACAAGAACTGTCTTAGCGAAAGGCTTCTTTAGGGGAAAGCTGTAACTCTGTGAGATGATTTCACAGAACACAAAGAAGTTTCTCAGAAAGCTTCTTTCTCTTTGTTATCGGAGGATATTTCCTTTGGCCCTATAAACTTCAAAGAGATCCGAAATATCTGTTCTCAGCTTCCACAGAAATAAGGCTAGCAAAGAGATCCACGAAACACTGATGTAACTCTGTGAGTGGAAGTCACACATCACAGAGCAGTTTCTCAGAAAGCTTCTTTACAGATTTCATCCGAGGATATTTCCTTTTTCACCATAGCCCTCTAGGGGTTCCAAATATCACTTTGCCAATTCCACAAGAACTGTCTTAGCGAAAGGCTTCTTGAGAGGAAAGCTGTAACTCTGTGAGATGATTTCACAGAACACAAAGAAGTTTCTCAGAAATCTTCTTTCCCTTTGTTATCGGAGGATATTTCCTTTGGCCCTATATTCTTCAAAGGGATCCGAAATATCTGGTCTCAGATTCCACAGAAATAAGGCCAGCAAAGAGATCCACGAAATACAGATGTAACTCTGTGAGCGGAAGTCACACATCACAGAGCAGTTTCTCAGAAAGCTTCTTTCTAGATTTCATCTGAGGATATTTCCTTTTTCACCATAGCCCTCTAAGGGCTTCCAAATGTCACTTTGCCAATTCCAGAAGAACTGTGTTAGCGAAAGGCATCTTGAGGGGCAAGCTGTAACTCTGTGAGATGATTTCACAGAACACAAAGAAGTTTCTCAGAAAGCTTCTTTCTCTTTGTTATCGGAGGATATTTCCTTTGGCCTATAGTCTTCAAAGGGATCCGAAATATCTGTTCTCAGATTCCACAGAAATACGGCTAGCAAAGAGATCCACTAAATACAGATGTAACTCTGTGAGTGGAAGTCACATATCACAGAGCAGTTTCTCAGAAAGCTTCTTTCCAGATTTCATCTGAGGATATTTCCTTTTTCACCATAGCCCTCTATGGGCTTCCAAATATCACTTTGCCAATTCCACAAGAACTGTCTTAGCGAAAGGCTTCTTGAGGGGAAAGCTGTAACTCTGTGAGATGATTTCACAGAACACAAAGAAGTTTTTCAGAAAGCTTCTTTCTCTTTCTTATCGGAAGATATTTCCTTTGCCTCTATAGTCTTCATAGGGATACCAAATATCTGTTCTCAGATTCCATAGAAATAAGGCTAGCAAAGAGATCCACAAAATATAGATGTAATTCTGTGAGATGAATTAACAGAACACTAAGCAGATTCTCAGAAAGCTTCTTTCCAGATTTCATCTGAGGATATTTCCTTTTTCACGATAGCCCTCTATGGGCTTCCAAATATCAGTTTGCCAGTTCCACAAGAACTGTCTTAGCGAAAGGGTTCTTGAGGGGAAAGCTGTAACTCTGTGAGATGATTTCACAGAACACAAAGAAGTTTCTCAGAAAGCTTCTTTCTCTTTGTTATCGGAGGATATTTCCTTTGGCCCTATAGTCGTCAAAGGGATCCGAAATATCTGTTCTCAGATTCCACAGAAATAAGGCTAGCAAAGAGATCCACGAAATACAGATGTAACTCTGTAAGTGGAAGTCACACATCACAGAGCAGTTTCTCAGAAAGCTTCTTTACAGATTTCATCCGAGGATATTTCCTTTTTCACCATAGCCCTCTAGGGGTTCCAAATATCACTTTGCCAATTCCACAAGAACTGTCTTAGCGAAAGGCTTCTTGAGGGGAAAGCTGTAACTCTGTGAGATGATTTCACAGAACACAAAGAAGTTTCTCCGAAAGCTTCTTTCTCTTTGTTATCGGAGTATATTTCCTTTGGCCCTATAGTCTTCAAAGGGATCCGAAATATCTGTTCTCAGATTCCACAGAAATAAGGCTAGCAAAGAGATCCACGAAATACAGATGTAACTCTGTGAGATGAATTAACAGAACACTAAGCAGTTTCTCAGAAAGCTTCTTTCCAGATTTCATCTGAGGATATTTCCTTTTTCACCGTAGCCCTCTATGGGCTTCCAAATATCACTTTGCCAATTCCACAAGAACTGTCTTAGCGAAAGGCTTCTTGAGGGGAAAGCTGTAACTCTGTGAGATGACTTCACAAAACACAAAGAAGTTTCTCAGAAAGCTTCTTTCTCTTTGTTATCGGAAGATATTTCCTTAGGCCCTATAGTCTTCAAAGGGATCCGAAATATCTCTTCTCAGATTCCACAGAAATAAGGCTTGCAAAGAGATCCACGAAATACAAATGTAACTCTGTGAGATGAATTAACAGAACACTAAGCAGTTTCTCAGAAAGCTTCTTTCCAGATTTCATCTGAGGATATTTCCTTTTTCACCATAGCCCTCCATGGGCTTCCAAATATCACTTTGCCAATTCCACAAGAACAGTCTTAGCGAAAGTCTTCTTGAGGGGAAAGCTGTAACTCTGTGAGATGATTGCACAGAACACAAAGAAGTCTCTCAGAAAGCTTCCGTCTCTTTGTTATCGGAGGATATTTCCTTTGGCCCTATAGTCTTCAAAGGGATCCGAAATATCTCTTCTCAGATTCCACAGAATTAAGGCCAGCAAAGAGATCCACGAAATACAGATGTAACTCTGTGAGTGGAAGTCACACATCACAGAGCAGTGTCTCAGAAAGCTTCTTTCGAGATTTCATCTGAGGATATTACCTTTTTCACCATAGCCCTCTAAGGGCTTCCAAATATCACTTTGCCAATTCCACAAGAACTGTCTTAACAAAAGGCTTCTTGAGAGGAAAGCTGTAACTCTGTGAGATGATTTCACAGAACACAAAGAAGTTTCTCAGAAAGCTCCTTTCTCTTTGTTATCGGAGGATATTTCCTTTGGCCCTATAGTCTTCAAAGGGATCCGAAATATCTGTTCTCAGATTCCACAGAAATAAGGCTAGCAAAGAGATCCACGAAATACAGATGTAACTCTGTGAGATGAATTAAAAGAACACTAAGCAGTTTCTCAGAAAGCTTCTTTCCAGATTTCATCTGAGGATATTTCCTTTTTCACCGTAGCCCTCTATGGGCTTCCAAATATCACTTTGCCAATTCCACAAGAACTGTCTTAGCGAAAGGCTTCTTGAGGGGAAAGCTGTAACTCTGTGAGATGACTTCACAAAACACAAAGAAGTTTCTCAGAAAGCTTCTTTCTCTTTGTTATCGGAAGATATTTCCTTGGGCCCTATAGTCTTCAAAGGGATCCGAAATATCTCTTCTCAGATTCCACAGAAATAAGGCTTGCAAAGAGATCCACGAAATAAAAATGTAACTCTGTGAGATGTATTAACAGAACACTAAGCAGTTTCTCAGAAAGCTTCTTTCCAGATTTCATCTGAGGATATTTCCTTTTTCACCATAGCCCTCTATGGGCTTCCAAATATCACTTTGCCAATTCCACAAGAACAGTCTTAGCGAAAGTCTTCTTGAGGGGAAAGCTGTAACTCTGTGAGATGATTGCACAGAACACAAAGAAGTCTCTCAGAAAGCTTCTTTCTCTTTGTTATCGGAGGATATTTCCTTTGGCCCTATAGTCTTCAAAGGGATCCGAAATATCTCTTCTCAGATTCCACAGAAATAAGGCCAGCAAAGAGATCCACGAAATACAGATGTAACTCTGTGAGTGGAAGTCACACATCACAGAGCAGTTTCTCAGAAAGCTTCTTTCTAGATTTCATCTGAGGATATTTCCTTTTTCACCATAGCCCTCTAAGGGCTTCCAAATGTCACTTTGCCAATTCCACAAGAACTGTCTTAGCGAAAGGCATCTTGAGGGGCAAGCTGTAACTCTGTGAGATGATTTCACAGAACACAAAGAAGTTTCTCAGAAAGCTTCTTTCTCTTTGTTATCGGAGGATATTTCCTTTGGCCTATAGTCTTCAAAGGGATCCGAAATATCTGTTCTCAGATTCCACAGAAATAAGGCTGGCAAAGAGATCCACTAAATACAGATGTAACTCTGTGAGTGGAAGTCACATATCACAGAGCAGTTTCTCAGAAAGCTTCTTTATAGATTTCATCTGAGGATATTTCCTTTTCACCATAGCCCTCTATGGGCTTCCAAATATCACTTTGCCAATTCCACAAGAAGTGTCTTAGCGAAAGGCTTCTTGAGGGGAAAGCTGTAACTCTGTGAGATAATTTCACAGAACACAAAGAAGTTTTTCAGAAAGCTTCTTTCTCTTTCTTATCGGAAGATATTTCCTTTGCCTCTATAGTCTTCATAGGGATACGAAATATCTGTTCTCAGATTCCACAGAAATAAGGCTAGCAAAGAGATCCACAAAATATAGATGTAATTCTGTGATATGAATTAACAGAACACTAAGCAGTTTCTCAGAAAGCTTCTTTCCAGATTTCATCTGAGGATATTTCCTTTTTCACGATAGCCCTCTATGGGCTTCCAAATATCAGTTTGCCAATTCCACAAGAACTGTCTTAGCGAAAGGCTTCTTGAGGGGAAAGCTGTAACTCTGTGAGATGATTTCACAGAACACAAAGAAGTTTCTCAGAAAGCTTCTTTCTCTTTGTTATCGGAGGATATTTCCTTTGGCCCTATAGTCGTCAAAGGGATCCGAAATATCTGTTCTCAGATTCCACAGAAATAAGGCTAGCAAAGAGATCCACGAAATACAGATGTAACTCTGTGAGTGGAAGTCACACATCACAGAGCAGTGTCTCAGAAAGCTTCTTTCTAGATTTCATCTGAGGATATTTCCTTTTTCACCATAGCCCTCTAAGGGCTTCCAAATATCACTTTGCCAATTCCACAAGAACTGTCTTAACAAAAGGCTTCTTGAGAGGAAAGCTGTAACTCTGTGAGATGATTTCACAGAACACAAAGAAGTTTCTCAGAAAGCTCCTTTCTCTTTGTTATCGGAGGATATTTCCTTTGGCCCTATAGTCTTCAAAGGGATCCGAAATATCTGTTCTCAGATTCCACAGAAATAAGGCTAGCAAAGAGATCCACGAAATGCAGATGTAACTCTGTGAGATGAATTAACAGAACACTCAGCAGTTTCTCAGAAAGCTTCTTTCCAGATTTCATCTGAGGATATTTCCTTTTTTACCATAGCCCTCTATGGGCTTCCAAATATCACTTTGCCAATTCCACAAGAACTGTCTTAGCGAAAGGTTTCCTGAGGGGAAAGCTGTAACTCTGTGAGATGATTTCACAGAACCCAAAGAAGTTTCTCAGAAAGCTTCTTTCTCTTTGTTATCGGAGGATATTTCCTTTGCCCCTATACTCTTCATAGGGATCCGAAATATCTGTTCTCAGATTCCACAGAAATAAGGCTAGCAAAGAGATCCACAAAATATGGATGTAATTCTGTGAGATGAATTAACAGAACGCTAAGCAGTTTCTCAGAAAGCTTCTTTCCAGATTTCATCTGAGGATATTTCCTTTTTCACCATAGCCCTCTATGGGCTTCCAAATATCACTTTGCCAATTCCACAAGAACTGTCTTAGCGAAAGGCTTCTTTAAGGGAAAGCTGTAACTCTGTGAGATGATTTCACAGAACACAAAGAAGTTTCTCAGAAAGCTTCTTTCTCTTTGTTATCGGAGGATATTTCCTTTGGCCCTATAGTCTTCAAAGGGATCCGAAATATCTGTTCTCAGATTCCACACAAATAAGGCTAGCAAAGAGATCCACGAAACACTGATGTAACTCTGTGAGTGGAAGTCACACATCACAGAGCAGTTTCTCAGAAAGCTTCTTTACAGATTTCATCCGAGGATATTTCCTTTTTCACCATAGCCCTCTAGGGGTTCCAAATATCTCTTTGCCAATTCCACAAGAAAGGTCTTAGCGAAAGGCTTCTTGAGAGGAAAGCTGTAACTCTGTGAGATGATTTCACAGAACACAAAGAAGTTTCTCAGAAATCTTCTTTCCCTTTGTTATCGGAGGATATTTCCTTTGGCCCTATATTCTTCAAAGGGATCCGAAATATCTGGTCTCAGATTCCACAGAAATAAGGCCAGCAAAGAGATCCACGAAATACAGATGTAACTCTGTGAGTGGAAGTCACACATCACAGAGCAGTTTCTCAGAAAGCTTCTTTCTAGATTTCATCTGAGGATATTTCCTTTTTCACCATAGCCCTCTAAGGGCTTCCAAATGTCACTTTGCCAATTCCACAAGAACTGTCTTAGCGAAAGGCTTCTTGAGGGGAAAGCAGTAACTCTGTGAGATGATTTCACAGAACACAAAGAAGTTTCTCAGAAAGCTTCTTTCCAGATTTCATCTGAGGATATTTCCTTTCTCACCATAGCCCTCTAAGGGCTTCCAAATATCACTTCGCCAATTCCACAAGAACTGTCTTAGCGAAAGGCTTCTTGAGGGGAAAGCTGTAACTCTGTGAGACGATTTCACAGAACACAAAGAAGTTTCTCAGAAAGCTTCTTTCTCTTTGTTATCGGAGAATATTTCTTTTGCCCCTATAGTCTTCATAGGGATCCGAAATATCTGTTCTCCGATTCCACAGAAATAAGGCTAGCAAAGAGATCCACAAAATATAGATGTAATTCTGTGAGATGAATTAACAGAACGCTAAGCAGTTTCTCGGAAAGCTTCTTTCCAGATTTCATCTGAGGATATTTCCTTTTTCACCATAGCCCTCTATGGGCTTCCAAATATCACTTTGCCAATTCCACAAGAACTGTCTTAGCGAAAGGCTTCTTGAGGGGAAAGCTGTACCTCTGTGAGATGATTTCACAGAACACAAAGAAGTTTCTCAGAAAGCTTCTTTCTCTTTGTTATCGGAGGATATTTCCTTTGCCCCTAAAGTCTTCATAAGGATCCGAAATATCTGTTCTCAGATTCCACAGAAATAAGGCTAGCAAAGAGATCCACTAAATACAGATGTAACTCTGTGAGTGGAAGTCACACATCACAGAGCAGTTTCTCAGAAAGCTTCTTTCCAGATTTCATCTGAGGATATTTCCTTTTTCACCATAGCCCTCTATGGGCTTCCAAATATCACTTTGCCAATTCCACAAGAACTGTCTTAGCGAAACGCTTCTTGAGGGGAAAGCTGTAGCTCTGTGAGATGATTTCACAGAACACAAAGAAGTTTCTCAGAAAGCTTCTTTCTCTTTGTTATCGGAGGTTATTTCCTTTGGCCCTATAGTCTTTAGAGGGAACCGAAATATCTGTTCTCAGATTCCAGAGAAATAAGGCTAGCAAAGAGATCCACGAAATAAAGATATAACTCTGTGAGAAGAACTAACAGAACACTCAGCAGTTTCTCAGAAATCTTCTTTCCGAATTTCATCTGAGGATATTTCCTTTTTCACCATAGCCCTCTATGGGCTTCCAAATATCACTTTGCCAATTCCACAAGAACTGTCTTAGCGAAAGGCTTCTTGAGGGGAAAGCTGTAACTCTGTGAGATGATTTCAAAGAACACAAAGAAGTTTCTCAGAAAGCTTCTTTCTCTTTGTTATCGGAGGATATTTCCTTTAGTCCTATATTCTTCAAAGGGATCCGAAATATCTGTTCTCAGAATCCACAGAAATAAGGCTAGCAAAGAGATCCACGAAACACAGGTGTAACTCTGTGAGTGGAAGTAACACATCACAGAGCAGTTTCTCACAAAGCTTCTTTCCAGATTTCATCTGAGGATATTTCCTTTTTCACCGTAGCCCTCTATGGGCTTCCAAATATCACTTTGCCAATTCCACAAGAACTGTCTTAGCGAAAGGCTTCTTGAGGGGAAAGCTGTAACTCTGTGAGATGATTTCACAGAACACAAAGAAGTTTCTCAGAAAGCTTCTTTCTCTTTGTTATCGGAGGATATTTCCTTTGGCCGTATAGTCTTCAAAGGGATCCGAAATATCTGTTCTCAGATTCCACAGAAATAAGGCTAGCAAAGAGATCCAGGAAACACAGATGTAACTCTGTGAGTGGAAGTCACACATCACAGAGCAGGTTCCCAGAACGCTTCTTTCCAGATTTCATCTGAGGATATTTCCTTTTTCACCATAGCCCTCTATGGGCTTCCAAATATCACTTTGCCAATTCCACAAGAACTGTCTTAGCGAAAGGCTTCTTGAGGGGAAAGTTGTAACTCTGTGAGATGATTTCACAGAAACCTTCTTTCTCTTTGTTATCGGAGGATATTTCCTTTGGCCCTATAGTCTTCAAAGGAATCCGAAATATCTGTTCTCAGATTCCACAGAAATAAGGCTAGCAAAGAGATCCACGAAATACAGATGAAACTCTGTGAGATGAATTAACAGAACACTCAGCAGTTTCTCAGAAAGCTTCTTTCCAGATTTCATCTGAGGATATTTCCTTTTTCACCATAGCCCTCTATGGGCTTCCAAATATCACTTTGCCAATTCCTCAAGAACTGTCTTAGCGAAAGGCTTCTTGAGGGGAAAGCTGTAACTCTGTTAGATGATTTCACAGAACACGAAGAAGTTTCTCAGAAAGCTTCTTTCTCTTTGTTATCGGAGGATATTTCCTTTGGCCCTATAATCTTCAAAGGGATCCGAAATATCTGTTCTCAGATTCCACAGAAATAAGGCTAGCAAAGAGATCCACGAAACACTGATGTAACTCTGTGAGTGGAAGTCACACATCACAGAGCAGTTTCTCAGAATGCTTCTTTCCAGATTTCATCTGAGGATATTTCCTTTTTCACCATAGCCCTCTAAGGGCTTCCAAATACCACTTTGCCAATTCCACAAGAACTGTCTTAACGAAAGGCTTCTTGAGGGGAAAGCTGTAACTCTGTGAGATGATTTCACAGAACACAAAGAAGTTTCTCAGAAAGCTTCTTTCTCTTTCTTATCGGAGTATGTTTCCTTTGGCCCTATAGTCTTCAAAGGGATCCGAAATATCTGTTCTCACATTCCACAGAAATAAGGCTAGCAAAGAGATCCACGAAACACATATGTAACTCTGTGAGATGAATTAACAGGACACTAAGCAGTCTCAGAAAGCTTCTTTCCAGATTTCATCTGAGGATATTTCCTTTTTTACCATAGCCCTCTATGGGCTTCTAAATATCACTTTGCCAATTCCACAAGAACTGTCTTAGCGAAAGGCTTCTTGAGGGGAAAGCTGTAACTCTGTGAGATGATTTCACAGAACACAAAGAAGTTTCTCAGAAAGCTTCTTTCTCTTTGTTATCGGAGGATATTTCTTTTGGCCCTATAGTCTTTAGAGGGAACCGAAATATCTGTTCTCAGATTCTAGAGAAATAAGGCTAGCAAAGAGATCCACGAAATACAGATATAACTCTGTGAGAGGAACTAACAGAACACTCAGCAGTTTCTCAGAAAGCTTCTTTCCAGATTTCATCTGAGGATATTTCCTTTTTCACCATAGCCCTCTCTGGGCTTCCAAATATCACTTTGCCAATTCCACAAGAACTGTCTTAGCGAAAAGCTTCTTGAGGGGAAAGCTGTAACTCTGTGAGATGATTTCACAGAACACAAAGAAGTTTCTCAGAAATTTTCTTTCTCTTTGTTATCGGAGGATATTTATTTGGCCCTATAGTATTTAGAGGGAACCGAAATATCTGTTCTCAGATTCTAGAGAAATAAGACTAGCAAAGAGATCCACGAAATGGAGATATAACTCTGTGAGAAGAACTAACAGAACACTCAGCAGTTTTTCAGAAAGCTTCTTTCCAGATTTCATCTGAGGATATTTCCTTTTTCACCGTAGCCCTCTATGGGCTTCCAAATATCACTTTGCCAATTCCACAAGAACTGTCTTAGCGAAAGGCTTCTTGAGGGGAAAGCTGTAACTCTGTGAGATGATTTCACAGAACACAAAGAAGTTTCTCAGAAAGCTTCTTTCTCTTTGTTATCGGAGGATATTTCCTTTGGCCCTATAGTCTTCAAAGGGATCCAAAATATCTGTTCTCAGATTCCACAGAAATATGGCTAGCAAAGAGATACACGAAATGCAGATGTAACTCTGTGAGTGGAAGTCACACATCACGGAGCAGTTTCTCAGAAAGCTTCTTTCCAGATATCATCAGAGGATATTTCCTTTTTCACCATAGCCCTCTATGGGCTTCCAAATATCACTTTGCCAATTACACAAGAACTGTCTTAGCGAAAGGCTTCTTGAGGGGAAAGCTGTAACTCTGTGAGATGATGTCACAGAACACAAAGAAGTTTCTCAGAAAGCTTCTTTCTCTTTGTTATCGGAGGATATTTCCTTTGGCCCTATAGTCTTTAGAGGGAACCGAAATATCTGTTCTCAGATTCAAGAGAAATAAGGCTAGCAAAGAGATCCACGAAATACAGATATAACTCTGTGAGAAGAACTACCAGAACACTCAGCAGTTTCTCAGAAAGCTTCTTTCCAGATTTCATCTGAGGATATTTCCTTTTTCACCATAGCCCTCTATGGGCTTCCAAATATCACTTTGCCAATTCCACAAGAACTGTCTTAGCGAAAGGCTTCTTGAGGGGAAAGCTGTAACTCTGTCAGATGATTGCACAGAACACAAAGAAGTCTCTCAGAAAGCTTCTTTCTCTTTGTTATCGGAGGATATTTCCTTTGGACCTATAGTCTTCAAAGGGATCCGAAATATCTCTTCTCAGATTCCACAGCAATAAGGCTAGCAAAGAGATCCACGAAATACAGATGTAACTCTGTGAGTGGAAGTCACACATCACAGAGTAGTTTCTCAGAAAGCTTCTTTCCAGATTTCATCTGAGGATATTTCCTTTTTCACCATAGCCCTCTATGGGCTTCCAAATATCACTTTGCCAATTCCACAAGACCTGTCCTAGCAAAAGGCTTCTTGAGGGGAAAGCTGTAACTCTGTGAGATGATTTCACAGAACACAAAGAAGTTTCTCAGAAAGCTTCTTTCTCTTTGTTATCGGAGGATATTTCCTTTGGCCCTATACTTTTTAGAGGGAACCGAAATATCTGTTCTCAGATTCTAGAGAAATAAGGCTACCAAAGAGATCCACGAAATACAGATATAACTCTGTGAGAAGAACTAACAGAACACTCAGCAGTTTTTCAGAAAGCTTCTTTCCAGATTTCATCTGAGGATATTTCCTTTTTCACCGTAGCCCTCTATGGGCTTCCAAATATCACTTTGCGAATTCCACAAGAACTGTCTTAGCGAAAGGCTTCTTGAGGGGAAAGCTGTAACTCTGTGAGATGATTTCACAGAACACAAAGAAGTTTCTCAGAAAGCTTCTTTCTCTTTGTTATCGGAGGATATTTCCTTTGGCACTATAGTCTTCAAAGGGATCCGAAATATCTGTTCTCAATTCCACAGAAATATGGCTAGCAAAGAGATACACGAAATGCAGATGTAACTCTGTGAGTGGAAGTCACACATCACGGAGCAGTTTCTCAGAAAGCTTCTTTCCAGATATCATCAGAGGATATTTCCTTTTTCACCATAGCCCTCTTTGGGCTTCCAAATATCACTTTGCCAATTACACAAGAACTTTCTTAGCGAAAGGCCTCTTGAGGGGAAAGCTGTAACTCTGTGAGATGATTTCACAGAACACAAAGAAGTTTCTCAGAAAGCTTCTTTCTCTTTGTTATAGGAGGATATTTCCTTTGGCCCTATAGTCTTCAAGGGGAACCGAAATATCTGTTCCCAGATTCCACAGAAATAAGGCTAGAAAAGAGATCCACGCAATACAGATGTAACTCTGTGAGTGGAAGTCAAACATCACAGAGCAGTTTCTCAGAAAGCTTCTTTCCAGATTTCATCAGAGGATATTTCCTTTTTCACCATAGCCCTCTAAGGGCTTCCAAATACCACTTTGCCAATTCCACAAGAACTGTCTTAACGAAAGGCTTCTTGAGGGGAAAGCTGTAACTCTGTGAGATGATTTCACAGAACACAAAGAAGTCTCTCAGAAAGCTTCTTTCTCTTTGTTATCGGAGTATGCTTCCTTTGGCCCTATAGTCTTCAAAGGGATCCGAAATATCTGTTCTCACATTCCACAGAAATAAGGCTAGCGAAGAGATCCACGAAACACATATGTAACTCTGTGAGATGAATTAACAGAACACTAAGCAGTCTCAGAAATCTTCTTTCCAGATTTCATCTGAGGATATTTCCTTTTTTACCATAGCCCTCTATGGGCTTCTAAATATCACTTTGCCAATTCCACAAGAACTGTCTTAGCGAAAGGCTTCTTGAGGGGAAAGCTGTAACTCTGTGAGATGATTTCACAGAACACAAAGAAGTTTCTCAGAAAGCTTCTTTCTCTTTGTTATCGGAGGATATTTCTTTTGGCCCTATAGTCTTTAGAGGGAACCGAAATATCTGTTCTCAGATTCTAGAGAAATAAGGCTAGCAAAGAGATCCACGAAATACAGATATAACTCTGTGAGAGGAACTAACAGAACACTCAGCAGTTTCTCAGAAAGCTTCTTTCCAGATTTCATCTGAGGATATTTCCTTTTTCACCATAGCCCTCTCTGGGCTTCCAAATATCACTTTGCCAATTCCACAAGAACTGTCTTAGCGAAAAGCTTCTTGAGGGGAAAGCTGTAACTCTGTGAGATGATTTCACAGAACACAAAGAAGTTTCTCAGAAATTTTCTTTCTCTTTGTTATCGGAGGATATTTATTTGGCCCTATAGTATTTAGAGGGAACCGAAATATCTGTTCTCAGATTCTAGAGAAATAAGACTAGCAAAGAGATCCACGAAATGGAGATATAACTCTGTGAGAAGAACTAACAGAACACTCAGCAGTTTTTCAGAAAGCTTCTTTCCAGATTTCATCTGAGGATATTTCCTTTTTCACCGTAGCCCTCTATGGGCTTCCAAATATCACTTTGCCAATTCCACAAGAACTGTCTTAGCGAAAGGCTTCTTGAGGGGAAAGCTGTAACTCTGTGACATGATTGCACAGAACACAAAGAAGTCTCTCAGAAAGCTTCTTTCTCTTTGTTATCGGAGGATATTTCCTTTGGCCCTATAGTCTTCAAAGGGATCCGAAATATCTCTTCTCAGATTCCACAGCAATAAGGCTAGCAAAGAGATCCACGAAATACAGATGTAACTCTGTGAGTGGAAGTCACACATCACAGAGCAGTTTCTCAGAAAGCTTCTTTCCAGATTTCATCTATGGATATTTCCTTTTTCACCATAGCCCTCTATGGGCTTCCAAATATCACTTTGCCAATTCCACAAGAACTGTCCTAGCGAAAGGCTTCTTGAGGGGAAAGCTGTAACTCTGTGAGATGATTTCACAGAACACAAAGAAGTTTCTCAGAAAGCTTCTTTCTCTTTGTTATCGGAGGATATTTCCTTTGGCCCTATAGTCTTTAGAGGGAACCGAAATATCTGTTCTCAGATTCAAGAGAAATAAGGCTAGCAAAGAGATCCACGAAATACCGATATAAATCTGTGAGAAGAACTACCAGAACACTCAGCAGTTTCTCAGAAAGCTTCTTTCCAGATTTCATCTGAGGATATTTCCTTTTTCACCATAGCCCTCTATGGGCTTCCAAATATCACTTTGCCAATTCCACAAGAACTGTCTTAGCGAAAGGCTTCTTGAGGGGAAAGCTGTAACTCTGTGAGATGATTGCACAGAACACAAAGAAGTCTCTCAGAAAGCTTCTTTCTCTTTGTTATCGGAGGATATTTCCTTTGGCCCTATAGTCTTCAAAGGGATCCGAAATATCTCTTCTCAGATTCCACAGCAATAAGGTTAGCAAAGAGATCCACGAAATACAGATGTAACTCTGTGAGTGGAAGTCACACATCACAGAGCAGTTTCTCAGAAAGCTTCTTTCCAGATTTCATCTGAGGATATTTCCTTTTTCACCATAGCCCTCTATGGGCTTCCAAATATCACTTTGCCAATTCCACAAGAACTGTCCTAGCGAAAGGCTTCTTGAGGGGAAAGCTGTAACTCTGTGAGATGATTGCACAGAACACAAAGAAGTTTCTCAGAAAGCTTCTTTCTCTTTGTTATTGGAGGATATTTCCTTTGGCCCTATAGTCTTTAGAGGGAACCGAAATATCTGTTCTCAGATTCTAGAGAAATAAGGCTACCAAAGAGATCCACGAAATACAGATATAACTCTGTGAGAAGAACTAACAGAACACTCAGCAGTTTCTCAGAAAGCTTCTTTCCAGATTTCATCTGAGGATATTTCCTTTTTCACCATAGCCCTCTATGGGCTTCCAAATATCAGTTTGCCAATTCCACAAGAACTGTCTTAGCGAAAGGCTTCTTGAGGGGAAAGCTGTAACTCTGTGAGATGATTGCACAGAACACAAAGAAGTTTCTCAGAAAGCTTCTTTCTCTTTGTTATCGGAGGATATTTCCTTTGGCCCTGTAGTCTTCAAAGGGATCCGAAATATCTGTTCTCAGATTCCACAGAAATAAGGCTAGCAAAGACATCCACGAAATACAGATGTAACTCGGTGAGATGAATTAACAGAACACTAAGCAGTTTCTCAGAAAGCTTCTTTCCAGATTTCATCTGAGGATATTTCCTTTTTCACCATAGCCCTCTATGGGCTTTCCTAATATCACTTTGCCAATTCCACAAGAACTGTCTTAGCGAAAGGCTTCTTCAGGGTAAAGCTGTAACTCTGTGAGATGATTTCACAGAAAACAAAGAAGTTTCTCAGAAAGCTTCCTTGTCTTTGTTATCGGAGGATATTTCCTTTGGCCCTGTAGTCTTCAAAGGGATCCGAAATATCTGCTCTCAGATTCCACAGAAATAAGGCTAGCAAAGAGACCCACGAAATACAGATGTAACTCTGTGAGATGAATTAACAGAACACTAAGCAGTTTCTCAGAAAGCTTCTTCCCAGATTTCATCTGAGGATATTTCCTTTTTCAACCTAGCCCTCTATGGGCTTCCAAATATCACTTTGCCAATTCCACAAGAACTGTCTTAGCGAAAGGCTTCTTGAGGGGAAAGCTGTAACTCTGTGAGATGATTTCACAGAACACAAAGAAGTTTCTCAGAAAGCTTCTTTCTCTTTTTTATCGGAGGATATTTCCTTTGGCCCTATAGTCTTCAAAGGGATCCGAAATATCTGTTCTCAGATTCCACAGAAATAAGGCTAGCAAAGAGATCCACGAAATACAGATGTAACACTGTGAGATGAATTAACAGAACACTAAGCAGTTTCTCGGAAAGCTTCTTTCCAGATTTCATCTGAGGATATTTCCTTTTTCACCATAGCCCACTAGAGACTTCCAAATATCACTTGGCCAATTCCACAAGAACTGTCTTAGCGAAAGGCTTCTTGAGGGGAAAGCTGTAACTCTGTGAGATGATTTCACAGAACACAAAGAAGTTTCTCAGAAAGCTTCTTTCTCTTTGTTATCGGAGGATATTTCCTTTGGCCCTATAGTCTTCAAAGGGATCCGAAATATCTGTTCTCAGATTCCACAGAAATAAGGCTAGCAAAGAGATCCAGGAAATACAGATGTAACTATGTGAGTGGAAGTCACACATCACGGAACAGTTTCTCAGAAAGCTTCTTTCCAGATATTATCAGAGGATATTCCCTTTTTCACCATAGCCCTCTAAGGGCTTCCAAATATCACTTTGCCAATTCCACAAGAACTGTCTTAGCGAAAGGCTTCTTGAGGCGAAAGCTGTAACTCTGTGAGATGATTTCACAGAACACAAAGAAGTTTCTCAGAAAGCTTCTTTCTCTTTGTTATCGGAGGATATTTCCTTTGGCCCTATAGTCTTCATAGGGATCCGAAATATCTGTTCTCACATTTTACAGAAATAAGGTTAGCAATGAGATCCACAAAATATAGATGTAATTCTATGAGATGAATTCACAGAACACTAAGCCGTTTCTCAGGAAGCTTCTTTCCAGATTTCATCTGAGGATATTTCCTTTTTCACCATAGCCCTCTAGGGGCTTCCAAATATCACTTTCCAATTCCACAAGAACTGTCTTAGCGAAAGGCTACTTGAGGGGAAAGCTGTAACTCTGTGAGATGATTTCACAGAACACAAAGAAGTTTCTCAGAAAGCTTCTTTCTCTTTGTTATCGGAGGATATTTCCTTTGGCCCTATAGTCTTCAAAGGGATCCGAAATATCTGCTCTCAGATTCCACAGAAATAAGGCTAGCAAAGAGATCCACGAAATACAGATGTAACTCTGTGAGATGAATTAACAGAACACTAAGCAGTTTCTCAGAAAGCTTCTTCCCAGATTTCATCTGAGGATATTTCCTTTTTCAACATAGCCCTCTATGGTCTTCCAAATATCCTTTTGCCAATTCCACAAGAACTGTCTTAGCGAAAGGCTTCTTGAGGGTAAAGGTGTAACTCTGTGAGATGATTTCACAGAACACAAAGAAGTTTCTCAGAAAGCTTCTTTCTCTTTGTTATCGGAGTATATTTCCTTTGGCCCTATAGTCTTCAAAGGGATCCGAAATATCTGTTCTCAGATTCCACAGAAATAAGGCTAGCAAAGAGATCCACGAAATACAGATGTAACTCTGTGAGATGAATTAACAGAACACTAAGCAGTTTCTCAGAAAGCTTCTTTCTAGATATCATCAGAGGATATTTCCTTTTTCACCATAGCCCTCTATGGGCTTCCAAATATCACTTTGCCAATTCCACAAGAACTGTCTTAGCGAAAGGCTTCTTGAGGGGAAAGCTGTTACTCTGTGAGATGATTTCACAGAACACAAAGAAGTTTCTCAGAAAGCTTCTTTCTCTTTGTTATCAGAGGATATTTCCTTTGGCCCTATAGTCTTCATAGGGATCCGAAATATCTGTTCTCACATTTCACAGAAATAAGGTTAGCAATGATATCCACAAAATATAGATGTAATTCTGTGAGATGAATTAACAGAACACTAATCAGTTTCTCAGAAAGCTTCTTTCCAGATTTCATCTGAGGATATTTCCTTTTTCACCATAGCCCTCTAGGGGCTTCCAAATATCACTTTGCCAATTCCACAAGAACTGTCTTAGCGAAAGGCTTCTTGAGGGGAAAGCTGTAACTCTGTGAGATGATTTCACAGAACACAAAGAAGTTTCTCAGAAAGCTTCTTTCTCTTTCTTATCGGAGGATATTTCCTTTGGCCCTATAGTCTTCAACTGATCCGAAATATCTGCTCTCAGATTCCACAGAAATAAGGCTAGCAAAGAGATCCACGAAATACAGATGTAACTCTGTGAGATGAATTAACAGAACACTAAGCAGTTTCTCAGAAAGCTTCTTCCCAGATTTCATCTGAGGATATTTCCTTTTTCCACATAGCCCTCTATGGGCTTGCAAATATCCTTTTGCCAATTCCAAAAGAACTGTCCTAGCGAAAGGCTTCTTGAGGGGAAAGGTGTAACTCTGTGAGATGATTTCACAGAACACAAAGAAGTTTCTCCGAAAGCTTCTTTCTCTTTGTTATCGGAGGATATTTACTTTGGCCCTGCAGTCTTCAAAGGGATCCAAAATATCTGTTCTCAGATTCCACAGAAATAAGGCTAGCAAAGAGATCCACGAAATACAGATGTAACTCTGTAAGATGAATTAACAGAACACTAAGCAGTTTCTCAGAAAGCTTCTTTCCAGATTTCATCTATGGATATTTCCTTTTTCACCATAGCCCTCTATGGGCTTCAAATATCACTTTGCCAATTCCACAAGAACTATCTTATAGAAAGGCTTCTTGAGGGGAAAGCTGTAACTCTGTGAGATGATTTCACAGAACACAAAGAAGTTTCTCAGAAAGCTTCTTTCTCTTTGTTATCGTTGGATATATCCTTTGGCCCTATAGTCTTCAAAGGGATCCGAAATATCTGTTCTCAGATTCCACAGAAATAAGGCTAGCAAAGAGATCCACGAAATACAGATGTAACTCTGTGAGTGGAAGTCACACATCACAGAGCAGTTTCTCAGAAATCTTCTTTCCCGATTTCATCTGAGGATATTTCCTTTTTCACCATAGCCCTCTATGGGCTTCCAAATATCACTTTGCCAATTCCACAAGAACTGTCTTAGCGAAAGGCTTCTTGAGGGGAAAGCTGTAACTCTGTGAGATGATTTCACAGAACACAAAGAAGTTTCTCAGAAAGCTTCTTTCTCTTTGTTATCGGAGGATATTTCCGTTGCCCCTATAGTCTTCTTAGGGATCCGAAATATCTGTTCTCAGATTCCACAGAAATAAGGCTAGCAAAGAGATCCACGAAATGCAGATGTAATTCTGTGAGATGAATTAACAGAACACTAAGCAGTTTCTCAGAAAGCTTCTTTCCAGATTTCATCTGAGGATATTTCCTTTTTCACCATAGCCCTCGATGGGCTTCCAAATATCAATTTGCCAATTCCACAAGAACTGTCTCAGCGAAAGGCTTCCTGAGGGGACAGCTGTAACTCTGTGAGATGATTTCACAGAACACAAAGAAGTTTCTGAGAAAGCTTCCTTCTCTTTGTTATCGGAGGTTATTTCCTTTGGCCCTATAGTCTTTAGAGGGAACCGAAATATCTGTTCTCAGATTCTAGAGAAATCAGGCTAGCAAAGAGATCCACGAAATACAGATATAACTCTGTGAGAAGAACTAACAGAACACTCAGCAGTTTCTCAGAAAGCTTCTTTCCAGATCTCATCTAAGGATATTTCCTTTTTCACCATAGCCCTCTATGGGCTTCCAAATATCACTTTGCCAATTCCACAAGAACTGTCTTAGCGAAAGGCTTCTTGAGGCGAAAGCTGTAACTCTGTGAGATGATTTCACGGAACACAAAGAAGTTTCTCAGAAAGCTTCTTTCTCTTTGTTATCGGAGGATATTTCCTTTGCCCCTATAGTCTTCATAGGGATCCGAAATATCTGTTCTCAGATTCCACAGAAAGAAGGCTAGCAAAGAGATCCACAAAATATAGATGTAATTCTGTGAGATGAATTAACAGAACACTAATCAGTTTCTCGGAAAGCTTCTTTCCAGATTTCATCTGAGGATATTTCCTTTTTCACCATAGCCCTCTATGGGCTTCCAAATATCACTTTGCCAATTCCACAAGAACTGTCTTAGCGAAAGGCTTCTTGAGGGGAAAGCTGTAACTCTGTGAGATGATTTCACAGAACACAAAGAAGTTTCTCAGAAAGCTTCTTTCTCTTTGTTATCGGAGGATATTTCCTTTGGCCCTATAGTCTTCATAGGGATCCGAAATATCTGTTCTCAGATTCCACAGAAATAAGGCTAGCAAAGAGATCCACAAAATATGGATGTAATTCTGTGTGATGAATTAACAGAACACTAAGCAGTTTCTCGGAAAGCTTCTTTCCAGATTTCATCTGAGGATATTTCCTTTTTCACCATAGCCATCTATGGGCTTCCAAATATCACTTTGCCAATTCCACAAGAACTGTCTTAGCGAAAGGCTTCTTGAGGGGAAAGCTGTAACTCTGTGAGATGATTTCACAGAACACAAAGAAGTTTCTCAGAAAGCTTCTTTCTCTTTGTTATCGGAGGATATTTCCTTTGGCCCTATAGTCTTCAATGGGATCCGAAATATCTGTTCTCAGATTCCGCAGAAATAAGGCTAGAAAAGAGATCCACGAAATACAGATGTAACTCTGTGAGTGGAAGTCAAACATCACAGAGCAGTTTCTCAGAAAGCTTCTTTCCAGATTTCATCTGAGGATATTTCCTTTTTCACCATAGCCCTCTAAGGGCTTCCAAATATCACTTTGCCAATTCCACAAGAACTGTCTTAGCGAAAGGCTTCTTGAGGGGAAAGGTGTAACTCTGTGAGATGATTTCACTGAACACAAAGAAGTTTCTCCGAAAGCTTCTTTCTCTTTGTTTTCGGAGGATATTTCCTTTGGCCCTATAGTCTTCAAAGGGATCCAAAATATCTGTTTTCAGATTCCACAGAAATAAGGCTAGCAAAGAGATCCACGAAATACAGATGTAACTCTGTGAGATGAATTAACAGAACACTAAGCAGTTTCTCAGAAAGCTTCTTTCCAGATTTCATCTATGGATATTTCCTTTTTCACCATAGCCCTCTATGGGCTTCAAATATCACCTTGCCAATTCCACAAGAACTATCTTATAGAAAGGCTTCTTGAGGGGAAAGCTGTAACTCTGTGAGATGATTTCACAGAACACAAAGAAGTTTCTCAGAAAGCTTCTTTCTCTTTGTTATCGTTGGATATATCCTTTGGCCCTATAGTCTTTAGAGGGAACCGAAATATCTGTTCTCAGATTCAAGAGAAATAAGGCTAGCAAAGAGATCCACGAGATACAGATATAACTCTGTGAGAAGAACTACCAGAACACTCAGCAGTTTCTCAGAAAGCTTCTTTCCAGATTTCATCTGAGGATATTTCCTTTTTCACCATAGCCCTCTATGGGCTCCCAAATATCACTTTGCCAATTCCACAAGAACTGTCTTAGCGAAAGGCTTCTTGAGGGGAAAGCTGTAACTCTGTGACATGATTGCACAGAACACAAAGAAGTCTCTCAGAAAGCTTCTTTCTCTTTGTTATCGGAGGATATTTCCTTTGGCCCTATAGTCTTCAAAGGGATCCGAAATATCTCTTCTCAGATTCCACAGCAATAAGGCTAGCAAAGAGATCCACGAAATACAGATGTAACTCTGTGAGTGGAAGTCACACATCACGGAGCAGTTTCTCAGAAAGCTTCTTTCCAGATATCATCAGAGGATATTTCCTTTTTCACCATAGCCCTCTATGGGCTTCCAAATATCACTTTGCCAATTCCACAAGAACTGTCCTAGCGAAAGGCTTCTTGAGGGGAAAGCTGTAACTCTGTGAGATGATTTCACAGAACACAAAGAAGTTTCTCAGAAAGCTTCTTTCTCTTTGTTATCGGAGGATATTTCCTTTGGCCCTATAGTCTTTAGAGGGAACCGAAATATCTGTTCTCAGATTCAAGAGAAATAAGGCTAGCAAAGAGATCCACGAAATACCGATATAAATCTGTGAGAAGAACTACCAGAACACTCAGCAGTTTCTCAGAAAGCTTCTTTCCAGATTTCATCTGAGGATATTTCCTTTTTCACCATAGCCCTCTATGGGCTTCCAAATATCACTTTGCCAATTCCACAAGAACTGTCTTAGCGAAAGGCTTCTTGAGGGGAAAGCTGTAACTCTGTGAGATGATTGCACAGAACACAAAGAAGTCTCTCAGAAAGCTTCTTTCTCTTTGTTATCGGAGGATATTTCCTTTGGCCCTATAGTCTTCAAAGGGATCCGAAATATCTCTTCTCAGATTCCACAGCAATAAGGTTAGCAAAGAGATCCACGAAATACAGATGTAACTCTGTGAGTGGAAGTCACACATCACAGAGCAGTTTCTCAGAAAGCTTCTTTCCAGATTTCATCTGAGGATATTTCCTTTTTCACCATAGCCCTCTATGGGCTTCCAAATATCACTTTGCCAATTCCACAAGAACTGTCCTAGCGAAAGGCTTCTTGAGGGGAAAGCTGTAACTCTGTGAGATGATTGCACAGAACACAAAGAAGTTTCTCAGAAAGCTTCTTTCTCTTTGTTATTGGAGGATATTTCCTTTGGCCCTATAGTCTTTAGAGGGAACCGAAATATCTGTTCTCAGATTCTAGAGAAATAAGGCTACCAAAGAGATCCACGAAATACAGATATAACTCTGTGAGAAGAACTAACAGAACACTCAGCAGTTTCTCAGAAAGCTTCTTTCCAGATTTCATCTGAGGATATTTCCTTTTTCACCATAGCCCTCTATGGGCTTCCAAATATCAGTTTGCCAATTCCACAAGAACTGTCTTAGCGAAAGGCTTCTTGAGGGGAAAGCTGTAACTCTGTGAGATGATTGCACAGAACACAAAGAAGTTTCTCAGAAAGCTTCTTTCTCTTTGTTATCGGAGCATATTTCCTTTGGCCCTGTAGTCTTCAAAGGGATCCGAAATATCTGTTCTCAGATTCCACAGAAATAAGGCTAGCGAAGACATCCACGAAATACAGATGTAACTCGGTGAGATGAATTAACAGAACACTAAGCAGTTTCTCAGAAAGCTTCTTTCCAGATTTCATCTG
The DNA here is from genome assembly GCF_049350105.2 of Macaca mulatta. Taxonomy (NCBI): domain Eukaryota; kingdom Metazoa; phylum Chordata; class Mammalia; order Primates; family Cercopithecidae; genus Macaca; species Macaca mulatta. Next base: position 36,750,493 of record NC_133424.1, read on the forward strand.
AGGATATTTCCTTTTTCACCATAGCCCTCTATGGGCTTTCCTAATATCACTTTGCCAATTCCACAAGAACTGTCTTAGCGAAAGGCTTCTTCAGGGTAAAGCTGTAACTCTGTGAGATGATTTCACAGAAAACAAAGAAGTTTCTCAGAAAGCTTCCTTGTCTTTGTTATCGGAGGATATTTCCTTTGGCCCTGTAGTCTTCAAAGGGATCCGAAATATCTGCTTTCAGATTCCACAGAAATAAGGCTAGCAAAGAGACCCACGAAATACAGATGTAACTCTGTGAGATGAATTAACAGAACACTAAGCAGTTTCTCAGAAAGCTTCTTCCCAGATTTCATCTGAGGATATTTCCTTTTTCAACCTAGCCCTCTATGGGCTTCCAAATATCACTTTGCCAATTCCACAAGAACTGTCTTAGCGAAAGGCTTCTTGAGGGGAAAGCTGTAACTCTGTGAGATGATTTCACAGAACACAAAGAAGTTTCTCAGAAAGCTTCTTTCTCTTTTTTATCGGAGGATATTTCCTTTGGCCCTATAGTCTTCAAAGGGATCCGAAATATCTGTTCTCAGATTCCACAGAAATAAGGCTAGCAAAGAGATCCACGAAATACAGATGTAACACTGTGAGATGAATTAACAGAACACTAAGCAGTTTCTCGGAAAGCTTCTTTCCAGATTTCATCTGAGGATATTTCCTTTTTCACCATAGCCCACTAGAGACTTCCAAATATCACTTGGCCAATTCCACAAGAACTGTCTTAGCGAAAGGCTTCTTGAGGGGAAAGCTGTAACTCTGTGAGATGATTTCACAGAACACAAAGAAGTTTCTCAGAAAGCTTCTTTCTCTTTGTTATCGGAGGATATTTCCTTTGGCCCTATAGTCTTCAAAGGGATCCGAAATATCTGTTCTCAGATTCCACAGAAATAAGGCTAGCAAAGAGATCCAGGAAATACAGATGTAACTATGTGAGTGGAAGTCACACATCACGGAACAGTTTCTCAGAAAGCTTCTTTCCAGATATTATCAGAGGATATTCCCTTTTTCACCATAGCCCTCTAAGGGCTTCCAAATATCACTTTGCCAATTCCACAAGAACTGTCTTAGCGAAAGGCTTCTTGAGGCGAAAGCTGTAACTCTGTGAGATGATTTCACAGAACACAAAGAAGTTTCTCAGAAAGCTTCTTTCTCTTTGTTATCGGTGGATATTTCCTTTGGCCCTATAGTCTTCATAGGGATCCGAAATATCTGTTCTCACATTTTACAGAAATAAGGTTAGCAATGAGATCCACAAAATATAGATGTAATTCTATGAGATGAATTCACAGAACACTAAGCCGTTTCTCAGGAAGCTTCTTTCCAGATTTCATCTGAGGATATTTCCTTTTTCACCATAGCCCTCTAGGGGCTTCCAAATATCACTTTCCAATTCCACAAGAACTGTCTTAGCGAAAGGCTACTTGAGGGGAAAGCTGTAACTCTGTGAGATGATTTCACAGAACACAAAGAAGTTTCTCAGAAAGCTTCTTTCTCTTTGTTATCGGAGGATATTTCCTTTGGCCCTATAGTCTTCAAAGGGATCCGAAATATCTGCTCTCAGATTCCACAGAAATAAGGCTAGCAAAGAGATCCACGAAATACAGATGTAACTCTGTGAGATGAATTAACAGAACACTAAGCAGTTTCTCAGAAAGCTTCTTCCCAGATTTCATCTGAGGATATTTCCTTTTTCAACATAGCCCTCTATGGTCTTCCAAATATCCTTTTGCCAATTCCACAAGAACTGTCTTAGCGAAAGGCTTCTTGAGGGGAAAGGTGTAACTCTGTGAGATGATTTCACAGAACACAAAGAAGTTTCTCAGAAAGCTTCTTTCTCTTTGTTATCGGAGGATATTTCCTTTGGCCCTATAGTCTTCATAGGGATCCGAAATATCTGTTCTCACATTTCACAGAAATAAGGTTAGCAATGATATCCACAAAATATAGATGTAATTCTGTGAGATGAATTAACAGAACACTAATCAGTTTCTCAGAAAGCTTCTTTCCAGATTTCATCTGAGGATATTTCCTTTTTCACCATAGCCCTCTAGGGGCTTCCAAATATCACTTTGCCAATTCCACAAGAACTGTCTTAGCGAAAGGCTTCTTGAGGGGAAAGCTGTAACTCTGTGAGATGATTTCACAGAACACAAAGAAGTTTCTCAGAAAGCTTCTTTCTCTTTCTTATCGGAGGATATTTCCTTTGGCCCTATAGTCTTCAAAGGGATCCGAAATATCTGCTCTCAGATTCCACAGAAATAAGGCTAGCAAAGAGATCCACGAAATACAGATGTAACTCTGTGAGATGAATTAACAGAACACTAAGCAGTTTCTCAGAAAGCTTCTTCCCAGATTTCATCTGAGGATATTTCCTTTTTCCACATAGCCCTCTATGGGCTTGCAAATATCCTTTTGCCAATTCCAAAAGAACTGTCCCAGCGAAAGGCTTCTTGAGGGGAAAGGTGTAACTCTGTGAGATGATTTCACAGAACACAAAGAAGTTTCTCCGAAAGCTTCTTTCTCTTTGTTATCGGAGGATATTTACTTTGGCCCTGCAGTCTTCAAAGGGATCCAAAATATCTGTTCTCAGATTCCACAGAAATAAGGCTAGCAAAGAGATCCACGAAATACAGATGTAACTCTGTAAGATGAATTAACAGAACACTAAGCAGTTTCTCAGAAAGCTTCTTTCCAGATTTCATCTATGGATATTTCCTTTTTCACCATAGCCCTCTATGGGCTTCAAATATCACTTTGCCAATTCCACAAGAACTATCTTATAGAAAGGCTTCTTGAGGGGAAAGCTGTAACTCTGTGAGATGATTTCACAGAACACAAAGAAGTTTCTCAGAAAGCTTCTTTCTCTTTGTTATCGTTGGATATATCCTTTGGCCCTATAGTCTTCAAAGGGATCTGAAATATCTGTTCTCAGATTCCACAGAAATAAGGCTAGCAAAGAGATCCACGAAATACAGATGTAACTCTGTGAGTGGAAGTCACACATCACAGAGCAGTTTCTCAGAAATCTTCTTTCCCGATTTCATCTGAGGATATTTCCTTTTTCACCATAGCCCTCTATGGGCTTCCAAATATCACTTTGCCAATTCCACAAGAACTGTCTTAGCGAAAGGCTTCTTGAGGGGAAAGCTGTAACTCTGTGAGATGATTTCACAGAACACAAAGAAGTTTCTCAGAAAGCTTCTTTCTCTTTGTTATCGGAGGATATTTCCGTTGCCCCTATAGTCTTCTTAGGGATCCGAAATATCTGTTCTCAGATTCCACAGAAATAAGGCTAGCAAAGAGATCCACGAAATGCAGATGTAATTCTGTGAGATGAATTAACAGAACACTAAGCAGTTTCTCAGAAAGCTTCTTTCCAGATTTCATCTGAGGATATTTCCTTTTTCACCATAGCCCTCGATGGGCTTCCAAATATCAATTTGCCAATTCCACAAGAACTGTCTCAGCGAAAGGCTTCTTGAGGGGACAGCTGTAACTCTGTGAGATGATTTCACAGAACACAAAGAAGTTTCTGAGAAAGCTTCCTTCTCTTTGTTATCGGAGGTTATTTCCTTTGGCCCTATATTCTTTAGAGGGAACCGAAATATCTGTTCTCAGATTCTAGAGAAATCAGGCTAGCAAAGAGATCCACGAAATACAGATATAACTCTGTGAGAAGAACTAACAGAACACTCAGCAGTTTCTCAGAAAGCTTCTTTCCAGATCTCATATAAGGATATTTCCTTTTTCACCATAGCCCTCTATGGGCTTCCAAATATCACTTTGCCAATTCCACAAGAACTGTCTTAGCGAAAGGCTTCTTGAGGCGAAAGCTGTAACTCTGTGAGATGATTTCACGGAACACAAAGAAGTTTCTCAGAAAGCTTCTTTCTCTTTGTTATCGGAGGATATTTCCTTTGCCCCTATAGTCTTCATAGGGATCCGAAATATCTGTTCTCAGATTCCACAGAAAGAAGGCTAGCAAAGAGATCCACAAAATATAGATGTAATTCTGTGAGATGAATTAACAGAACACTAATCAGTTTCTCGGAAAGCTTCTTTCCAGATTTCATCTGAGGATATTTCCTTTTTCACCATAGCCCTCTATGGGCTTCCAAATATCACTTTGCCAATTCCACAAGAACTGTCTTAGCGAAAGGCTTCTTGAGGGGAAAGCTGTAACTCTGTGAGATGATTTCACAGAACACAAAGAAGTTTCTCAGAAAGCTTCTTTCTCTTTGTTATCGGAGGATATTTCCTTAGGCCCTATAGTCTTCATAGGGATCCGAAATATCTGTTCTCAGATTCCACAGAAATAAGGCTAGCAAAGAGATCCACAAAATATGGATGTAATTCTGTGTGATGAATTAACAGAACACTAAGCAGTTTCTCGGAAAGCTTCTTTCCAGATTTCATCTGAGGATATTTAATTTTTCACCATAGCCATCTATGGGCTTCCAAATATCACTTTGCCAATTCCACAAGAACTGTCTTAGCGAAAGGCTTCTTGAGGGGAAAGCTGTAACTCTGTGAGATGACTTCACAGAACACAAAGAAGTTTCTCAGAAAGCTTCTTTCTCTTTGTTATAGGAGGATATTTCCTTTGGCCCTATAGTCTTCAAAGGGATCCGAAATATCTGTTCTCAGATTCCGCAGAAATAAGGCTAGAAAAGAGATCCACGAAATACAGATGTAACTCTGTGAGTGGAAGTCAAACATCACAGAGCAGTTTCTCAGAAAGCTTCTTTCCAGATTTCATCTGAGGATATTTCCTTTTTCACCATAGCCCTCTAAGGGCTTCCAAATATCACTTTGCCAATTCCACAAGAACTGTCTTAGCGAAAGGCTTCTTGAGGGGAAAGGTGTAACTCTGTGAGATGATTTCACTGAACACAAAGAAGTTTCTCCGAAAGCTTCTTTCTCTTTGTTTTCGGAGGATATTTCCTTTGGCCCTATAGTCTTCAAAGGGATCCAAAATATCTGTTTTCAGATTCCACAGAAATAAGGCTAGCAAAGAGATCCACGAAATACAGATGTAACTCTGTGAGATGAATTAACAGAACACTAAGCAGTTTCTCAGAAAGCTTCTTTCCAGATTTCATCTATGGATATTTCCTTTTTCACCATAGCCCTCTATGGGCTTCAAATATCACCTTGCCAATTCCACAAGAACTATCTTATAGAAAGGCTTCTTGAGGGGAAAGCTGTAACTCTGTGAGATGATTTCACAGAACACAAAGAAGTTTCTCAGAAAGCTTCTTTCTCTTTGTTATCGTTGGATATATCCTTTGGCCCTATAGTCTTCAAAGGGATCCGAAATATCTGTTCTCAGATTCCACAGAAATAAGGCTAGCAAAGAGATCCACGAAATACAGATGTAACTCTGTGAGTGGAAGTCACACATCACAGAGCAGTTTCTCAGAAATCTTCTTTCCCGATTTCATCTGAGGATATTTCCTTTTTCACCATAGCCCTCTATGGGCTTCCAAATATCACTTTGCCAATTCCACAAGAACTGTCTTAGCGAAAGGCTTCTTGAGGGGAAAGCTGTAACTCTGTGAGATGATTTCACAGAACACAAAGAAGTTTCTCAGAAAGCTTCTTTCTCTTTGTTATCGGAGGATATTTCCTTTGCCCCTATAGTCTTCTTAGGGATCCGAAATATCTGTTCTCAGATTCCACAGAAATAAGGCTAGCAAAGAGATCCACGAAATGCAGATGTAATTCTGTGAGATGAATTAACAGAACACTAAGCAGTTTCTCAGAAAGCTTCTTTCCAGATTTCATCTGAGGATATTTCCTTTTTCACCATAGCCCTCGATGGGCTTCCAAATATCACTTTGCCAATTCCACAAGAACTGTCTCAGCGAAAGGCTTCTTGAGGGGACAGCTGTAACTCTGTGAGATGATTTCACAGAACACAAAGAAGTTTCTCAGAAAGCTTCTTTCTCTTTGTTATCGGAGGTTATTTCCTTTGGCCCTATAGTCTTTAGAGGGAACCGAAATATCTGTTCTCAGATTCTAGAGAAATAAGGCTAGCAAAGAGATCCACGAAATACAGATATAACTCTGTGAGAAGAACTAACAGAACACTCAGCAGTTTCTCAGAAAGCTTCTTTCCAGATCTCATCTAAGGATATTTCCTTTTTCACCATAGCCCTCTATGGGCTTCCAAATATCACTTTGCCAATTCCACAAGAACTGTCTTAGCGAAAGGCTTTTTGAGGGGAAAACTGTAACTCTGTGAGATGATTTCACAGAACACAAAGAAGTTTCTCAGAAAGCTTCTTTCTCTTTGTTATCCGAGGATATTTCCTTTGCCCCTATAGTCTTCATAGGGATCCGAAATATCTGTTCTCAGATTCCACAGAAAGAAGGCTAGCAAAGAGATCCACAAAATATAGATGTAATTCTGTGAGATGAATTAACAGAACACTAATCAGTTTCTCGGAAAGCTTCTTTCCAGATTTCATCTGAGGATATTTCCTTTTTCACCATAGCCCTCTATGGCTTCCAAATATCACTTTGCCAATTCCACAAGAACTGTCTTAGCGAAAGGCTTCTTGAGGGGAAAGCTGTAACTCTGTGAGATGATTTCACAGAACACAAAGAAGTTTCTCAGAAAGCTTCTTTCTCTTTGTTATCGGAGGATATTTCCTTTGGCCCTATAGTCTTCATAGGGATCCGAAATATCTGTTCTCAGATTCCACAGAAATAAGGCTAGCAAAGAGATCCACAAAATATGGATGTAATTCTGTGTGATTAATTAACAGAACACTAAGCAGTTTCTCGGAAAGCTTCTTTCCAGATTTCATCTGAGGATATTTCCTTTTTCACCATAGCCCTCTATGGGCTTCCAAATATCACTTTGCCAATTCCACAAGAACTGTCTTAGCGAAAGGCTTCTTGAGGGGAAAGCTCTAACTCTGTGAGATGATTTCACAGAACACAAAGAAGTTTCTCGGAAAGCTTCTTTCTCTTTGTTATCGGAGGATATTTCCTTTGGCCCTATAGTCTTCAAAGGGATCCGAAATATCTGTTCTCAGATTCCGCAGAAATAAGGCTAGAAAAGAGATCCACGAAATACAGATGTAACTCTGTGAGTGGAAGTCAAACATCACAGAGCAGTTTCTCAGAAAGCTTCTTTCCAGATTTCATCTGAGGATATTTCCTTTTTCACCATAGCCCTCTAAGGGCTTCCAAATATCACTTTGCCAATTCCACAAGAACTGTCTTAGCGAAAGGCTTCTTGAGAGGAAAGCTGTAACTCTGTGAGATGATTTCACAGAACACAAAGAAGTTTCTCAGAAAGCTTCTTTCTCTTTGTTATCGGAGGATATTTCCTTTGGCCCTACAGTCTTCAAAGGGATCCGAAATATCTGTTCTCAGATTCCACAGAAATAAGGCTAGCAAAGAGATCCACGAAATACAGATGTAACTCTGTGAGTGGAAGTCACACATCACGGAACAGTTTCTCAGAAAGCTTCTTTCCAGATATCATCAGAGGATATTTCCTTTTTCACCATAGCCCTCTATGGGCTTCCAAATATCACTTTGCCAATTCCACAAGAACTGTCTTAGCGAAAGGCTTCTTGAGAGGAAAGGTGTAACTCTGTGAGATGATTTCACAGAACACAAAGAAGTTTCTCAGAAAGCTTCTTTCTCTTTGTTATCGGAGGATATTTCCTTTGCCCCTAGGTCTTCATAGGGATCCGAAATATCTGTTCTCACATTCCACAGAAATAAGGTTAGCAATGAGATCCAAAAAATATAGATGTAATTCTGTGAGATGAATTCACAGAACACTAAGCCGTTTCTCAGAAAGCTTCTTTCCAGATTTCATCTGAGGATATTTCCTTTTTCACCATAGCCCTCTAGGGGCTTCCAAATATCACTTTGCCAATTCCACAAGAACTGTCTTAGCGAAAGGCTTCTTGAGGGGAAAGCTGTAACTCTGTGAGATGATTTCACAGAACACAAAGAAGTTTCTCAGAAAGCTTCTTTCTCTTTGTTATCGGAGGATATTTCCTTTGGCCCTATAGTCTTCAAAGGGATCCGAAATATCTGCTCTCAGATTCCACAGAAATAATGCTAGCAAAGAGATCCACGAAATACAGATGTAACTCTGTGAGATGAATTAACAGAACACTAAGCAGTTTCTCAGAAAGCTTCTTCCCAGATTTCATCTGAAGATATTTCCTTTTTCAACATAGCCCTCTATGGGCTTCCAAATATCCTTTTGCCAATTCCACAAGAACTGTCTTAGCGAAAGGCTTCTTGAGGGGAAAGCTGTAACTCTGTGAGATGATTTCACAGAACACAAAGAAGTTTCTCAGAAAGCTTCTTTCTCTTTGTATTCGGTGGATAGTTCCTTTGGCCCTATACTCTTCAAAGGGATCCGAAATATCTGTTCTCAGATTCCACAGAAATAAGGCTAACAAAGAGATAAACTAAATACAGATGTAACTCTGTGAGTGGAAGTCACACATCACAGAGCAGGTTCTCAGAGAGCTTCTTTCCAGATTTCATCTGAGGATATTTCCTTTTTCACCATAGCCCTCTATGGGCTTCCAAATATAACTTTGCCAATTCCACAAGAATTGTCTTAGCGAAAGGCTTCTTGAGGGGAAAGATGTAACTCTGTGAGATGATTGCACAGAACACAAAGAAGTTTCTCAGAAAGCTTCTTTCTCTTTGTTATCGGAGGATATTTCCTTTGGACCTATAGTCTTTAGAGGGTAGCGAAATATCGGTTCTCAGATTCTAGAGAAATAAGGCTAGCAAAGAGATCCACGAAATACAGATATAACTCTGTGAGAAGAACTAACAGAACACTCAGCAGTTTCTCAGAAAGCTTCTTTCCAGATTTCATCTGAGGATATTTCCTTTTTCACCATAGCCCTCTATGGGCTTCCAAATATCACTTTTCCAATTCCACAAGAACTGTCTTAGCGAAAGACTTCTTGAGGGGAAAGCTGTAACTCTGTGAGATGATTTCACAGAACACAAAGAAGTTTCTCAGAAAGCTTCTTTCTCTTTGTTATCGGAGGATATTTCCTTTGGCCCTATAGTCTTTAGAGGGATCCGAAATATCTGTTCTCAGATTCAAGAGAAATAAGGCTAGCAAAGAGATCCACGAAATACAGATATAACTCTGTGAGAAGAACTAACAGAACACTCAGCAGTTTCTCAGAAAGCTTCTTTCCAGATTTCATCTGAGGATATTTCCTTTTTCACCATAGCCCTCTATGGGCTTCCAAATATCACTTTGCCAATTCCACAAGAACTGTTTTAGCGAAAGGCTTCTTGAGGGGAAAGCTGTAACTCTGTGAGATGATTGCACAAAACACAAAGAAGTTTCTCAGAAAGCTTCTTTCTCTTTGTTATCGGAGGATATTTCCTTTGGCCCTATAGTCTTCAAAGAGATCCGAAATATCTGTTCTCACATTCCACAGAAATAAGGCTAGCAAAGAGATCCACGAAATACAGATTTAACTCTGTGAGATGAATTAACAGAACACTGAGCAGTTTTTCAGAAAGCTTCTTTCCAGATTTCATCTGAGGATATTTCCTTTTTCACCATAGCCCTCTATGGCCTTCCAAATATCACTTTGCCATTTCCACAAGAACTGTCTTAGCGAAAGGCTTCTTGAGGGGAAAGCTGTAACTCTGTGAGATGATTTCACAGAACACAAAGAAGTTTCTCAGAAAGCTTCTTTCTCTTTGTTATCGGAGGATATTTCCTTTGGCCCTATAGTCTTCAAAGGGATCCGAAATATCTGTTCTCAGATTCCACAGCAATAAGGCTAGCCAAGAGATCCACGAAATACAGATGTAACTCTGTGAATGGAAGTCACACATCACAGAGCAGTTTCTCAGAAAGCTTCTTTCCAAATTTCATCTGAGGATATTTCCTTTTTCACCATAGCCCTCTATGGGCTTCCAAATATCACTTTGCCAATTCCACAAGAACTGTCTTAGCGAAAGGCTTCTTGAGGGGAAAGCTGTAACTCTGTGAGATGATTTCACAGAACACAAAGAAGTTTCTCACAAAGCTTCTTTCTCTTTGTTATCGGAGGATATTTCCTTTGGCCCTATAGTCTTCAGAGGGAACCGAAATATCTGTTCTCAGATTCTAGAGAAATAAGGCTAGCAAAGAGATCCACGAAATACAGATATAACTCTGTAAGAAGAACTAACAGAACACTCAGCAGTTTCTCAGAAAGCTTCTTTCCAGATGTCATCTGAGGATATTTCCTTTTTCACCATAGCCCTCTATGGGCTTCCAAATATCACTTTGCCAATTCCACAACAACTGTCTTAGCGAAAGGCTTCTTGAGGGGAAAGCTGTAACTCTGTGAGATGATTGCACAGAACACAAAGAAGTTTCTCAGAAAGCTTCTTTCTCTTTGTTATCGGAGGATATTTCCTTTGGCCCTATAGTCTTCAAAGGGATCCGAAATATCTGTTCTCAGATTCCACAGAAATAAGGCAAGCAAAGAGATCCACGAAATACAGATGTAACTCTGTGAGATGAATTAACAGAACACTAAGCAGTTTCTCAGAAAGCTTCTCTCCACATTTCATCTGAGGATATTTCCTTTTTCACCGTAGCCCTCTATGGGCTTCCAAATATCACTTTGCCAATTCCACAAGAACTGTCTTAGCGAAAGGCTTCTTGAGGGGAAAGCTCTAACTCTGTGAGATGATTTCACAGAACACAAAGAAGTTTCTCAGAAAGCTTCTTTCTCTTTGTTATCGGAGGATATTTCCTTTGGCCCTATAGTCTTTAGAGGGAACCGAAATATCTGTTCTCAGATTCTAGAGAAATAAGGCTAGCAAAGAGATCCACGAAATACACATATAACTCTGTGAGAAGAACTAACAGAACACTCAGCAGTTTCTCAGAAAGCTTCTTTCCAGATTTCATCTGAGGATATTTCCTTGTTCACCATAGCCCTCGATGGGCTTCCAAATATCACATTGCCAATTCCACAAGAACTGTCTTAGCGAAAGGCTTCTTGAGGGGAAAGCTGTAACTCTGTGAGATGATTTCACAGAACACAAAGAAGTTTCTCAGAAAGCTTCTTTCTCTTTGTTATCGGAGGATATTTCCTTTGGCCCTATAGTCTTCAGAGGGATCCGAAATATCTGTTCTCAGATTCAACAGCAATAAGGCTAGCAAAGAGATCCACAAAATACAGATGTAACTCTGTGAGTGGAAGTCACACATCACAGAGCAGTTTCTCAGAAAGCTTCTTTCCAGATTTCATCTGAGGATATTTCCTTTTTCACCATAGCCCTCTATGGGCTTCCAAATATCACTTTGCCAATTCCACAAGAACTGTCTTAGCGAAAGGCTTCTTGAGGGGAAAGCTGTAACTCTGTGAGATGATTTCACAGAACACAAAGAAGTTTCTCAGAAAGCTTCTTTCTCTTTGTTATCGGAGGATATTTCCTTTGGCCCTATAGTCTTTAGAGGGAACCGAAATATCTGTTCTCAGATTCTAGAGAAATAAGGCTAGCAAAGAGATCCACGAAATACAGATATAACTCTGTAAGAAGAACTAACAGAACACTCAGCAGTTTCTCAGAAAGCTTCTTTCCAGATGTCATCTGAGGATATTTCCTTTTTCACCATAGCCCTCTATGGGCTTCCAAATATCACTTTGCCAATTCCACAACAACTGTCTTAGCGAAAGGCTTCTTGAGGGGAAATCTGTAACTCTGTGAGATGATTGCACAGAACACAAAGAAGTTTCTCAGAAAGCTTCTTTCTCTTTGTTATCGGAGGATATTTCCTTTGGCCCTATAGTCTTCAAAGAGATCCGAAATATCTGTTCTCAGATTCCACAGAAATAAGGCAAGCAAAGAGATCCACGAAATACAGAAGTAACTCTGTGAGATGAATTAACAGAACACTAAGCAGTTTCTCAGAAAGCTTCTCTCCACATTTCATCTGAGGATATTTCCTTTTTCACCATAGCCCTCTATGGGCTTCCAAATATCACTTTGCCAATTCCACAAGAACTGTCTTAGCGAAAGGCTTCTTGAGGGGAAAGCTGTAACTCTGTGAGATGATTTCACAGAACACAAAGAAGTTTCTCAGAAAGCTTCTTTCTCTTTGTTATCGGAGGATATTTCCTTTGGCCCTATAGTCTTTAGAGGGAACCGAAATATCTGTTCTCAGATTCTAGAGAAATAAGGCTAGCAAAGAGATCCACGTAATACACATATAACTCTGTGAGAAGAACTAACAGAACACTCAGCAGTTTCTCAGAAAGCTTCTTTCCAGATTTCATCTGAGGATATTTCCTTTTTCACCGTAGACCTCTATGGGCTTCCATATATCACTTTGCCAATTCCACAAGAACTGTCTTAGCGAAAGGCTTCTTGAGGGGAAAGCTGTAACTCTGTGAGATGATTGCACACAACACAAAGAAGTTTCTCAGAAAGCTTCTTTCTCTTTGTTATCGGAGGATATTTCCTTTGGCCCTATAGTCTTCAAAGGTATCCGAAATATCTGTTCTCAGATTCCACAGAAATAAGGCTAGCAAAGAGATCCACGAAATACAGATGTAACTCTGTGAGATGAATTAACAGAACACTAAGCAGTTTCTCAGAAAACTTCTTTCCAGATTTCATTTGAGGATATTTCCTTTTTCACCATAGCCCTCTATGGGCTTCCAAATATCACTTTGCCAATTCCACAAGAACTGTCTTAGCGAAAGGTTTCTTGAGGTGAAAGCTGTAACTCTTTGAGATGATTGCACAGAACACAAAGAAGTTTCTCAGAAAGCTTCTTTCTCTTTGTTATCGGAGGATATTTCCTTTGGCCCTATAGTCTTCAAAGGGATCCGAAATATCTGCTCTCAGATTCCACAGGAATAAGGCTAGCAAAGAGATCCACGAAATACAGATGTAACTCTGTGAGATGAATTAACAGAACATTAAGCAGTTTCTCAGAAAGCTTCTTTCCAGATTTCATCTGAGGATATTTCCTTTTTCACCATAGCCCTCGATGGGCTTCCAAATATCACTTTGCCAATTCCACAAGAACTGTCTCAGCGAAAGGCTTCTTGAGGGGACAGCTGTAACTCTGTGAGATGATTTCACAGAACACAAAGAAGTTTCTCAGAAAGCTTCTTTCTCTTTGTTTTCGGAGGTTATTTCCTTTGGCCCTATAGTCTTTAGAGGGAACCGAAATATCTGTTCTCAGATTCTAGAGAAATAGGGCAAGCAAAGAGATCCACGAAATACAGATATAACTCTGTGAGAAGAACTAACAGAACACTCACCAGTTTCTCAGAAAGCTTCGTTCCAGATTTCATCTAAGGATATTTCCTTTTTCACCGTAGCCCTCTAAGGGCTTCCAAATATCACTTTGCCAATTCCACAAGAACTGTCTTAGCGAAAGGCTTCTTGAGGGGGAAAGCTGTAACTCTGTTTGACGATTTCACAGAACACAAAGAAGTTTCTCAGAAAGCTTCTTTCTCTTTGTTATCGCAGGATATTTCCTTTGGCCCTATAGTCTTCATAGGGATCCGAAATATCTGTTCTCACATTCCACAGAAATAAGGCTAGCAAAGAGATCCACAAAATATAGATGTAATTCTGTGAGATGAATTAACAGAACACTAAGCAGTTTCTCGGAAAGCTTCTTTCCAGATTTCATTTGAGGATATTTCCTTTTTCACCATAGCCCACTATAGACTTCCAAATATCACTTTGCAAATTCCACAAGAACTGTCTTAGCGAAAGTCTTCTTGAGGGTAAAGCTGCAACTCTGTGAGATGATTTCACAGAACACAAAGAAGTTTCTCAGAAAGCTTCTTTCTCTTTGTTATCGGAGGATATTTCCTTTGGGCCTATAGTCTTCAAAGGGATCCGAAATATCTGTTCTCAGATTCCACAGAAATAAGGCTAGCAAAGAGATCCACGAAATACAGATGTAACTCTGTGAGTGGAAGTCACACATCACGGAACAGTTTCTCAGAAAGCTTCTTTCCAGATATCATCAGAGGATATTTCCTTTTTCACCATAGCCCTCTATGGGCTTCCAAATATCACTTTGCCAATTCCACAAGAACTGTCTTAGCGAAAGGCTTCTTGAGAGGAAAGCTGTAACTCTGTGAGATGATTTCACAGAACACAAAGAAGTTTCTCAGAAAGCTTCTTTCTCTTTGTTATCGGAGGATATTTCCTTTGCCCCTAGGTCTTCATAGGGATCCGAAATATCTGTTCTCACATTCCACAGAAATAAGGTTAGCAATGAGATCCAAAAAATATAGATGTAATTCTGTGAGATGAATTCACAGAACACTAAGCCGTTTCTCAGAAAGCTTCTTTCCAGATTTCATCTGAGGATATTTCCTTTTTCACCATAGCCCTCTAGGGGCTTCCAAATATCACTTTGCCAATTCCATAAGAACTGTCTTAGCGAAAGTCTTCTTGAGGGGAAAGCTGTAACTCTGTGAGATGATTTCACAGAACACAAAGAAGTTTCTCAGAAAGCTTCTTTCTCTTTGTTATCGGAGGATATTTCCTTTGGCCCTATAGTCTTCAAAGGGATCCGAAATATCTGCTCTCAGATTCCACAGAAATAAGGCTAGCAAAGAGATCCACGAAATACAGATGTAACTCTGTGAGATGAATTAACAGAACACTAAGCAGTTTCTCAGAAAGCTTCTTCCCAGATTTCATCTGAAGATATTTCCTTTTTCAACATAGCCCTCTATGGGCTTCCAAATATCCTTTTGCCAATTCCACAAGAACTGTCTTAGCGAAAGGCTTCTTGAGGGGAAAGGTGTAACTCTGTGAGATGATTTCACAGAACACAAAGAAGTTTCTCAGAAAGCTTCTTTCTCTTTGTTATCGGAGGATATTTCCTTTGGCCCTATAGTCTTCAAAGGGATCCGAAATATCTGTTCTCAGATTCCACAGAAATAAGGCTAGCAAAGAGATCCACGAAATACAGATGTAACTCTGTGAGATGAATTAACAGAACACTAAGCAGTTTCTTTGAAAGCTTCTTTCCACATTTCATCTGTGGATATTTCCTTTTTCACCATAGCCCTCTATGGGCTTCCAAATATCACTTTGCCAATTCCACAAGAACTGTTTTAGCGAAAGGCTTCTTGAGGGGAAAGCTGTAACTCTGTGAGATGATTTCACAGAACACAAAGAAGTTTCTCAGAAAGCTTCTTTCTCTTTGTTATCGGTGGATAGTTCCTTTGGCCCTATACTCTTCAAAGGGATCCGAAATATCTGTTCTCAGATTCCACAGAAATAAGGCTAACAAAGAGATACACTAAATACAGATTTAACTCTGTGAGTGGAAGTCACACATCACAGAGCAGGTTCTCAGAAAGCTTCTTTCCAGATTTCATCTGAGGATATTTCCTTTTTCACCATAGCCCTCTATGGGCTTCCAAATATAACTTTGCCAATTCCACAAGAATTGTCTTAGCGAAAGGCTTCTTGAGGGAAAAGCTGTAACTCTGTGAGATGATTGCACAGAACAAAAAGAAGTTTCTCAGAAAGCTTCTTTCTCTTTGTTATCGGAGGATATTTCCTTTGGCCCTATAGTATTCAAAGGGATCCGAAATATCTGTTCTCAGATTCCACAGAAATAAGGCTAGCAAAGAGATCCACGAAATACAGATGTAACTCTGTGAGATGAATTAACAGAACACTAAGCAGTTTCTCAGAAAACTTCTTTCCAGATTTCATTGGAGGATATTTCCTTTTTCACCATAGCCCTCTATGGGCTTCCAAATATCACTTTGCCAATTCCACAAGAACTGTCTTAGCGAAAGGTTTCTTGAGGGGAAAGCTGTAACTCTGTGAGATGATTGCACAGAACACAAAGAAGTTTCTCAGAAAGCTTCTTTCTCTTTGTTATCGGAGGATATTTCCTTTGGCCCTATAGTCTTCAAAGGGATCCGAAATATCTGCTCTCAGATTCCACAGAAATAAGGCTAGCAAAGAGATCCACGAAATACAGATGTAACTCTGTGAGATGAATTAACAGAACATTAAGCAGTTTCTCAGAAAGCTTCTTTCCAGATTTCATCTGAGGATATTTCCTTTTTCACCATAGCCCTCGATGGGCTTCCAAATATCACTTTGCCAATTCCACAAGAACTGTCTCAGCGAAAGGCTTCTTGAGGGGACAGCTGTAACTCTGTGAGATGATTTCAAAAAACACAAAGAAGATTCTCAGAAAGCTTCTTTCTCTTTGTTTTCGGAGGTTATTTCCTTTGGCCCTATAGTCTTCAAAGGGATCAGAAATATCTGTTCTCAGATTCCACAGAAATAAGGCTAGCAAAGAGATCCACGAAATACAGATGTAACACTGTGAGTGGAAGTCACACATCACGGAACAGTTTCTCAGAAAGCTTCTTTCCAGATATCATCAGAGGATATTTCCTTTTTCACCATAGCCCTCTATGGGCTTCCAAATATCACTTTGCCAATTCCACAAGAACTGTCTTAGCGAAAGGCTTCCTGAGAGGAAAGCTGTAACTCTGTGAGATGATTTCACAGAACACAAAGAAGTTTCTCAGAAACCTTCTTTCTCTTTGTTATCGGAGGATATTTCCTTTGCCCCTAGGTCTTCATAGGGATCCGAAATATCTGTTCTCACATTCCACAGAAATAAGGTTAGCAATGAGATCCAAAAAATATAGATGTAATTCTGTGAGATGAATTCACAGAACACTAAGCCGTTTCTCAGAAAGCTCTTTCCAGATTTCATCTGAGGATATTTCCTTTTTCACCATAGCCCTCTAGGGGCTTCCAAATATCACTTTGCCAATTCCACAAGAACTGTCTTAGCGAAAGGCTTCTTGAGGGGAAAGCTGTAACTCTGTGAGATGATTTCAGAGAACACAAAGAAGTTTCTCAGAAAGCTTCTTTCTCTTTGTTATCGGAGGATATTGCCTTTGGCCCTATAGTCTTTAGAGGGATCCGAAATATCTGTTCTCAGATTCAAGAGAAATAAGGCTAGCAAAGAGATCCACGAAATACAGATATAACTCTGTGAGAAGAACTAACAGAACACTCAGCAGTTTCTCAGAAAGCTTCTTTCCAGATTTCATCTGAGGATATTTCCTTTTTCACCGTAGACCTCTATGGGCTTCCATATATCACTTTGCCAATTCCACAAGAACTGTCTTAGCGAAAGGCTTCTTGAGGGGAAAGCTGTAACTCTGTGAGATGATTTCAGAGAACACAAAGAAGTTTCTCAGAAAGCTTCTTTCTCTTTGTTATCGGAGGATATTTCCTTTGGCCCTATAGTCTTCAAAGGGATCCGTAATATCTGTTCTCAGATTCCACAGAAATAAGGCTAGTAAAGAGATCCACGAAATACAGAAGTAACTCTGTGAGATGAATTAACAGAACACTAAGCAGTTTCTCAGAAAGCTTCTCTCCACATTTCATCTGAGGATATTTCCTTTTTCACCATAGCCCTCTATGGGCTTCCAAATATCACTTTGCCAATTCCACAAGAACTGTCTTAGCGAAAGGCTTCTTGAGGGGAAAGCTGTAACTCTGTGAGATGATTTCACAGAACACAAAGAAGTTTCTCAGAAAGCTTCTTTCTCTTTGTTATCGGAGGATATTTCCTTTGGCCCTATAGTCTTTAGAGGGAACCGAAATATCTGTTCTCAGATTCTAGAGAAATAAGGCTAGCAAAGAGATCCACGTAATACACATATAACTCTGTGAGAAGAACTAACAGAACACTCAGCAGTTTCTCAGAAAGCTTCTTTCCAGATTTCATCTGAGGATATTTCCTTTTTCACCGTAGACCTCTATGGGCTTCCATATATCACTTTGCCAATTCCACAAGAACTGTCTTAGCGAAAGGCTTCTTGAGGGGAAAGCTGTAACTCTGTGAGATGATTGCACACAACACAAAGAAGTTTCTCAGAAAGCTTCTTTCTCTTTGTTATCGGAGGATATTTCCTTTGGCCCTATAGTCTTCAAAGGTATCCGAAATATCTGTTCTCAGATTCCACAGAAATAAGGCTAGCAAAGAGATCCACGAAATACAGATGTAACTCTGTGAGATGAATTAACAGAACACTAAGCAGTTTCTCAGAAAACTTCTTTCCAGATTTCATTTGAGGATATTTCCTTTTTCACCATAGCCCTCTATGGGCTTCCAAATATCACTTTGCCAATTCCACAAGAACTGTCTTAGCGAAAGGTTTCTTGAGGTGAAAGCTGTAACTCTTTGAGATGATTGCACAGAACACAAAGAAGTTTCTCAGAAAGCTTCTTTCTCTTTGTTATCGGAGGATATTTCCTTTGGCCCTATAGTCTTCAAAGGGATCCGAAATATCTGCTCTCAGATTCCACAGGAATAAGGCTAGCAAAGAGATCCACGAAATACAGATGTAACTCTGTGAGATGAATTAACAGAACATTAAGCAGTTTCTCAGAAAGCTTCTTTCCAGATTTCATCTGAGGATATTTCCTTTTTCACCATAGCCCTCGATGGGCTTCCAAATATCACTTTGCCAATTCCACAAGAACTGTCTCAGCGAAAGGCTTCTTGAGGGGACAGCTGTAACTCTGTGAGATGATTTCACAGAACACAAAGAAGTTTCTCAGAAAGCTTCTTTCTCTTTGTTTTCGGAGGTTATTTCCTTTGGCCCTATAGTCTTTAGAGGGAACCGAAATATCTGTTCTCAGATTCTAGAGAAATAGGGCAAGCAAAGAGATCCACGAAATACAGATATAACTCTGTGAGAAGAACTAACAGAACACTCACCAGTTTCTCAGAAAGCTTCGTTCCAGATTTCATCTAAGGATATTTCCTTTTTCACCGTAGCCCTCTAAGGGCTTCCAAATATCACTTTGCCAATTCCACAAGAACTGTCTTAGCGAAAGGCTTCTTGAGGGGGAAAGCTGTAACTCTGTTTGACGATTTCACAGAACACAAAGAAGTTTCTCAGAAAGCTTCTTTCTCTTTGTTATCGCAGGATATTTCCTTTGGCCCTATAGTCTTCATAGGGATCCGAAATATCTGTTCTCACATTCCACAGAAATAAGGCTAGCAAAGAGATCCACAAAATATAGATGTAATTCTGTGAGATGAATTAACAGAACACTAAGCAGTTTCTCGGAAAGCTTCTTTCCAGATTTCATTTGAGGATATTTCCTTTTTCACCATAGCCCACTATAGACTTCCAAATATCACTTTGCAAATTCCACAAGAACTGTCTTAGCGAAAGTCTTCTTGAGGGTAAAGCTGCAACTCTGTGAGATGATTTCACAGAACACAAAGAAGTTTCTCAGAAAGCTTCTTTCTCTTTGTTATCGGAGGATATTTCCTTTGGGCCTATAGTCTTCAAAGGGATCCGAAATATCTGTTCTCAGATTCCACAGAAATAAGGCTAGCAAAGAGATCCACGAAATACAGATGTAACTCTGTGAGTGGAAGTCACACATCACGGAACAGTTTCTCAGAAAGCTTCTTTCCAGATATCATCAGAGGATATTTCCTTTTTCACCATAGCCCTCTATGGGCTTCCAAATATCACTTTGCCAATTCCACAAGAACTGTCTTAGCGAAAGGCTTCTTGAGAGGAAAGCTGTAACTCTGTGAGATGATTTCACAGAACACAAAGAAGTTTCTCAGAAAGCTTCTTTCTCTTTGTTATCGGAGGATATTTCCTTTGCCCCTAGGTCTTCATAGGGATCCGAAATATCTGTTCTCACATTCCACAGAAATAAGGTTAGCAATGAGATCCAAAAAATATAGATGTAATTCTGTGAGATGAATTCACAGAACACTAAGCCGTTTCTCAGAAAGCTTCTTTCCAGATTTCATCTGAGGATATTTCCTTTTTCACCATAGCCCTCTAGGGGCTTCCAAATATCACTTTGCCAATTCCATAAGAACTGTCTTAGCGAAAGTCTTCTTGAGGGGAAAGCTGTAACTCTGTGAGATGATTTCACAGAACACAAAGAAGTTTCTCAGAAAGCTTCTTTCTCTTTGTTATCGGAGGATATTTCCTTTGGCCCTATAGTCTTCAAAGGGATCCGAAATATCTGCTCTCAGATTCCACAGAAATAAGGCTAGCAAAGAGATCCACGAAATACAGATGTAACTCTGTGAGATGAATTAACAGAACACTAAGCAGTTTCTCAGAAAGCTTCTTCCCAGATTTCATCTGAAGATATTTCCTTTTTCAACATAGCCCTCTATGGGCTTCCAAATATCCTTTTGCCAATTCCACAAGAACTGTCTTAGCGAAAGGCTTCTTGAGGGGAAAGGTGTAACTCTGTGAGATGATTTCACAGAACACAAAGAAGTTTCTCAGAAAGCTTCTTTCTCTTTGTTATCGGAGGATATTTCCTTTGGCCCTATAGTCTTCAAAGGGATCCGAAATATCTGTTCTCAGATTCCACAGAAATAAGGCTAGCAAAGAGATCCACGAAATACAGATGTAACTCTGTGAGATGAATTAACAGAACACTAAGCAGTTTCTTTGAAAGCTTCTTTCCACATTTCATCTGTGGATATTTCCTTTTTCACCATAGCCCTCTATGGGCTTCCAAATATCACTTTGCCAATTCCACAAGAACTGTTTTAGCGAAAGGCTTCTTGAGGGGAAAGCTGTAACTCTGTGAGATGATTTCACAGAACACAAAGAAGTTTCTCAGAAAGCTTCTTTCTCTTTGTTATCGGTGGATAGTTCCTTTGGCCCTATACTCTTCAAAGGGATCCGAAATATCTGTTCTCAGATTCCACAGAAATAAGGCTAACAAAGAGATACACTAAATACAGATTTAACTCTGTGAGTGGAAGTCACACATCACAGAGCAGGTTCTCAGAAAGCTTCTTTCCAGATTTCATCTGAGGATATTTCCTTTTTCACCATAGCCCTCTATGGGCTTCCAAATATAACTTTGCCAATTCCACAAGAATTGTCTTAGCGAAAGGCTTCTTGAGGGAAAAGCTGTAACTCTGTGAGATGATTGCACAGAACAAAAAGAAGTTTCTCAGAAAGCTTCTTTCTCTTTGTTATCGGAGGATATTTCCTTTGGCCCTATAGTATTCAAAGGGATCCGAAATATCTGTTCTCAGATTCCACAGAAATAAGGCTAGCAAAGAGATCCACGAAATACAGATGTAACTCTGTGAGATGAATTAACAGAACACTAAGCAGTTTCTCAGAAAACTTCTTTCCAGATTTCATTGGAGGATATTTCCTTTTTCACCATAGCCCTCTATGGGCTTCCAAATATCACTTTGCCAATTCCACAAGAACTGTCTTAGCGAAAGGTTTCTTGAGGGGAAAGCTGTAACTCTGTGAGATGATTGCACAGAACACAAAGAAGTTTCTCAGAAAGCTTCTTTCTCTTTGTTATCGGAGGATATTTCCTTTGGCCCTATAGTCTTCAAAGGGATCCGAAATATCTGCTCTCAGATTCCACAGAAATAAGGCTAGCAAAGAGATCCACGAAATACAGATGTAACTCTGTGAGATGAATTAACAGAACATTAAGCAGTTTCTCAGAAAGCTTCTTTCCAGATTTCATCTGAGGATATTTCCTTTTTCACCATAGCCCTCGATGGGCTTCCAAATATCACTTTGCCAATTCCACAAGAACTGTCTCAGCGAAAGGCTTCTTGAGGGGACAGCTGTAACTCTGTGAGATGATTTCAAAAAACACAAAGAAGATTCTCAGAAAGCTTCTTTCTCTTTGTTTTCGGAGGTTATTTCCTTTGGCCCTATAGTCTTCAAAGGGATCAGAAATATCTGTTCTCAGATTCCACAGAAATAAGGCTAGCAAAGAGATCCACGAAATACAGATGTAACACTGTGAGTGGAAGTCACACATCACGGAACAGTTTCTCAGAAAGCTTCTTTCCAGATATCATCAGAGGATATTTCCTTTTTCACCATAGCCCTCTATGGGCTTCCAAATATCACTTTGCCAATTCCACAAGAACTGTCTTAGCGAAAGGCTTCCTGAGAGGAAAGCTGTAACTCTGTGAGATGATTTCACAGAACACAAAGAAGTTTCTCAGAAACCTTCTTTCTCTTTGTTATCGGAGGATATTTCCTTTGCCCCTAGGTCTTCATAGGGATCCGAAATATCTGTTCTCACATTCCACAGAAATAAGGTTAGCAATGAGATCCAAAAAATATAGATGTAATTCTGTGAGATGAATTCACAGAACACTAAGCCGTTTCTCAGAAAGCTCTTTCCAGATTTCATCTGAGGATATTTCCTTTTTCACCATAGCCCTCTAGGGGCTTCCAAATATCACTTTGCCAATTCCACAAGAACTGTCTTAGCGAAAGGCTTCTTGAGGGGAAAGCTGTAACTCTGTGAGATGATTTCAGAGAACACAAAGAAGTTTCTCAGAAAGCTTCTTTCTCTTTGTTATCGGAGGATATTGCCTTTGGCCCTATAGTCTTTAGAGGGATCCGAAATATCTGTTCTCAGATTCAAGAGAAATAAGGCTAGCAAAGAGATCCACGAAATACAGATATAACTCTGTGAGAAGAACTAACAGAACACTCAGCAGTTTCTCAGAAAGCTTCTTTCCAGATTTCATCTGAGGATATTTCCTTTTTCACCGTAGACCTCTATGGGCTTCCATATATCACTTTGCCAATTCCACAAGAACTGTCTTAGCGAAAGGCTTCTTGAGGGGAAAGCTGTAACTCTGTGAGATGATTTCAGAGAACACAAAGAAGTTTCTCAGAAAGCTTCTTTCTCTTTGTTATCGGAGGATATTTCCTTTGGCCCTATAGTCTTCAAAGGGATCCGTAATATCTGTTCTCAGATTCCACAGAAATAAGGCTAGTAAAGAGATCCACGAAATACAGAAGTAACTCTGTGAGATGAATTAACAGAACACTAAGCAGTTTCTCAGAAAGCTTCTCTCCACATTTCATCTGAGGATATTTCCTTTTTCACCATAGCCCTCTATGGGCTTCCAAATATCACTTTGCCAATTCCACAAGAACTGTCTTAGCGAAAGGCTTCTTGA
This sequence comes from Macaca mulatta, assembly GCF_049350105.2. Taxonomy (NCBI): domain Eukaryota; kingdom Metazoa; phylum Chordata; class Mammalia; order Primates; family Cercopithecidae; genus Macaca; species Macaca mulatta. The sequence continues at coordinate 36,773,558 of NC_133424.1, forward strand.
GGGGAAAGCTGTAACTCTGTGAGATGATTTCACAGAACACAAAGAAGTTTCTCAGAAAGCTTCTTTCTCTTTGTTATCGGAGGATATTTCCTTTGGCCCTATAGTCTTTAGAGGGAACCGAAATATCTGTTCTCAGATTCTAGAGAAATAAGGCTAGCAAAGAGATCCACGTAATACACATATAACTCTGTGAGAAGAACTAACAGAACACTCAGCAGTTTCTCAGAAAGCTTCTTTCCAGATTTCATCTGAGGATATTTCCTTTTTCACCGTAGACCTCTATGGGCTTCCATATATCACTTTGCCAATTCCACAAGAACTGTCTTAGCGAAAGGCTTCTTGAGGGGAAAGCTGTAACTCTGTGAGATGATTGCACACAACACAAAGAAGTTTCTCAGAAAGCTTCTTTCTCTTTGTTATCGGAGGATATTTCCTTTGGCCCTATAGTCTTCAAAGGTATCCGAAATATCTGTTCTCAGATTCCACAGAAATAAGGCTAGCAAAGAGATCCACGAAATACAGATGTAACTCTGTGAGATGAATTAACAGAACACTAAGCAGTTTCTCAGAAAACTTCTTTCCAGATTTCATTTGAGGATATTTCCTTTTTCACCATAGCCCTCTATGGGCTTCCAAATATCACTTTGCCAATTCCACAAGAACTGTCTTAGCGAAAGGTTTCTTGAGGTGAAAGCTGTAACTCTTTGAGATGATTGCACAGAACACAAAGAAGTTTCTCAGAAAGCTTCTTTCTCTTTGTTATCGGAGGATATTTCCTTTGGCCCTATAGTCTTCAAAGGGATCCGAAATATCTGCTCTCAGATTCCACAGGAATAAGGCTAGCAAAGAGATCCACGAAATACAGATGTAACTCTGTGAGATGAATTAACAGAACATTAAGCAGTTTCTCAGAAAGCTTCTTTCCAGATTTCATCTGAGGATATTTCCTTTTTCACCATAGCCCTCGATGGGCTTCCAAATATCACTTTGCCAATTCCACAAGAACTGTCTCAGCGAAAGGCTTCTTGAGGGGACAGCTGTAACTCTGTGAGATGATTTCACAGAACACAAAGAAGTTTCTCAGAAAGCTTCTTTCTCTTTGTTTTCGGAGGTTATTTCCTTTGGCCCTATAGTCTTTAGAGGGAACCGAAATATCTGTTCTCAGATTCTAGAGAAATAGGGCAAGCAAAGAGATCCACGAAATACAGATATAACTCTGTGAGAAGAACTAACAGAACACTCACCAGTTTCTCAGAAAGCTTCGTTCCAGATTTCATCTAAGGATATTTCCTTTTTCACCGTAGCCCTCTAAGGGCTTCCAAATATCACTTTGCCAATTCCACAAGAACTGTCTTAGCGAAAGGCTTCTTGAGGGGGAAAGCTGTAACTCTGTTTGACGATTTCACAGAACACAAAGAAGTTTCTCAGAAAGCTTCTTTCTCTTTGTTATCGCAGGATATTTCCTTTGGCCCTATAGTCTTCATAGGGATCCGAAATATCTGTTCTCACATTCCACAGAAATAAGGCTAGCAAAGAGATCCACAAAATATAGATGTAATTCTGTGAGATGAATTAACAGAACACTAAGCAGTTTCTCGGAAAGCTTCTTTCCAGATTTCATTTGAGGATATTTCCTTTTTCACCATAGCCCACTATAGACTTCCAAATATCACTTTGCAAATTCCACAAGAACTGTCTTAGCGAAAGTCTTCTTGAGGGTAAAGCTGCAACTCTGTGAGATGATTTCACAGAACACAAAGAAGTTTCTCAGAAAGCTTCTTTCTCTTTGTTATCGGAGGATATTTCCTTTGGGCCTATAGTCTTCAAAGGGATCCGAAATATCTGTTCTCAGATTCCACAGAAATAAGGCTAGCAAAGAGATCCACGAAATACAGATGTAACTCTGTGAGTGGAAGTCACACATCACGGAACAGTTTCTCAGAAAGCTTCTTTCCAGATATCATCAGAGGATATTTCCTTTTTCACCATAGCCCTCTATGGGCTTCCAAATATCACTTTGCCAATTCCACAAGAACTGTCTTAGCGAAAGGCTTCTTGAGAGGAAAGCTGTAACTCTGTGAGATGATTTCACAGAACACAAAGAAGTTTCTCAGAAAGCTTCTTTCTCTTTGTTATCGGAGGATATTTCCTTTGCCCCTAGGTCTTCATAGGGATCCGAAATATCTGTTCTCACATTCCACAGAAATAAGGTTAGCAATGAGATCCAAAAAATATAGATGTAATTCTGTGAGATGAATTCACAGAACACTAAGCCGTTTCTCAGAAAGCTTCTTTCCAGATTTCATCTGAGGATATTTCCTTTTTCACCATAGCCCTCTAGGGGCTTCCAAATATCACTTTGCCAATTCCATAAGAACTGTCTTAGCGAAAGTCTTCTTGAGGGGAAAGCTGTAACTCTGTGAGATGATTTCACAGAACACAAAGAAGTTTCTCAGAAAGCTTCTTTCTCTTTGTTATCGGAGGATATTTCCTTTGGCCCTATAGTCTTCAAAGGGATCCGAAATATCTGCTCTCAGATTCCACAGAAATAAGGCTAGCAAAGAGATCCACGAAATACAGATGTAACTCTGTGAGATGAATTAACAGAACACTAAGCAGTTTCTCAGAAAGCTTCTTCCCAGATTTCATCTGAAGATATTTCCTTTTTCAACATAGCCCTCTATGGGCTTCCAAATATCCTTTTGCCAATTCCACAAGAACTGTCTTAGCGAAAGGCTTCTTGAGGGGAAAGGTGTAACTCTGTGAGATGATTTCACAGAACACAAAGAAGTTTCTCAGAAAGCTTCTTTCTCTTTGTTATCGGAGGATATTTCCTTTGGCCCTATAGTCTTCAAAGGGATCCGAAATATCTGTTCTCAGATTCCACAGAAATAAGGCTAGCAAAGAGATCCACGAAATACAGATGTAACTCTGTGAGATGAATTAACAGAACACTAAGCAGTTTCTTTGAAAGCTTCTTTCCACATTTCATCTGTGGATATTTCCTTTTTCACCATAGCCCTCTATGGGCTTCCAAATATCACTTTGCCAATTCCACAAGAACTGTTTTAGCGAAAGGCTTCTTGAGGGGAAAGCTGTAACTCTGTGAGATGATTTCACAGAACACAAAGAAGTTTCTCAGAAAGCTTCTTTCTCTTTGTTATCGGTGGATAGTTCCTTTGGCCCTATACTCTTCAAAGGGATCCGAAATATCTGTTCTCAGATTCCACAGAAATAAGGCTAACAAAGAGATACACTAAATACAGATTTAACTCTGTGAGTGGAAGTCACACATCACAGAGCAGGTTCTCAGAAAGCTTCTTTCCAGATTTCATCTGAGGATATTTCCTTTTTCACCATAGCCCTCTATGGGCTTCCAAATATAACTTTGCCAATTCCACAAGAATTGTCTTAGCGAAAGGCTTCTTGAGGGAAAAGCTGTAACTCTGTGAGATGATTGCACAGAACAAAAAGAAGTTTCTCAGAAAGCTTCTTTCTCTTTGTTATCGGAGGATATTTCCTTTGGCCCTATAGTATTCAAAGGGATCCGAAATATCTGTTCTCAGATTCCACAGAAATAAGGCTAGCAAAGAGATCCACGAAATACAGATGTAACTCTGTGAGATGAATTAACAGAACACTAAGCAGTTTCTCAGAAAACTTCTTTCCAGATTTCATTGGAGGATATTTCCTTTTTCACCATAGCCCTCTATGGGCTTCCAAATATCACTTTGCCAATTCCACAAGAACTGTCTTAGCGAAAGGTTTCTTGAGGGGAAAGCTGTAACTCTGTGAGATGATTGCACAGAACACAAAGAAGTTTCTCAGAAAGCTTCTTTCTCTTTGTTATCGGAGGATATTTCCTTTGGCCCTATAGTCTTCAAAGGGATCCGAAATATCTGCTCTCAGATTCCACAGAAATAAGGCTAGCAAAGAGATCCACGAAATACAGATGTAACTCTGTGAGATGAATTAACAGAACATTAAGCAGTTTCTCAGAAAGCTTCTTTCCAGATTTCATCTGAGGATATTTCCTTTTTCACCATAGCCCTCGATGGGCTTCCAAATATCACTTTGCCAATTCCACAAGAACTGTCTCAGCGAAAGGCTTCTTGAGGGGACAGCTGTAACTCTGTGAGATGATTTCAAAAAACACAAAGAAGATTCTCAGAAAGCTTCTTTCTCTTTGTTTTCGGAGGTTATTTCCTTTGGCCCTATAGTCTTCAAAGGGATCAGAAATATCTGTTCTCAGATTCCACAGAAATAAGGCTAGCAAAGAGATCCACGAAATACAGATGTAACACTGTGAGTGGAAGTCACACATCACGGAACAGTTTCTCAGAAAGCTTCTTTCCAGATATCATCAGAGGATATTTCCTTTTTCACCATAGCCCTCTATGGGCTTCCAAATATCACTTTGCCAATTCCACAAGAACTGTCTTAGCGAAAGGCTTCCTGAGAGGAAAGCTGTAACTCTGTGAGATGATTTCACAGAACACAAAGAAGTTTCTCAGAAACCTTCTTTCTCTTTGTTATCGGAGGATATTTCCTTTGCCCCTAGGTCTTCATAGGGATCCGAAATATCTGTTCTCACATTCCACAGAAATAAGGTTAGCAATGAGATCCAAAAAATATAGATGTAATTCTGTGAGATGAATTCACAGAACACTAAGCCGTTTCTCAGAAAGCTCTTTCCAGATTTCATCTGAGGATATTTCCTTTTTCACCATAGCCCTCTAGGGGCTTCCAAATATCACTTTGCCAATTCCACAAGAACTGTCTTAGCGAAAGGCTTCTTGAGGGGAAAGCTGTAACTCTGTGAGATGATTTCAGAGAACACAAAGAAGTTTCTCAGAAAGCTTCTTTCTCTTTGTTATCGGAGGATATTGCCTTTGGCCCTATAGTCTTTAGAGGGATCCGAAATATCTGTTCTCAGATTCAAGAGAAATAAGGCTAGCAAAGAGATCCACGAAATACAGATATAACTCTGTGAGAAGAACTAACAGAACACTCAGCAGTTTCTCAGAAAGCTTCTTTCCAGATTTCATCTGAGGATATTTCCTTTTTCACCGTAGACCTCTATGGGCTTCCATATATCACTTTGCCAATTCCACAAGAACTGTCTTAGCGAAAGGCTTCTTGAGGGGAAAGCTGTAACTCTGTGAGATGATTTCAGAGAACACAAAGAAGTTTCTCAGAAAGCTTCTTTCTCTTTGTTATCGGAGGATATTTCCTTTGGCCCTATAGTCTTCAAAGGGATCCGTAATATCTGTTCTCAGATTCCACAGAAATAAGGCTAGTAAAGAGATCCACGAAATACAGATATAACTCTGTGAGTGGAAGTCACACATCACAGAGCAGTTTCTCAGAAAGCTTCTTTCCAGATTTCATCTGAGGATATTTCCTTTTTCACCATAGCCCTCTAAGGGCTTCCAAATATCACTTTGCAAATTCCACAAGAAATGTCTTAGCGAAAGGCTTCTTGAGGGGAAAGCTGTAACTCTGTGAGATGATTTCACAGAACACAAAGAAGTTTCTCAGAAAGCTTCTTTCTCTTTGTTATCGGAGGATATTTCCTTTGGCCCTATAGTCTTCAGAGGGATCCGAAATATCTGTTCTCAGATTCCACAGAAATAAGACTAGCAAAGAGATCCACAAAATATAGATGTAATTCTGTGAGATGAATTAACAGAACACTAAGTAGTTTCTCAGAATTCTTTCCAGATTTCATCTGAGGATATTTCCTTTTTCACCGTAGCCCTCAAGGGCTTCCAAATATCACTTTGCCAATTCCACAAGAACTGTCTTAGCGAAAGGCTTCTTGAGGGGAAAGCTGTAACTCTGTGAGATGATTTCAGATAACACAAAGAAGTTTCTCAGAAAACTGCTTTCTCTTTGTTATCAGAGGATATTTCCTTTGGCCCTATAGTCTTCAATGGGATCCGAAATATCTGTTCTCAGATTCCACAGAAATAAGGCTAGCAAAGAGATCCACGAAATACAGATGAAACTCTGTGAGATGAATTAACAGAACACTAAGCAGTTTCTCAGAAAGCTTCTTTCCAGATTTCATCTGAGGATATTTCCTTTTTCACCATAGCCCCCTATGGGCTTCCAAATATCACTTTACCAATTCCACAAGAACTGTCTTAGCGAAAGGCTTCTTGAGGGGAAAGCTGTAACTCTGTAAGATGATTTCACAGAACACAAAGAAGTTTCTCAGAAAGCTTCTTTCTCTTTGTTATCGGAGGATATTTCCTTTGGCCCTATAGTCTTCAAAGGGATCCGAAAAATCTGTTCTCAGATTCCACAGAAATAAGTCTAGCAAAGAGATCCACGAAATACAGATGTAACTCTGTGAGATGAATTAACAGAACACTAAGCAGTTTCTCAGAAAGCTTCTCTCCACATTTCATCTGAGGATATTTCCTTTTTCACCATAGCCCTCTATGGGCTTCCAAATATCACTTTGCCAATTCCACAAGAACTGTCTTAGCGAAAGGCTTCTTGAGGGGAAAGCTGTAACTCTGTGAGATGATTTCACAGAACACAAAGAAGTTTCTCAGAAAGCTTCTTTCTCTTTGTTATCGGAGGATATTTCCTTTGGCCCTATAGTCTTTAGAGGGAACCGAAATATCTGTTCTCAGATTGTAGAGAAATAAGGCTAGCAAAGAGATCCACGAAATACACATATAACTCTGTGAGAAGAACTAACAGAACACTCAGCAGTTTCTCAGAAAGCTTCTTTCCAGATTTCATCTGAGGATATTTCCTTGTTCACCATAGCCCTCGATGGGCTTCCAAATATCACATTGCCAATTCCACAAGAACTGTCTTAGCGAAAGGCTTCTTGAGGGGAAAGCTGTAACTCTGTGAGATGATTTCACAGAACACAAAGAAGTTTCTCAGAAAGCTTCTTTCTCTTTGTTATCGGAGGATATTTCCTTTGGCCCTATAGTCTTCAGAGGGATCCGAAATATCTGTTCTCAGATTCAACAGCAATAAGGCTAGCAAAGAGATCCACAAAATACAGATGTAACTCTGTGAGTGGAAGTCACACATCACAGAGCAGTTTCTCAGAAAGCTTCTTTCCAGATTTCATCTGAGGATATTTCCTTTTTCACCATAGCCCTCTATGGGCTTCCAAATATCACTTTGCCAATTCCACAAGAACTGTCTTAGCGAAAGGCTTCTTGAGGGGAAAGCTGTAACTCTGTGAGATGATTTCACAGAACACAAAGAAGTTTCTCAGAAAGCTTCTTTCTCTTTGTTATCGGAGGATATTTCCTTTGGCCCTATAGTCTTTAGAGGGAACCGAAATATCTGTTCTCAGATTCAAGAGAAATAAGGCTAGCAAAGAGATCCACGAAATACAGATATAACTCTGTAAGAAGAACTAACAGAACACTCAGCAGTTTCTCAGAAAGCTTCTTTCCAGATGTCATCTGAGGATATTTCCTTTTTCACCATAGCCCTCTATGGGCTTCCAAATATCACTTTGCCAATTCCACAACAACTGTCTTAGCGAAAGGCTTCTTGAGGGGAAATCTGTAACTCTGTGAGATGATTGCACAGAACACAAAGAAGTTTCTCAGAAAGCTTCTTTCTCTTTGTTATCGGAGGATATTTCCTTTGGCCCTATAGTCTTCAAAGAGATCCGAAATATCTGTTCTCAGATTCCACAGAAATAAGGCAAGCAAAGAGATCCACGAAATACAGAAGTAACTCTGTGAGATGAATTAACAGAACACTAAGCAGTTTCTCAGAAAGCTTCTCTCCACATTTCATCTGAGGATATTTCCTTTTTCACCATAGCCCTCTATGGGCTTCCAAATATCACTTTGCCAATTCCACAAGAACTGTCTTAGCGAAAGGCTTCTTGAGGGGAAAGCTGTAACTCTGTGAGATGATTTCACAGAACACAAAGAAGTTTCTCAGAAAGCTTCTTTCTCTTTGTTATCGGAGGATATTTCCTTTGGCCCTATAGTCTTTAGAGGGAACCGAAATATCTGTTCTCAGATTCTAGAGAAATAAGGCTAGCAAAGAGATCCACGTAATACACATATAACTCTGTGAGAAGAACTAACAGAACACTCAGCAGTTTCTCAGAAAGCTTCTTTCCAGATTTCATCTGAGGATATTTCCTTTTTCACCGTAGACCTCTATGGGCTTCCATATATCACTTTGCCAATTCCACAAGAACTGTCTTAGCGAAAGGCTTCTTGAGGGGAAAGCTGTAACTCTGTGAGATGATTGCACACAACACAAAGAAGTTTCTCAGAAAGCTTCTTTCTCTTTGTTATCGGAGGATATTTCCTTTGGCCCTATAGTCTTCAAAGGTATCCGAAATATCTGTTCTCAGATTCCACAGAAATAAGGCTAGCAAAGAGATCCACGAAATACAGATGTAACTCTGTGAGATGAATTAACAGAACACTAAGCAGTTTCTCAGAAAACTTCTTTCCAGATTTCATTTGAGGATATTTCCTTTTTCACCATAGCCCTCTATGGGCTTCCAAATATCACTTTGCCAATTCCACAAGAACTGTCTTAGCGAAAGGTTTCTTGAGGTGAAAGCTGTAACTCTTTGAGATGATTGCACAGAACACAAAGAAGTTTCTCAGAAAGCTTCTTTCTCTTTGTTATCGGAGGATATTTCCTTTGGCCCTATAGTCTTCAAAGGGATCCGAAATATCTGCTCTCAGATTCCACAGAAATAAGGCTAGCAAAGAGATCCACGAAATACAGATGTAACTCTGTGAGATGAATTAACAGAACATTAAGCAGTTTCTCAGAAAGCTTCTTTCCAGATTTCATCTGAGGATATTTCCTTTTTCACCATAGCCCTCGATGGGCTTCCAAATATCACTTTGCCAATTCCACAAGAACTGTCTCAGCGAAAGGCTTCTTGAGGGGACAGCTGTAACTCTGTGAGATGATTTCACAGAACACAAAGAAGTTTCTCAGAAAGCTTCTTTCTCTTTGTTTTCGGAGGTTATTTCCTTTGGCCCTATAGTCTTTAGAGGGAACCGAAATATCTGTTCTCAGATTCTAGAGAAATAGGGCAAGCAAAGAGATCCACGAAATACAGATATAACTCTGTGAGAAGAACTAACAGAACACTCACCAGTTTCTCAGAAAGCTTCGTTCCAGATTTCATCTAAGGATATTTCCTTTTTCACCGTAGCCCTCTAAGGGCTTCCAAATATCACTTTGCCAATTCCACAAGAAATGTCTTAGCGAAAGACTTCTTGAGGGGGAAAGCTGTAACTCTGTTTGACGATTTCACAGAACACAAAGAAGTTTCTCAGAAAGCTTCTTTCTCTTTGTTATCGCAGGATATTTCCTTTGGCCCTATAGTCTTCATAGGGATCCGAAATATCTGTTCTCACATTCCACAGAAATAAGGCTAGCAAAGAGATCCACAAAATATAGATGTAATTCTGTGAGATGAATTAACAGAACACTAAGCAGTTTCTCGGAAAGCTTCTTTCCAGATTTCATTTGAGGATATTTCCTTTTTCACCATAGCCCACTATAGACTTCCAAATATCACTTGGCCAATTCCACAAGAACTGTCTTAGCGAAAGTCTTCTTGAGGGTAAAGCTGCAACTCTGTGAGATGATTTCACAGAACACAAAGAAGTTTCTCAGAAAGCTTCTTTCTCTTTGTTATCGGAGGATATTTCCTTTGGGCCTATAGTCTTCAAAGGGATCCGAAATATCTGTTCTCAGATTCCACAGAAATAAGGCTAGCAAAGAGATCCACGAAATACAGATGTAACTCTGTGAGTGGAAGTCACACATCACGGAACAGTTTCTCAGAAAGCTTCTTTCCAGATATCATCAGAGGATATTTCCTTTTTCACCCTAGCCCTCTATGGGCTTCCAAATATCACTTTGCCAATTCCACAAGAACTGTCTTAGCGAAAGGCTTCTTGAGAGGAAAGCTGTAACTCTGTGAGATGATTTCACAGAACACAAAGAAGTTTCTCAGAAAGCTTCTTTCTCTTTGTTATCGGAGGATATTTCCTTTGCCCCTAGGTCTTCATAGGGATCCGAAATATCTGTTCTCACATTCCACAGAAATAAGGTTAGCAATGAGATCCAAAAAATATAGATGTAATTCTGTGAGATGAATTCACAGAACACTAAGCCGTTTCTCAGAAAGCTTCTTTCCAGATTTCATCTGAGGATATTTCCTTTTTCACCATAGCCCTCTAGGGGCTTCCAAATATCACTTTGCCAATTCCATAAGAACTGTCTTAGCGAAAGTCTTCTTGAGGGGAAAGCTGTAACTCTGTGAGATGATTTCACAGAACACAAAGAAGTTTCTCAGAAAGCTTCTTTCTCTTTGTTATCGGAGGATATTTCCTTTGGCCCTATAGTCTTCAAAGGGATCCGAAATATCTGCTCTCAGATTCCACAGAAATAAGGCTAGCAAAGAGATCCACGAAATACAGATGTAACTCTGTGAGATGAATTAACAGAACACTAAGCAGTTTCTCAGAAAGCTTCTTCCCAGATTTCATCTGAAGATATTTCCTTTTTCAACATAGCCCTCTATGGGCTTCCAAATATCCTTTTGCCAATTCCACAAGAACTGTCTTAGCGAAAGGCTTCTTGAGGGGAAAGGTGTAACTCTGTGAGATGATTTCACAGAACACAAAGAAGTTTCTCAGAAAGCTTCTTTCTCTTTGTTATCGGAGGATATTTCCTTTGGCCCTATAGTCTTCAAAGGGATCCGAAATATCTGTTCTCAGATTCCACAGAAATAAGGCTAGCAAAGAGATCCACGAAATACAGATGTAACTCTGTGAGATGAATTAACAGAACACTAAGCAGTTTCTTTGAAAGCTTCTTTCCACATTTCATCTGAGGATATTTCCTTTTTCACCATAGCCCTCTATGGGCTTCCAAATATCACTTTGCCAATTCCACAAGAACTGTTTTAGCGAAAGGCTTCTTGAGGGGAAAGCTGTAACTCTGTGAGATGATTTCACAGAACACAAAGAAGTTTCTCAGAAAGCTTCTTTCTCTTTGTTATCGGTGGATAGTTCCTTTGGCCCTATACTCTTCAAAGGGATCCGAAATATCTGTTCTCAGATTCCACAGAAATAAGGCTAACAAAGAGATACACTAAATACAGATTTAACTCTGTGAGTGGAAGTCACACATCACAGAGCAGGTTCTCAGAAAGCTTCTTTCCAGATTTCATCTGAGGATATTTCCTTTTTCACCATAGCCCTCTATGGACTTCCAAATATAACTTTGCCAATTCCACAAGAATTGTCTTAGCGAAAGGCTTCTTGAGGGAAAAGCTGTAACTCTGTGAGATGATTGCACAGAACAAAAAGAAGTTTCTCAGAAAGCTTCTTTCTCTTTGTTATCGGAGGATATTTCCTTTGGCCCTATAGTATTCAAAGGGATCCGAAATATCTGTTCTCAGATTCCACAGAAATAAGGCTAGCAAAGAGATCCACGAAATACAGATGTAACTCTGTGAGATGAATTAACAGAACACTAAGCAGTTTCTCAGAAAACTTCTTTCCAGATTTCATTGGAGGATATTTCCTTTTTCACCATAGCCCTCTATGGGCTTCCAAATATCACTTTGCCAATTCCACAAGAACTGTCTTAGCGAAAGGTTTCTTGAGGGGAAAGCTGTAACTCTGTGAGATGATTGCACAGAACACAAAGAAGTTTCTCAGAAAGCTTCTTTCTCTTTGTTATCGGAGGATATTTCCTTTGGCCCTATAGTCTTCAAAGGGATCCGAAATATCTGCTCTCAGATTCCACAGAAATAAGGCTAGCAAAGAGATCCACGAAATACAGATGTAACTCTGTGAGATGAATTAACAGAACATTAAGCAGTTTCTCAGAAAGCTTCTTTCCAGATTTCATCTGAGGATATTTCCTTTTTCACCATAGCCCTCGATGGGCTTCCAAATATCACTTTGCCAATTCCACAAGAACTGTCTCAGCGAAAGGCTTCTTGAGGGGACAGCTGTAACTCTGTGAGATGATTTCAAAAAACACAAAGAAGATTCTCAGAAAGCTTCTTTTTTTTTTTTTCGGAGGTTATTTCCTTTGGCCCTATAGTCTTCAAAGGGATCAGAAATATCTGTTCTCAGATTCCACAGAAATAAGGCTAGCAAAGAGATCCACGAAATACAGATGTAACTCTGTGAGTGGAAGTCACACATCACGGAACAGTTTCTCAGAAAGCTTCTTTCCAGATATCATCAGAGGATATTTCCTTTTTCACCATAGCCCTCTATGGGCTTCCAAATATCACTTTGCCAATTCCACAAGAACTGTCTTAGCGAAAGGCTTCCTGAGAGGAAAGCTGTAACTCTGTGAGATGATTTCACAGAACACAAAGAAGTTTCTCAGAAAGCTTCTTTCTCTTTGTTATCGGAGGATATTTCCTTTGCCCCTAGGTCTTCATAGGGATCCGAAATATCTGTTCTCACATTCCACAGAAATAAGGTTAGCAATGAGATCCAAAAAATATAGATGTAATTCTGTGAGATGAATTCACAGAACACTAAGCCGTTTCTCAGAAAGCTTCTTTCCAGATTTCATCTGAGGATATTTCCTTTTCACCAGAGCCCTCTAGGGGCTTCCAAATATCACTTTGCCAATTCCACAAGAACTGTCTTAGCGAAAGGCTTCTTGAGGGGAAAGCTGTAACTCTGTGAGATGATTTCAGAGAACACAAAGAAGTTTCTCAGAAAGCTTCTTTCTCTTTGTTATCGGAGGATATTGCCTTTGGCCCTATAGTCTTTAGAGGGATCCGAAATATCTGTTCTCAGATTCAAGAGAAATAAGGCTAGCAAAGAGATCCACGAAATACAGATATAACTCTGTGAGAAGAACTAACAGAACACTCAGCAGTTTCTCAGAAAGCTTCTTTCCAGATTTCATCTGAGGATATTTCCTTTTTCACCGTAGACCTCTATGGGCTTCCATATATCACTTTGCCAATTCCACAAGAACTGTCTTAGCGAAAGGCTTCTTGAGGGGAAAGCTGTAACTCTGTGAGATGATTTCAGAGAACACAAAGAAGTTTCTCAGAAAGCTTCTTTCTCTTTGTTATCGGAGGATATTACCTTTGGCCCTATAGTCTTCAGAGGGATCCGAAATATCTGTTCTCAGATTCCACAGAAATAAGACTAGCAAAGAGATCCACAAAATATAGATGTAATTCTGTGAGATGAATTAACAGAACACTAAGTAGTTTCTCAGAATTCTTTCCAGATTTCATCTGAGGATATTTCCTTTTTCACCGTAGCCCTCAAGGGCTTCCAAATATCACTTTGCCAATTCCACAAGAACTGTCTTAGCGAAAGGCTTCTTGAGGGGAAAGCTGTAACTCTGTGAGATGATTTCAGATAACACAAAGAAGTTTCTCAGAAAACTGCTTTCTCTTTGTTATCAGAGGATATTTCCTTTGGCCCTATAGTCTTCAATGGGATCCGAAATATCTGTTCTCAGATTCCACAGAAATAAGGCTAGCAAAGAGATCCACGAAATACAGATGAAACTCTGTGAGATGAATTAACAGAACACTAAGCAGTTTCTCAGAAAGCTTCTTTCCAGATTTCATCTGAGGATATTTCCTTTTTCACCATAGCCCCCTATGGGCTTCCAAATATCACTTTACCAATTCCACAAGAACTGTCTTAGCGAAAGGCTTCTTGAGGGGAAAGCTGTAACTCTGTAAGATGATTTCACAGAACACAAAGAAGTTTCTCAGAAAGCTTCTTTCTCTTTGTTATCGGAGGATATTTCCTTTGGCCCTATAGTCTTCAAAGGGATCCGAAAAATCTGTTCTCAGATTCCACAGAAATAAGTCTAGCAAAGAGATCCACGAAATACAGATGTAACTCTGTGAGATGAATTAACAGAACACTAAGCAGTTTCTCAGAAAGCTTCTCTCCACATTTCATCTGAGGATATTTCCTTTTTCACCATAGCCCTCTATGGGCTTCCAAATATCACTTTGCCAATTCCACAAGAACTGTCTTAGCGAAAGGCTTCTTGAGGGGAAAGCTGTAACTCTGTGAGATGATTTCACAGAACACAAAGAAGTTTCTCAGAAAGCTTCTTTCTCTTTGTTATCGGAGGATATTTCCTTTGGCCCTATAGTCTTTAGAGGGAACCGAAATATCTGTTCTCAGATTCTAGAGAAATAAGGCTAGCAAAGAGATCCACGAAATACACATATAACTCTGTGAGAAGAACTAACAGAACACTCAGCAGTTTCTCAGAAAGCTTCTTTCCAGATTTCATCTGAGGATATTTCCTTGTTCACCATAGCCCTCGATGGGCTTCCAAATATCACATTGCCAATTCCACAAGAACTGTCTTAGCGAAAGGCTTCTTGAGGGGAAAGCTGTAACTCTGTGAGATGATTTCACAGAACACAAAGAAGTTTCTCAGAAAGCTTCTTTCTCTTTGTTATCGGAGGATATTTCCTTTGGCCCTATAGTCTTCAGAGGGATCCGAAATATCTGTTCTCAGATTCAACAGCAATAAGGCTAGCAAAGAGATCCACAAAATACAGATGTAACTCTGTGAGTGGAAGTCACACATCACAGAGCAGTTTCTCAGAAAGCTTCTTTCCAGATTTCATCTGAGGATATTTCCTTTTTCACCATAGCCCTCTATGGGCTTCCAAATATCACTTTGCCAATTCCACAAGAACTGTCTTAGCGAAAGGCTTCTTGAGGGGAAAGCTGTAACTCTGTGAGATGATTTCACAGAACACAAAGAAGTTTCTCAGAAAGCTTCTTTCTCTTTGTTATCGGAGGATATTTCCTTTGGCCCTATAGTCTTTAGAGGGAACCGAAATATCTGTTCTCAGATTCTAGAGAAATAAGGCTAGCAAAGAGATCCACGAAATACAGATATAACTCTGTAAGAAGAACTAACAGAACACTCAGCAGTTTCTCAGAAAGCTTCTTTCCAGATGTCATCTGAGGATATTTCCTTTTTCACCATAGCCCTCTATGGGCTTCCAAATATCACTTTGCCAATTCCACAACAACTGTCTTAGCGAAAGGCTTCTTGAGGGGAAATCTGTAACTCTGTGAGATGATTGCACAGAACACAAAGAAGTTTCTCAGAAAGCTTCTTTCTCTTTGTTATCGGAGGATATTTCCTTTGGCCCTATAGTCTTCAAAGAGATCCGAAATATCTGTTCTCAGATTCCACAGAAATAAGGCAAGCAAAGAGATCCACGAAATACAGAAGTAACTCTGTGAGATGAATTAACAGAACACAAAGCAGTTTCTCAGAAAGCTTCTCTCCACATTTCATCTGAGGATATTTCCTTTTTCACCATAGCCCTCTATGGGCTTCCAAATATCACTTTGCCAATTCCACAAGAACTGTCTTAGCGAAAGGCTTCTTGAGGGGAAAGCTGTAACTCTGTGAGATGATTTCACAGAACACAAAGAAGTTTCTCAGAAAGCTTCTTTCTCTTTGTTATCGGAGGATATTTCCTTTGGCCCTATAGTCTTTAGAGGGAACCGAAATATCTGTTCTCAGATTCTAGAGAAATAAGGCTAGCAAAGAGATCCACGTAATACACATATAACTCTGTGAGAAGAACTAACAGAACACTCAGCAGTTTCTCAGAAAGCTTCTTTCCAGATTTCATCTGAGGATATTTCCTTTTTCACCGTAGACCTCTATGGGCTTCCATATATCACTTTGCCAATTCCACAAGAACTGTCTTAGCGAAAGGCTTCTTGAGGGGAAAGCTGTAACTCTGTGAGATGATTGCACACAACACAAAGAAGTTTCTCAGAAAGCTTCTTTCTCTTTGTTATCGGAGGATATTTCCTTTGGCCCTATAGTCTTCAAAGGTATCCGAAATATCTGTTCTCAGATTCCACAGAAATAAGGCTAGCAAAGAGATCCACGAAATACAGATGTAACTCTGTGAGATGAATTAACAGAACACTAAGCAGTTTCTCAGAAAACTTCTTTCCAGATTTCATTTGAGGATATTTCCTTTTTCACCATAGCCCTCTATGGGCTTCCAAATATCACTTTGCCAATTCCACAAGAACTGTCTTAGCGAAAGGTTTCTTGAGGTGAAAGCTGTAACTCTGTGAGATGATTGCACAGAACACAAAGAAGTTTCTCAGAAAGCTTCTGTCTCTTTGTTATCGGAGGATATTTCCTTTGGCCCTATAGTCTTCAAAGGGATCCGAAATATCTGCTCTCAGATTCCACAGAAATAAGGCTAGCAAAGAGATCCACGAAATACAGATGTAACTCTGTGAGATGAATTAACAGAACATTAAGCAGTTTCTCAGAAAGCTTCTTTCCAGATTTCATCTGAGGATATTTCCTTTTTCACCATAGCCCTCGATGGGCTTCCAAATATCACTTTGCCAATTCCACAAGAACTGTCTCAGCGAAAGGCTTCTTGAGGGGACAGCTGTAACTCTGTGAGATGATTTCACAGAACACAAAGAAGTTTCTCAGAAAGCTTCTTTCTCTTTGTTTTCGGAGGTTATTTCCTTTGGCCCTATAGTCTTTAGAGGGAACCGAAATATCTGTTCTCAGATTCTAGAGAAATAGGGCAAGCAAAGAGATCCACGAAATACAGATATAACTCTGTGAGAAGAACTAACAGAACACTCACCAGTTTCTCAGAAAGCTTCGTTCCAGATTTCATCTAAGGATATTTCCTTTTTCACCGTAGCCCTCTAAGGGCTTCCAAATATCACTTTGCCAATTCCACAAGAACTGTCTTAGCGAAAGGCTTCTTGAGGGGGAAAGCTGTAACTCTGTTAGACGATTTCACAGAACACAAAGAAGTTTCTCAGAAAGCTTCTTTCTCTTTGTTATCGCAGGATATTTCCTTTGGCCCTATAGTCTTCATAGGGATCCGAAATATCTGTTCTCACATTCCACAGAAATAAGGCTAGCAAAGAGATCCACAAAATATAGATGTAATTCTGTGAGATGAATTAACAGAACACTAAGCAGTTTCTCGGAAAGCTTCTTTCCAGATTTCATTTGAGGATATTTCCTTTTTCACCATAGCCCACTATAGACTTCCAAATATCACTTGGCCAATTCCACAAGAACTGTCTTAGCGAAAGTCTTCTTGAGGGTAAAGCTGTAACTCTGTGAGATGATTTCACAGAACACAAAGAAGTTTCTCAGAAAGCTTCTTTCTCTTTGTTATCGGAGGATATTTCCTTTGGGCCTATAGTCTTCAAAGGGATCCGAAATATCTGTTCTCAGATTCCACAGAAATAAGGCTAGCAAAGAGATCCACGAAATACAGATGTAACTCTGTGAGTGGAAGTCACACATCACGGAACAGTTTCTCAGAAAGCTTCTTTCCAGATATCATCAGAGGATATTTCCTTTTTCACCATAGCCCTCTATGGGCTTCCAAATATCACTTTGCCAATTCCACAAGAACTGTCTTAGCGAAAGGCTTCTTGAGAGGAAAGCTGTAACTCTGTGAGATGATTTCACAGAACACAAAGAAGTTTCTCAGAAAGCTTCTTTCTCTTTGTTATCGGAGGATATTTCCTTTGCCCCTAGGTCTTCATAGGGATCCGAAATATCTGTTCTCACATTCCACAGAAATAAGGTTAGCAATGAGATCCAAAAAATATAGATGTAATTCTGTGAGATGAATTCACAGAACACTAAGCCGTTTCTCAGAAAGCTTCTTTCCAGATTTCATCTGAGGATATTTCCTTTTTCACCATAGCCCTCTAGGGGCTTCCAAATATCACTTTGCCAATTCCATAAGAACTGTCTTAGCGAAAGTCTTCTTGAGGGGAAAGCTGTAACTCTGTGAGATGATTTCACAGAACACAAAGAAGTTTCTCAGAAAGCTTCTTTCTCTTTGTTATCGGAGGATATTTCCTTTGGCCCTATAGTCTTCAAAGGGATCCGAAATATCTGCTCTCAGATTCCACAGAAATAAGGCTAGCAAAGAGATCCACGAAATACAGATGTAACTCTGTGAGATGAATTAACAGAACACTAAGCAGTTTCTCAGAAAGCTTCTTCCCAGATTTCATCTGAAGATATTTCCTTTTTCAACATAGCCCTCTATGGGCTTCCAAATATCCTTTTGCCAATTCCACAAGAACTGTCTTAGCGAAAGGCTTCTTGAGGGGAAAGGTGTAACTCTGTGAGATGATTTCACAGAACACAAAGAAGTTTCTCAGAAAGCTTCTTTCTCTTTGTTATCGGAGGATATTTCCTTTGGCCCTATAGTCTTCAAAGGGATCCGAAATATCTGTTCTCAGATTCCACAGAAATAAGGCTAGCAAAGAGATCCACGAAATACAGATGTAACTCTGTGAGATGAATTAACAGAACACTAAGCAGTTTCTTTGAAAGCTTCTTTCCACATTTCATCTGAGGATATTTCCTTTTTCACCATAGCCCTCTATGGGCTTCCAAATATCACTTTGCCAATTCCACAAGAACTGTTTTAGCGAAAGGCTTCTTGAGGGGAAAGCTGGAACTCTGTGAGATGATTTCACAGAACACAAAGAAGTTTCTCAGAAAGCTTCTTTCTCTTTGTTATCGGTGGATAGTTCCTTTGGCCCTATACTCTTCAAAGGGATCCGAAATATCTGTTCTCAGATTCCACAGAAATAAGGCTAACAAAGAGATACACTAAATACAGATATAACTCTGTGAGTGGAAGTCACACATCACAGAGCAGTTTCTCAGAAAGCTTCTTTCCAGATTTCATCTGAGGATATTTCCTTTTTCACCATAGCCCTCTAAGGGCTTCCAAATATCACTTTGCAAATTCCACAAGAAATGTCTTAGCGAAAGGCTTCTTGAGGGGAAAGCTGTAACTCTGTGAGATGATTTCACAGAACACAAAGAAGTTTCTCAGAAAGCTTCTTTCTCTTTGTTATCGGAGGATATTTCCTTTGGCCCTATAGCCTTCAGAGGGATCCGAAATATCTGTTCTCAGATTCCACAGAAATAAGACTAGCAAAGAGATCCACAAAATATAGATGTAATTCTGTGAGATGAATTAACAGAACACTAAGTAGTTTCTCAGAATTCTTTCCAGATTTCATCTGAGGATATTTCCTTTTTCACCGTAGCCCTCAAGGGCTTCCAAATATCACTTTGCCAATTCCACAAGAACTGTCTTAGCGAAAGGCTTCTTGAGGGGAAAGCTGTAACTCTGTGAGATGATTTCAGATAACACAAAGAAGTTTCTCAGAAAACTGCTTTCTCTTTGTTATCAGAGGATATTTCCTTTGGCCCTATAGTCTTCAATGGGATCCGAAATATCTGTTCTCAGATTCCACAGAAATAAGGCTAGCAAAGAGATCCACGAAATACAGATGAAACTCTGTGAGATGAATTAACAGAACACTAAGCAGTTTCTCAGAAAGCTTCTTTCCAGATTTCATCTGAGGATATTTCCTTTTTCACCATAGCCCCCTATGGGCTTCCAAATATCACTTTACCAATTCCACAAGAACTGTCTTAGCGAAAGGCTTCTTGAGGGGAAAGCTGTAACTCTGTAAGATGATTTCACAGAACACAAAGAAGTTTCTCAGAAAGCTTCTGTCTCTTTGTTATCGGAGGATATTTCCTTTGGCCCTATAGTCTTCAAAGGGATCCGAAATATCTGTTCTCAGATTCCACAGAAATAAGGCTAGCAAAGAGATCCACGAAATACAGTTGTAACTCTGTGAGATGAATTAACAGAACACTAAGCAGTTTCTCAGAAAGCTTCTTTCCAGATTTCATCTGAGGATATTTCCTTTTTCACCGTAGCCCTCTATGGGCTTCCAAATATGACTTTGCCAATTCCACAAGAACTGTCTTAGCGAAAGGCTTCTTGAGGGGAAAGCTGTAACTCTGTGAGATGATTTCAGAGAACACAAAGAAGTTTCTCAGAAAGCTTCTTTCTCTTTGTTATCGGAGGATATTTCCTTTGGCCCTATAGTCTTCAATGGGATCCGAAATATCTGTTCTCAGATTCCACAGAAATAAGGCTAGCCAAGAGATCCACGAAATACAGATGTAACTCTGTGAGTGGAAGTCACACATGACAGAGCAGTTTCTCAGAAAACTTCTTTCCAGATTTCATCTGAGGATATTTCCTTTTTCACCATAGCCCTCTATGGGCTTCCAAATATCACTTTGCCAATTCCACAAGAACTGTCTTAGCGAAAGGCTTCTTGAGGCAAAAGCTGTAACTCTGTGAGATGATTTCACAGAACACAAAGAAGTTTCTCAGAAAGCTTCTTTCTCTTTGTTATCGGAGGATATTTCCTTTGGACCTATAGTCTTTAGAGGAAAACGAAATATCTGTTCTCAGATTCTAGAGAAATAAGGCTAGCAAAGAGATCCACGAAATACAGATATAACTCTGTGAGAAGAACTAACAGAACACTCAGCAGTTTCTCAGAAAGCTTCTTTCCAGATTTCATCTGAGGATATTTCCTTGTTCACCATAGCCCTCTAGGGGCTTCCAAATATCACTTTGCCAATTTCACAAGAACTGTCTTAGCGAAAGGCTTCTTGAGGGGAAAGCTGTAACTCTGTGAGATGATTTCACAGAACACAAAGAAGTTTCTCAGAAAGCTTCTTTCTCTTTGTTATCGGAGGATATTTCCTTTGGCCCTATAGTCTTCAAAGGGATCCGAAATATCTGTTCTCAGATTCCACAGCAATAAGGCTAGCAAAGAGATCCACGAAATACAGATGTAACTCTGTGAGTGGAAGTCACACATCACAGAGCAGTTTCTCAGAAAGCTTCTTTCCAGATTTCATCTGAGGATATTTCCTTTTTCACCATAGCCCTCTCTGGGCTTCCAAATATCACTTTGCCAATTCCACAAGAACTGTCTCAGCGAAAGGCTTCTTGAGGGGAAAGCTGTAACTCTGTGAGATGATTTCACAGAACACAAAGAAGTTTCTCGGAAAGCTTCTTTCTCTTTGTTATCGGAGGTTATTTCCTTTGGCCCTATAGTCTTTAGAGGGAACTGAAATATCTGTTCTCAGATACCAGAGAAATAAGGCGAACCAAGAGATCCACGAAATACAGATATAACTCTGTGAGAAGAACTAACAGAACACTCAGCAGTTTCTCAGAAAGCTTCTTTCCAGATTTCATCTGAGGATATTTCCTTTTTCACCATAGCCCTCTAAGGGCTTCCAAATATCACTTTGCCAATTCCACAAGAACTGTCTTAGCGAAAGGCTACTTGAGGGGAAAGCTGTAACTCTGTGAGATGATTTCACAGAACACAAAGAAGTTTCTCAGAAAGCTTCTTTCTCTTTGTTAGCGGAGGATATTTCCTTTGCCCCTATAGTCTTCATAGGGATCCGAAATATCTGTTCTCAGATTCCACAGAAATAAGGCTAGCAAAGAGATCCACAAAATATAGATGTAATTCTGTGAGATGAATGAACAGAACACTAAGCAGTTTCTCAGAAACCTTCTTTCCAGATTTCTCTGAGGATATTTCCTTTTTCACCATAGCCCTCTATGAGCTTCCAAATATCACTTTGCCAATTCCACAAGAATTGTCTTAGCGAAAGTCTTCTTGAGGGGAAAGCTTAACTCTGTGAGATCATTTCACAGATCACAAAGAAGTTTCTCAGTAAGTTTCTTTCTCTTTGTTATCGGAGGATATTTCCTTTGGCTCTATAGTCTTCAAAGGGATACGAAATATCTGTTCTCAGATTCCACAGAAATAAGGCCAGCAAAGAGATCCACGAAATACAGATGTAACTCTGTGAGTGGAAGTCACACATCACAGTGCAGTTTCTCAGAAAGCTTCTTTCCAGATTTCATCTGAGCATAATTCCTTTTTCACCATAGCCCTCTAAGGGCTTCCAAATATCACTTTGTCAATTCCACAAGAACTGTCTTAGCGAAAGGCTTCTTGAGGGGAAAGCTGTAACTCTGTGAGATGATTTCACAGAACACAAAGAAGTTTCTCAGAAAGCTTCTTTCTCTTTGTTATCGGAGGATATTTCCTTTGGCCCTATAGTCTTTAGAGGGAACCGAAATATCTGTTCTCAGATTCTAGAGAAATAAGGCTAGCAAAGAGATCCTCGAAATACACATATAACTCTGTGGAAAGAACTAACAGAACACTCAGCAGTTTCTCAGAAAGCTTCTTTCCAGATTTCATCTGAGGATATTTCCTTTTCCACCATAGCCCTCTATGGCCTTCCAAATATCACTTTGCCAATTTCACAAGAACTGTCTTAGCGAAAGGCTTCTTGAGGGGAAAGCTGTAACTCTGTGAGATGATTTCACAGAACACAAAGAAGTTTCTCAGAAAGCTTCTTTCTCTTTGTTATCGGAGGATATTTCCTTTGGCTCTATAGTTTTTAGAGGTAACCGAAATATCTGTTCTCAGATTCTAGGGAAATAAGGCTAGCAAAGAGATCCACGAAATACGGATATAACTCTGTGAGAAGAACTAACAGAACACTGAGCAGTTTCTCAGAAAGCTTCTTTCCAGATTTCATCTGAGGATATTTCCTTTTTCACCATAGCCATCTATGGCCTTCCAAATATCACTTTGCCAATTCCACAAGAACTGTCTTAGCGAAAGGCTTCTTGAGGGGAAAGCTGTAATTCTGTGAGATGATTGCACAGAACACAAAGAAGTTTCTCAGAAAGCTTCTTTCTCTTTGTTATCGGAAGAAATTTCCTTTGGCCCTATAGTATTCAAAGGGATCCGAAATATCTGTTCTCAGATTCCACAGAAATAAGGCAAGCAAAGAGATCCACGAAATACAGATGTAACTCTGTGAGATGAATTAACAGAACACTAAGCAGTTTCTCAGAAAGCTTCTTTCCAGATTTCATTTGAGGATATTTCCTTTTTCACCATAGCCCTCTATGGGCTTCCAAATATCTCTTTGCCAATTCCACAAGAACTGTCTTAGCGAAAGGTTTCTTGAGGAGAAAGCTGTAACTCTGGGAGATGATTGCACAGAACACAAAGAAGTTTCTCAGAAAGCTTCTTTCTCTTTGTTATCGGAGGATATTTCCTTTGGCCCTATAGTCTTCAAAGGGATCCGAAATATCTGTTCTCAGATTCCACAGAAATAAGGCTAGCAAAGAGATCCACGAAATACAGATGTAACTCTGTGAGTGGAAGTCACACATCACAGAGCAGTTTCTCAGAAATCTACTTTCCAGATTTCATCTGAGGATATTTCCTTTTTCTCCATAGCCCTCTATGGGCTTCCAAATATCACTTTGCCAATTCCATAAGAACTCTCTTAGCGAAAGGCTTCTTAAGGGGACAGCTGTAACTCCGTGAGATGATTTCACAGAACACAAAGAAGTTTCTCAGAAAGCTTCTTTCTCTTTGTTATCGGAGGATATTTCCTTTGCCCCTACAGTCTTCAAAGGGATCTGAAATATCTGTTCTCAGATTCCACAGAAATAAGGCTAGCAATGAGATCCCCAAAATATAGATGTAATTCTGTGAGATGAATTAACAGCACACTAAGCAGTTTCTCAGAAAGCTTCTTTCCAGATTTCATCTGAGGATATTTCCTTTTTCACCATAGCCCTCTATGGGCTTCCAAATATCACTTTTCCAATTCCACAAAAACTGTCTTAGCGAAAGGCTTCTTGAGTGGAAAGCTGTAACTCTGTGAGATGATTTCACAGAACACAAAGAAGTTTCTCAGAAAGCTTCTTTCTCTTTGTTATCGGAGGATATTTCCTTTGGCCCTATAGTCTTCAAAGGGATCCGAAATATCTGCTCTCAGATTCCACAGAAATAAGGCTAGCAAAGAGATCCACGAAATACAGATGGACCTCTGTGAGATGAATTAACAGAACACTAAGCAGTTTCTCAGAAAGCTTCTTTCCAGATTTCATCTGAGGATATTTCCTTTTTCACCATAGCCCTCTACGGCCTTCCAAATATCACTTTGCCAATTCCATAAGAACTGTCTTAGCAAAAGTCTTCTTGAGGGAAAAGCTGTAACTCTGTGAGATGATTTCACAGAACACAAAGAAGTTTCTCAGAAAGCTTCTTTCTCTTGGTTATCGGAGGATATTTTCTTTGGCCCTATAGTCTTCAAAGGGATACGAAATATCTGTTCTCTGATTCCACAGAAATAAGGCTAGGAAAGAGATCCACGAAATACAGATGTAACTCTGTGAGATGAATTAACAGAACACTAAGCAGTTTCTCACAAACCTTCTTTCCAGATTTCATCTGAGGATATTTCCTTTTTCACCATAGCCCTCTACGTGCTTCCAAATATCACTTTGCCAATTCCACAAGAACTGTCTTAGCGAAAGGCTTCTTGAGGGGAAAGCTGTAACTCTGTGAGATGATTTCACAGAACACAAAGAAGTTTCTCAGAAAGCTTCTTTCTCTTTGTTATCGGAGGATATTTCCTTTGCCCCTATAGTCTTCAAAGGGATCCGAAATATCTGTTCTCACATTCCACAGAAATAAGGATAGCAAAGAGATCCACGAAATACTGATGTAACTCTGTGAGTGGAAGTCACACATCACAGAGCAGTTTCTCAGAAAGCTTCTTTCCAGATTTCATCAGAGGATAATTACTTTTTCACCATAGCCCTCTATGGGCTTCCAAATATCACTTTGCCAATTCCACAAGAACTGTCTAAGAGAAAGACTTCCTGAGGGGAAAGCTGTAACTCTGTGAGATGATTTCACAGAACACAAAGAAGTTTCTTAGAAAGCTTCTTTCTCTTTGTTATCGGAGGATATTTCCTTTGCCCCTATAGTCTTCATAGGGATCCGAAATATCTGTTCTCAGATTCCACAGAAATAACGCTAGCAAAGATATCCACGAAATACAGATGTAACTCTGTGAGATGAATTAACAGAACACTAAGCAGTTTCTCACAAAGCTTCTTTCCATATTTCATCTGAGGATATTTCCTTTTTCACCATAGCCCTCTACGGGATTCCAAATATCACTTTGCCAATTCCACAAGAACTGTCTTAGCGAAAGGCTTACTGAGGGGAAAGCTGTAACTCTGTGAGATGATTTCAAAGAACACAAAGAAGTTTCTCAGAAAGCTTCTTTCTCTTTGTTATCGGAGGATATTTCCTTTGGCCCTATAGTCTTCAAAGGGATCCGAAATATCTGTTCTCAGATTCCACAGAAATAAGGCTAGCAAAGAGATCCACTAAATACAGATGTAACTCTGTGAGTGGAAGTCACACATCACAGAGCAGTTTCTCAGAAATCTACTTTCCAGATTTCATCTGAGGATATTTCTTTTTCTCCATAGTCCTCTATGGGCTTCCAAATATCATTTTGCCAATTCCACAAGAACTGTCTTAGCGAAAGGCTTCTTGAGGGGAAAGCTGTAACTCTGTGAGATGATTTCACAGAACACAAAGAAGTTTCTCAGAAAGCTTCTTTCTCTTTGTTATCGGAGGTTATTTCTTTTGGCCCTATAGTCTTTAGAGCGAACCGAAATATCTGTTCTCACATTCCAGAGAAATAAGGCTAGCAAAGAGATCCACGAAATACAGATATAACTCTGTGAGAAGAACTAACAGAACACTCAGCAGTTTCTCAGAAAGCTTCTTTCCAGATTTCATCTGAGGATATTTCCTTTTTCACCATAGCCCTCTATGGGCTTCCAAATATCACTTTGCCAATTCCACAAGAACTGTCTTAGCGAATGACTTCTTGAAGGGAAAGCTGTGACTCTGTGAGATGATTTCACGGAACACAAAGAAGTTTCTCAGAAAGCTTCTTTCTCTTTGTTATCGGAGGATATTTCCTTTGCCCCTATAGTCTTCAAAGGGATCCGGAATATCTGTTCTCAGATACCACAGAAATAAGGCTAGCAATGAGATCCCCAAAATACAGATGTAGTTCTGTGAGATGAATTAACAGAACACTAAGAAGTTTCTCAGAAAGCTTCTTTCCAGATTTCATCTGAGGATATTTCCTTTTTCACCATAGCCCTCTATGGGCTTCCAAATATCACTTTGCCAATTCCACAAGAACTGTCTTAGCGAAAGGCTTCTTGAGGGGAAAGCTGTAACTCTGTGAGATGATTTCACAGAACACAAAGAAGTTTCTCAGAAAGCTTCTTTCTCTTTGTTATCGGAGGATATTTCCTTTGGCCCTATAGTCTTCAATGGGAACCGAAATATCTGTTCTCAGATTCTACAGAAATAAGGCTAGCAAAGAGATCCACGAAATACAGATGTAACTCGGTGAGATGAATTAACAGAACAGTAAGCACTTTCTCACAAAGCTTTTTTCCAGATTTCATCTGAGGATATTTCCTTTTTCACCATAGCCCTCTACGGTCTTCCAAATATCACTTTGCCAATTCCACAAGAACTGTCTTAGCGAAAGGCTTCTTGAGGGGAAAGCTGTAACTCTGTGAGATGATTTCACAGAACACAAAGAAGTTTCTCAGAAAGCTTCTTTCTCTTTGTTATCGGAGGATATTTCCTTTGGCCTTATAGTCTTCAAAGGGATCCGAAATATCTGTTCTCACATTCCACAGAAATAAGGCTAGCAAAGAGATCCACGAAATGCACTTGTAACTCTGTGAGTGGAAGTCGCACATCACAGAGCAGTTTCTCAGAAACCTTCTTTCCAGATTTCATCAGAGGATAATTACTTTTTGTCCATAGCCCTCTATGGGCTTCCAAATATCACTTTGCCAATTCCACAAGAACTGTCTTAGCGAAAGGCTTCTTGAGGAGAAAGCTGTAACTCTGTGAGATGATTTCACAGAACACAAAGAAGTTTCTCAGAAAGCTTCTTTCTCTTTGTTATCGGAGTTTATTTCCTTTGGCCCTATAGTCTTAGGGGGAACCGAAATATCTGTTCTCACATTCCAGAGAAATAAGGCTAGCAAAGAGATCCACGAAATACAGATATAACTCTGTGAGAAGAACTAACAGAACACTCAGCAGTTTCTCAGAAAGCTTCTTTCCAGATTTCATCTGAGGATATTTCCTTTTTCACCATAGCCCTCTATGGGCTTCCAAATATCACTTTGCCAATTCCACAAGAACTGTCTTAGCGAATGGCTTCTTGAAGGGAAAGCTATAACTCTGTGAGATGATTTCACAGAACACAAAGAAGTTTCTCAGAAAGCTTCTTTCTCTTTGATATCGGAGGATATTTCCTTTGCCCCTATAGTCTTCAAAGGGATCCGAATATCTGTTCTCAGATACCACAGAAATAAGGCTAGCAATGAGATCCCCAAAATATAGAAGTAATTCTGTGAGTTGAATTAACAGAACACTAAGCAGTTTCTCAGAAAGCTTCTTTCCAGATTTCATCTGAGGATATTTCCTTTTTCATCATAGCCCTCTATGGGCTTCCAAATATCACTTTGCCAATTCCACAAGAACTGTCTTAGCGAAAGGCTTCTTGAGGGAAAAGCTGTAACTCTGTGAGATGATTTCACAGAACACAAAGAAGTTTCTCAGAAAGCTTCTTTCTCTTTGTTATCGGAGGATATTTCCTTTGGCCCTATAGTCTTCAAAGGGATCCGAAATATCTGCTCTCAGATTCCACAGAAATAAGGCTAGCAAAGAGATCCACGAAATACAGATGTAACTCTGTGAGATATATTAACAGAACACTCAGCAGTTTCTCAGAAAGCTTCTTTCCAGATTTCATCTGAGGATATTTCCTTTTTCACCATAGCCCTCTATGGGCTTCCAAATATCACTTTTCCAATTACACAAGAGCTGTCTTAGGGAAAGGCTTCTTAAGGGGAAAGCTGTAAGTCTGTGAGATGATTTCACAGAACACAAAGAAGTTTCTCAGAAAGCTTCTTTCTCTTTGTTATCGGAGGATATTTCCTTTGGCCCTATAGTCTTCAAAGGGATCCGAAATATCAGTTCTCAGATTCCACAGAAATAAGGCTACCAAAGAGATCCACGAAATACAGATGTAACTCTGTGAGGTGAATTAACAGAACACTAAGCAGTTTCTCAGAAAGCTTCTTTCCAGATTTCATCTGAGAATATTTCCTTTTTCAACATAGCCCTCTATGGGCTTCCAAATATCACTTTGCCAATTCCACAAGAACTATCTTAGCGAATGGCTTCTTGAAGGGAAAGCTGTAACTCTGTGAGATGATTTCACAGAACACAAAGAAGTTTCTCAGAAAGCTTCTTTCTCTTTGTTATCGGAGGATATTTCCTTTGCCCCTATAGTCTTCATAGGGATCCGAATATCTGTTCTCAGATACCACAGAAATAAGGCTAGCAATGAGATCCCCAAAATATAGAAGTAATTCTGTGAGTTGAATTAACAGAACCCTAAGCAGTTTCTCAGAAAGCTTCTTTCCAGATTTCATCTGAGGATATTTCCTTTTTCATCATAGCCCTCTATGGGCTACCAAATATCACTTTGCCAATTCCACAAGAACTGTCTTAGCGAAAGGCTTCTTGAGGGAAAAGCTGTAACTCTGTGAGATGATTTCACAGAACACAAAGAAGTTTCTCAGAAAGCTTCTTTCTCTTTGTTATCGGAGGATATTTCCTTTGGCCCTATAGTCTTCAAAGGGATCCGAAATATCTGCTCTCAGATTCCACAGAAATAAGGCTAGCAAAGAGATCCACGAAATACAGATGTAACTCTGTGAGATTTATTAACAGAACACTCAGCAGTTTCTCAGAAAGCTTCTTTCCAGATTTCATCAGAGGATATTTCCTTTTTCACCATAGCCCTCTATGGGCTTCCAAATATCACTTTTCCAATTACACAAGAGCTGTCTTAGCGAAAGGCTTCTTAAGGGGAAAGCTGTAAGTCTGTGAGATGATTTCACAGAACACAAAGAAGTTTCTCAGAAAGCTTCTTTCTCTTTGTTATCGGAGGATATTTCCTTTGGCCCTATAGTCTTCAAAGGATCCGAAATATCAGTTCTCAGATTCCACAGAAATAAGGCTACCAAAGAGATCCACGAAATACAGATGTAACTCTGTGAGGTGAATTAACAGAACACTAAGCAGTTTCTCAGAAAGCTTCTTTCCATATTTCATCTGACAATATTTCCTTTTTCAACATAGCCCTCTATGGGCTTCCAAATATCACTTTGCCAATTCCACAAGAACTGTCTTAGCGAAAGGCTTCTTGAGGGGAAAGCTGTAACTCTGTGAGATGATTTCACAGAACACAAAGAAGTTTCTCAGAAAGCTTCTTTCTCTTTGTTATGGGAGGATATTTCCTTTGACCCTATAGTCTTCAAAGGGATCCGAAATATCTGTTCTCAGATTCCACAGAAATAAGGCTATCAAAGAGATCCACGAAATACAGATGTAACTCTGTGAGATGAATTAACAGAGCACTAAGCAGTTTCTCAGATAGCTTCTTTCCAGATTTCATCAGAGGATATTTCCTTTTTCACCATAGCCCTCTATGGGCTTCCAAATATCTCTTTGCCAATTCCACAAGAACTGTCTTAGCGAAAGGCTTCTTAAGGGGAAAGCTGTAACTCTGTGAGATGATTTCACAGAACACAAAGAAGTTTCTCAGAAAGCTTCTTTCTCTTTGTTATCGGAGGATATTTCCTTTGGCCCTATAGTCTTCTTAGGGATCCGAAATATCTGTTCTCAGATTCCACAGAAATAAGGCTAGCAAAGAGATCCACGAAATACAGATGTAACTCTGTGAGTGGAAGTCACACATCTCAGAGCAGTTTCTCAGAAAGCTTCTTTCCAGATTTCATCTGAGGATATTTCCTTTTTCAACATAGCCCTCTAAGGGCTTCCAAATATCACTTTGCCAATTCCACAAGAACTGTCTTAGCAAAAGGCGACTTGAGGGGAAAGCTGTAACTCTGTGAGATGATTTCACAGAACACAAAGAAGTTTCGCAGAAAGCTTCTTTCTCTTTGTTATCGGAGGATATTTCCTTTGCCCCTATAGTCTACAAAGGGATCAGAAATATCTGTTCTCAGATTCCACAGAAATAAGGCTAGCAATGAGATCCCAAAAATATAGATGTAATTCTGTGAGATGAATTAACAGAACACTAAGCAGTTTCTCAGAAAGCTTCTTTCCAGATTTCATCTGAGGATATTTCCTTTTTCACCATAGCCCTCGATGGGCTTCCAAATATCACTTTGTCAATTCCACAAGAACTGTCTTAGAGAAAGGCTTCTTGAGGGGAAAGCTGTAACTCTGTGAGATGATTTCACAGAACACAAAGAAGTTTCTCAGAAAGCTTCTTTCTCTTTATTATCGAAGGATATTTCCTTTGGCCCTATAGTCTTCAAAGGGATCCGAAATATCTGCTTTCAGATTCCACAGAAATAAGGCTAGCAAAGAGATCCACGAAATACAGATGTAACTCTGTGAGTGGAAGTCACACATCTCAGAGCAGTTTCTCAGAAAGCTTCTTTCCAGATTTCATCTGAGGATATTTCCTTTTTCAACATAGCCCTCTAAGGGCTTCCAAATATCACTTTGCCAATTCCACAAGAACTGTCTTAGCGAAAGGCGTCTTGAGGGGAAAGCTGTAACTCTGTGAGATGATTTCACAGAACACAAAGAAGTTTCTCAGAAAGCTTCTTTCTCTTTGTTATCGGAGGATATTTCCTTTGGCCTTATAGTCTTCAAAGGGATCCGAAATATCTGCTCTCAGATTCCACAGAAATAAGGCTAGCAAAGAGATCCACGAAATACAGATGTAACTCTGTGAGATGAATTAACAGAACACTAAGCAGTTTCTCAGAAAGCTTCTTTCCAGATTTCATCTGAAGATATTTCCTTTTTCACCATAGCCCTCTACGGCCTTCCAAATATCACTTTGCCAATTCCATAAGAACTGTCTTAGCGAAAGTCTTCTTGAGGGAAAAGTTGTAACTCTTTGAGATGATTTCACAGAACACAAAGAAGTTTCTCAGAAAGCTTCTTTCTCTTGGTTATCGCAGGATATTTTCTTTGGCCCTATAGTCTTCAAAGGGATACGAAATATCTGTTCTCTGATTCCACAGAAATAAGGCTAGGAAAGAGATCCACGAAATACAGATGTAACTCTGTGAGATGAATTAACAGAACACTAAGCAGTTTCTCACAAAGCTTCTTTCCAGATTTCATCTGAGGATATTTCCTTTTTCACCATAGCCCTCTACGGGCTTCCAAATATCACTTTGCCAATTTCACAAGAACTGTCTTAGCGAAAGGCTTCTTGAGGGGAAAGCTGCAACTCTGTGAGATGATTTCACAGAACACAAAGAAGTTTCTCAGAAAGCTTCTTTCTCTTTGTTATCGGAGGATATTTCCTTTGCCCCTATAGTCTTCAAAGGGATCCGAAATATCTGTTCTCACATTCCACAGAAATAAGGCCAGCAAAGAGATCCACGAAATACTGATGTAACTCTGTGAGTGGAAGTCACACATCACAGAGCAGTTTCTCAGAAAGCTTCTTTCCAGATTTCATCAGAGGATAATTACTTTTTCACCATAGCCCTCTATGGGCTTAAAAATATCACTTTGCCAATTCCACAAGAACTGTCTTAGCGAAAGGCTTCCTGAGGGGAAAGCTGTAACTCTGTGAGATGATTTCACAGAACACAAAGAAGTTTCTCAGAAAGCTTCTTTCTCTTTGTTATCGGAGGATATTTCCTTTGGCCCTATAGTCTTCTTAGGGATCCGAAATATCTGTTCTCAGATTCCACAGAAATAAGGCTAGCAAAGAGATCCACGAAATACAGATGTAACTCTGTGAGTGGAAGTCACACATCTCAGAGCAGTTTCTCAGAAAGCTTCTTTCCAGATTTCATCTGAGGATATTTCCTTTTTCAACATAGCCCTCTAAGGGCTTCCAAATATCACTTTGCCAATTCCACAAGAACTGTCTTAGCAAAAGGCGACTTGAGGGGAAAGCTGTAACTCTGTGAGATGATTTCACAGAACACAAAGAAGTTTCGCAGAAAGCTTCTTTCTCTTTGTTATCGGAGGATATTTCCTTTGCCCCTATAGTCTACAAAGGGATCAGAAATATCTGTTCTCAGATTCCACAGAAATAAGGCTAGCAATGAGATCCCAAAAATATAGATGTAATTCTGTGAGATGAATTAACAGAACACTAAGCAGTTTCTCAGAAAGCTTCTTTCCAGATTTCATCTGAGGATATTTCCTTTTTCACCATAGCCCTCGATGGGCTTCCAAATATCACTTTGTCAATTCCACAAGAACTGTCTTAGAGAAAGGCTTCTTGAGGGGAAAGCTGTAACTCTGTGAGATGATTTCACAGAACACAAAGAAGTTTCTCAGAAAGCTTCTTTCTCTTTATTATCGAAGGATATTTCCTTTGGCCCTATAGTCTTCAAAGGGATCCGAAATATCTGCTTTCAGATTCCACAGAAATAAGGCTAGCAAAGAGATCCACGAAATACAGATGTAACTCTGTGAGTGGAAGTCACACATCTCAGAGCAGTTTCTCAGAAAGCTTCTTTCCAGATTTCATCTGAGGATATTTCCTTTTTCAACATAGCCCTCTAAGGGCTTCCAAATATCACTTTGCCAATTCCACAAGAACTGTCTTAGCGAAAGGCGTCTTGAGGGGAAAGCTGTAACTCTGTGAGATGATTTCACAGAACACAAAGAAGTTTCTCAGAAAGCTTCTTTCTCTTTGTTATCGGAGGATATTTCCTTTGGCCTTATAGTCTTCAAAGGGATCCGAAATATCTGCTCTCAGATTCCACAGAAATAAGGCTAGCAAAGAGATCCACGAAATACAGATGTAACTCTGTGAGATGAATTAACAGAACACTAAGCAGTTTCTCAGAAAGCTTCTTTCCAGATTTCATCTGAAGATATTTCCTTTTTCACCATAGCCCTCTACGGCCTTCCAAATATCACTTTGCCAATTCCATAAGAACTGTCTTAGCGAAAGTCTTCTTGAGGGAAAAGCTGTAACTCTTTGAGATGATTTCACAGAACACAAAGAAGTTTCTCAGAAAGCTTCTTTCTCTTGGTTATCGCAGGATATTTTCTTTGGCCCTATAGTCTTCAAAGGGATACGAAATATCTGTTCTCTGATTCCACAGAAATAAGGCTAGGAAAGAGATCCACGAAATACAGATGTAACTCTGTGAGATGAATTAACAGAACACTAAGCAGTTTCTCACAAAGCTTCTTTCCAGATTTCATCTGAGGATATTTCCTTTTTCACCATAGCCCTCTACGGGCTTCCAAATATCACTTTGCCAATTTCACAAGAACTGTCTTAGCGAAAGGCTTCTTGAGGGGAAAGCTGCAACTCTGTGAGATGATTTCACAGAACACAAAGAAGTTTCTCAGAAAGCTTCTTTCTCTTTGTTATCGGAGGATATTTCCTTTGCCCCTATAGTCTTCAAAGGGATCCGAAATATCTGTTCTCACATTCCACAGAAATAAGGCCAGCAAAGAGATCCACGAAATACTGATGTAACTCTGTGAGTGGAAGTCACACATCACAGAGCAGTTTCTCAGAAAGCTTCTTTCCAGATTTCATCAGAGGATAATTACTTTTTCACCATAGCCCTCTATGGGCTTCCAAATATCACTTTGCCAATTCCACAAGAACTGTCTTAGCGAAAGGCTTCCTGAGGGGAAAGCTGTAACTCTGTGAGATGATTTCACAGAACACAAAGAAGTTTCTCAGAAAGCTTCTTTCTCTTTGTTATCGGAGGATATTTCCTTTGCCCCTATAGTCTTCATAGGGATCCGAAATATCTGTTCTCAGATTCCACAGAAATAACGCTAGCAAAGAGATCCACGAAATACAGATGTAACTCTGTGAGATGAATTAACAGAACACTAAGCAGTTTCTCAGAAAGCTTCTTTCCAGATTTCATCTGAGGATATTTCCTTTTTCAACATAGCCCTCTTTGGGCTTCCAAATATCACTTTGCCAATTCCACAAGAACTGTCTTTACGAAAGGCTTCTGGAGGAGAAAGCTGTAACTCTGTGAGATGATTTCACAGAACACAAAGAAGTTTTTGAGAAAGCTTCTTTGTCTTTGTTTTCGGGGATATTTCCTTTGGCCCTATAGTCTTCAATGGGAACCGAAATATCTGTTCTCAGATTCCACAGAAATAAGGCTAGCAAAGAGATCCACGAAATACAGATGTAACTCGGTGAGATGAATTAACAGAACACTAAGCAGTTTCTCACAAAGCTTCTTTCCATATTTCATCTGAGGATATTTCCTTTTTCACCATAGCCCTCTACGGGATTCCAAATATCACTTTGCCAATTCCACAAGAACTGTCTTAGCGAAAGGCTTCCTGAGGGGAAAGCTGTAACTCTGTGAGATGATTTCAAAGAACACAAAGAAGTTTCTCAGAAAGCTTCTTTCTCTTTGTTATCGGAGGATATTTCCTTTGGCCCTATAGTCTTCAAAGGGATCCGAAATATCTGTTCTCAGATTCCACAGAAATAAGGCTAGCAAAGAGATCCACTAAATGCAGATGTAACTCTGTGAGTGGAAGTCACACATCACAGAGCAGTTTCTCAGAAATCTACTTTCCAGATTTCATCTGAGGATATTTCTTTTTCTCCATAGTCCTCTATGGGCTTCCAAATATCATTTTGCCAATTCCACAAGAACTGTCTTAGCGAAAGGCTTCTTGAGGGGAAAGCTGTAACTCTGTGAGATGATTTCACAGAACACAAAGAAGTTTCTCAGAAAGCTTCTTTCTCTTTGTTATCGGAGGTTATTTCTTTTGGCCCTATAGTCTTTAGAGCGAACCGAAATATCTGTTCTCACATTCCAGAGAAATAAGGCTAGCAAAGAGATCCACGAAATACAGATATAACTCTGTTAGAAGAACTAACAGAACACTCAGCAGTTTCTCAGAAAGCTTCTTTCCAGATTTCATCTGAGGATATTTCCTTTTTCACCATAGCCCTCTATGGGCTTCCAAATATCACTTTGCCAATTCCACAAGAACTGTCTTAGCGAATGACTTCTTGAAGGGAAAGCTGTGACTCTGTGAGATGATTTCACGGAACACAAAGAAGTTTCTCAGAAAGCTTCTTTCTCTTTGTTATCGGAGGATATTTCCTTTGCCCCTATAGTCTTCAAAGGGATCCGGAATATCTGTTCTCAGATACCACAGAAATAAGGCTAGCAATGAGATCCCCAAAATACAGATGTAGTTCTGTGAGATGAATTAACAGAACACTAAGAATTTTCTCAGAAAGCTTCTTTCCAGATTTCATCTGAGGATATTTCCTTTTTCACCATAGCCCTCTAGGGGCTTCCAAATATCACTTTGCCAATTCCACAAGAACTGTCTTAGCGAAAGGCTTCTTGAGGGGAAAGCTGTAACTCTGTGAGATGATTTCACAGAACACAAAGAAGTTTCTCAGAAAGCTTCTTTCTCTTTGTTATTGGTGGATATTTCCTTTGGCCCTATAGTCTTCAAAGGGATCCGAAATATCTGTTCTCAGATTCCACAGAAATAAGGCTAGCAAAGAGATCCAGTAAATACAGATGTAACTCTGTGAGTGGAAGTCACACATCACAGAGCAGTTTCTCAGAAATCTACTTTCCAGATTTCATCTGAGAATATTTCCTTTTTCTCCATAGCCCTCTATGGGCTTCCAAATATCACTTTGCCAATTCCACAAGAACTGTCTTAGCGAAAGGCTTCTTGAGAGGAAAGCTGTATCTCTGTGAGGTGATTTCACAGAACACAAAGAAGTTTCTCAGAAAGCTTCTTTCTCTTTGTTATCGGAGGTTATTTCCTTTGGCCCTATAGTCTTTTGAGGGAACCGAAATATCTGTTCTCACATTCCAGAGAAATAAGTCTAGCAAAGAGATCCACGAAATACAGATATAATTCTGTGAGAAGAACTAACAGAACACTCAGAAGTTTCTCAGAAAGCTTCTTTTCAGATTTCATCTGAGGATATTTCCTTTTTCACCATAGCCCTCTATGGGCTTCCAAATATCACTTTGCCAATTCCACAAGAACTGTCTTAGCGAATGGCTTCTTGAAGGGAAAGCTGTAACTCTGTGAGGTGATTTCACAGAACACAAAGAAGTTACTCAGAAAGCTTCTTTCTCTTTGTTATCGGAGGATATTTCCTTTGGCCCTATAGTCTTCAAAGGGATCCGAAATATCTGCTCTCAGATTCCACAGAAATAAGGCTAGCAAAGAGATCCACGAAATACAGATGGACCTCTGTGAGATGAATTAACAGAACACTAAGCAGTTTCTCAGAAAGCTTCTTTCCAGATTTCATCTGAGGATATTTCCTTTTTCACCATAGCCCTCTACGGCCTTCCAAATATCACTTTGCCAATTCCATAAGAACTGTCTTAGCGAAAGTCTTCTTGAGGGAAAAGCGGTAACTCTGTGAGATGATTTCACAGAACACAAAGAAGTTTCTCAGAAAGCTTCTTTCTCTTGGTTATCGGAGGATATTTCCTTTGGCCCTGTAGTCTTCTAAGGGATACGAAATATCTGTTCTCAGATTCCACAGAAATAAGGCTAGGAAAGAGATCCACGAAATACAGATATAACTCTGTGAGATTAATTAACAGAACACTAAGCAGTTTCTCAGAAAGCTTCTTTCCAGATTTCATCTGAGGATATTTCCTCTTTCATCATAGCTCTCTATGGGCTTCCAAATATCACTTTGCCAATTCCACAAGAACTGTCTTAGCGAAAGGCTTCTTGAGGGGAAAGCTGTAACTCTGTGAGATGATTTCACAGAACACAAAGAAGATTCTCAAAAAGCTTCTTTCTCGTTGTTATCGGAGGATATTTCCTTTGGCCCTATAGTCTTCAAAGGGATCCGAAATATCTGTTCTCAGATTCCAGAGAAATAAGTCTAGCAAAGAGATCCACGAAATACAGATGTAACTCTGTGAGATCAATTAACAGAACACTAAGCAGTTTCTCAGAAAGCTTCTTTCCAGATTTCATCTGAGGATATTTCCTTTTTCACCATAGCCCTCTATGGGCTTCCAAATATCACTTTGCCAATTCCACAAGAACTGTCTTAGCGAAAGGCTTCTTCAGGGGAAAGCTGTAACTCTGTGAGATGATTTCACAGAACACAAAGAAGTTTCTCAGAAAGCTTCTTTCTCTTTGTTATCGGAGGATATTTCCTTTGGCCCTATAGTCTTCAATGGGAACCGAAATATCTGTTCTCAGATTCTACAGAAATAAGGCTAGCAAAGAGATCCACGAAATACAGATGTAACTCGGTGAGATGAATTAGCAGAACAGTAAGCACTTTCTCACAAAGCTTTTTTCCAGATTTCATCTGAGGATATTTCCTTTTTCACCATAGCCCTCTACGGTCTTCCAAATATCACTTTGCCAATTCCACAAGAACTGTCTTAGCGAAAGGCTTCTTGAGGGGAAAGCTGTAACTCTGTGAGATGATTTCACAGAACACAAAGAAGTTTCTCAGAAAGCTTCTTTCTCTTTGTTATCGGAGGATATTTCCTTTGGCCTTATAGTCTTCAAAGGGATCCGAAATATCTGTTCTCACATTCCACAGAAATAAGGCTAGCAAAGAGATCCACGAAATGCACTTGTAACTCTGTGAGTGGAAGTCACACATCACAGAGCAGTTTCTCAGAAACCTTCTTTCCAGATTTCATCAGAGGATAATTACTTTTTGTCCATAGCCCTCTATGGGCTTCCAAATATCACTTTGCCAATTCCACAAGAACTGTCTTAGCGAAAGGCTTCTTGAGGAGAAAGCTGTAACTCTGTGAGATGACTTCACAGAACACAAAGAAGTTTCTCAGAAAGCTTCTTTCTCTTTGTTATCGGAGGTTATTTCCTTTGGCCCTATAGTCTTAGGGGGAACCGAAATATCTGTTCTCACATTCCAGAGAAATAAGGCTAGCAAAGAGATCCACGAAATACAGATATAACTCTGTGAGAAGAACTAACAGAACACTCAGCAGTTTCTCAGAAAGCTTCTTTCCAGATTTCATCTGAGGATATTTCCTTTTTCACCATAGCCCTCTATGGGCTTCCAAATATCACTTTGCCAATTCCACAAGAACTGTCTTAGCGAATGGCTTCTTGAAGGGAAAGCTGTAACTCTGTGAGATGATTTCACAGAACACAAAGAAGTTACTCAGAAAGCTTCTTTCTCTTTGATATCGGAGGATATTTCCTTTGCCCCTATAGTCTTCAAAGGGATCCGAATATCTGTTCTCAGATACCACAGAAATAAGGCTAGCAATGAGATCCCCAAAATATAGAAGTAATTCTGTGAGTTGAATTAACAGAACACTAAGCAGTTTCTCAGAAAGCTTCTTTCCAGATTTCATCTGAGGATATTTCCTTTTTCATCATAGCCCTCTATGGGCTTCCAAATATCACTTTGCCAATTCCACAAGAACTGTCTTAGCGAAAGGCTTCTTGAGGGAAAAGCTGTAACTCTGTGAGATGATTTCACAGAACACAAAGAAGTTTCTCAGAAAGCTTCTTTCTCTTTGTTATCGGAGGATATTTCCTTTGGCCCTATAGTCTTCAAAGGGATCCGAAATATCTGCTCTCAGATTCCACAGAAATAAGGCTAGCAAAGAGATCCACGAAATACAGATGTAACTCTGTGAGATTTATTAACAGAACACTCAGCAGTTTCTCAGAAAGCTTCTTTCCATATTTCATCTGAGGATATTTCCTTTTTCACCATAGCCCTCTATGGGCTTCCAAATATCACTTTTCCAATTACACAAGAGCTGTCTTAGCGAAAGGCTTCTTAAGGGGAAAGCTGTAAGTCTGTGAGATGATTTCACAGAACACAAAGAAGTTTCTCAGAAAGCTTCTTTCTCTTTGTTATCGGAGGATATTTCCTTTGGCCCTATAGTCTTCAAAGGGATCCGAAATATCAGTTCTCAGATTCCACAGAAATAAGGCTACCAAAGAGATCCACGAAATACAGATGTAACTCTGTGATGTGAATTAACAGAACACTAAGCAGTTTCTCAGAAAGCTTCTTTCCAGATTTCATCTGAGAATATTTCCTTTTTCAACATAGCCCTCTATGGGCTTCCAAATATCACTTTGCCAATTCCACAAGAACTGTCTTAGCGAAAGGCTTCTTGAGGGGAAAGCTGTAACTCTGTGAGATGATTTCACAGAACACAAAGAAGTTTCTCAGAAAGCTTCTTTCTCTTTGCTATGGGAGGATATTTCCTTTGGCCCTATAGTCTTCAAAGGGATCCGAAATATCTGTTCTCAGATTCCACAGAAATAAGGCTATCAAAGAGATCCACGAAATACAGATGTAACTCTGTGAGATGAATTAACAGAGCACTAAGCAGTTTCTCAGAAAGCTTCTTTCCAGATTTCATCAGAGGATATTTCCTTTTTCACCATAGCCCTCTATGGGCTTCCAAATATCACTTTGCCAATTCCACAAGAACTGTCTTAGCGAAAGGCTTCTTGAGGTGAAAGCTGTAACTCTGTGAGATGATTTCACAGAACACAAAGAAGTTTCCCAGAAAGCTTCTTTCTCTTTGTTATCGGAGGATATTTCCTTTGGCCCTATAGTCTTCTTAGGGATCCGAAATATCTGTTCTCAGATTCCACAGAAATAAGGCTAGCAAAGAGATCCACGAAATACAGATGTAACACTGTGAGATGAATTAACAGAACACTGAGCAGTTTCTCAGAAAGCTTCTTTCCAGATTTCATCAGAGGATATTTCCTTCTTCACCATTGCCCTCTATGGGCTTCCAAATATCACTTTGCCAATTCCACAAGAACTGTCTTAGCGAAAGGCTTCTTGAGGGGAAAGCTGTAACTCTGTGAGATGATTTCACAGAACACAAAGAAGTTTCTCAGAAAGCTTCTTTCTCTTTGTTATAGGAGGATATTTCCTTTGCCCCTATAGTCTACAAAGGGATCAGAAATATCTGTTCTCAGATTCCACAGAAATAAGGCTAGCAATGAGATCCCCAAATATAGACGTAATTCTGTGAGATGAATTAACAGAACACTAAGCAGTTTCTCAGAAAGCTTCTTTCCAGATTTCATCTGAGGATATTTCCATTTTCACCATTGCCCTCTAGGGCCTTCCAAATATCACTTTGCCAATTCCACAAGAACTGTCTTAGCGAAAGGCTTCTTCACGGGAAAGCTGTAACACTGTGAGATGATTTCACAGAACACAAAGAAGTTTCTCAGAAAGCTTCTTTCTCTTTGTTATCGGAGGATATTTCCTTTTGCCCTATAGACTTCAAAGGGATCCGAAATATCTGCTCTCAGATTCCACAGAAATAAGGCTAGCAAAGAGATCCACGAAATACAGATGTAACTCTGTGAGTGGAAGTCACACATCTCAGAGCAGTTTCTCAGAAAGCTTCTTTCCAGATTTCATCTGAGGATATTTCCTTTTTCAACATAGCCCTCTAAGGGCTTCCAAATATCACTTTGCCAATTCCACAAGAACTGTCTTAGCAAAAGGCGACTTGAGGGGAAAGCTGTAACTCTGTGAGATGATTTCACAGAACACAAAGAAGTTTCGCAGAAAGCTTCTTTCTCTTTGTTATCGGAGGATATTTCCTTTGCCCCTATAGTCTACAAAGGGATCAGAAATATCTCTTCTCAGATTCCACAGAAATAAGGCTAGCAATGAGATCCCAAAAATATAGATGTAATTCTGTGAGATTAATTAACAGAACACTAAGCAGTTTCTCAGAAAGCTTCTTTCCAGATTTCATCTGAGGATATTTCCTTTTTCACCATAGCCCTCGATGGGCTTCCAAATATCACTTTGTCAGTTCCACAAGAACTGTCTTAGCGAAAGGCTTCTTGAGGGGAAAGCTGTAACTCTGTGAGATGATTTCACAGAACACAAAGAAGTTTCTCAGAAAGCTTCTTTCTCTTTATTATCGAAGGATATTTCCTTTGGCCCTATAGTCTTCAAAGGGATTCGAAATATCTGCTCTCAGATTCCACAGAAATAAGGCTAGCAAAGAGATCCGCGAAATACAGATGTAACTCTGTGAGATGAATTAACAGAACACTAAGCAGTTTCTCAGAAAGCTTCTTTCCAGTTTCATCTGAGGATATTTCCTTTTTCAACATAGCCCTCTATGGGCTTCCAAATATCACTTTGCCAATTGCACAAGAGCTGTCTTAGCGAAATGCTTCTTGAGGGGAAAGCTGTAACTCTGTGAGATGATTTCAGAGAACACAAAGAAGTTTCTCAGAAAGCTTCTTTCTCTTTGTTATCGGAGGATATTACCTTTGGCCCTATAGTCTTCAAAGGGATCCGAAATATCTGTTCTCAGATTCCACAGAAATAAGGCTAGCAAAGAGATCCACGACATACAGATGTAACTCTGTGAGTGGAAGTCACACATCAGGGAGCAGTTTCTCAGAAAGCTTCTTTCCAGATTTCATCAGAGGATATTTCCTTTTTCAACATTGCCCTCTATGGGCTTCCAAATATCACTTTGCCAATTCCACAAGAACTGTCTTAGCGAAAGGCTTCTTGAGGGGAAAGCTGTAACTCTGTGAGATGATTTCACAGTGCACAGAGAAGTTTCTCAGAAAGCTTCTTTCTCTTTGTTATCGGAGGATATTTCCTTTGGCCCTATAGTCTTCAAAGGGATCCGAAATATCTGTTCTCAGATTCCACAGAAATAAGGCTAGCAAAGAGATCCAAGAAATACAGATGTAACTCTGTGAGTGGAAGTCACACATCTCAGAGCAGTTTCTCAGAAAGCTTCTTTCCAGATTTCATCGGAGGATATTTCCTTTTTCACCATAGCCCTGGATGGGCTTCCAAATATCACTTTGCCAATTCTACAAGAACTGTCTTAGCGAAAGGCTTCTTGAGGGGAAAGATGTAACTCTGTGAGATGATTTCACAGAACACAAAGAAGTTTCTCAGAAAGCTTCTTTCTCTTTGTTATCGGAGGATATTTCCTTTGGCCCTATAATCTTCAAAGGGATCCGAAATATCTGCTCTCAGATTCCAAAGAAATAAGGCTAGGAAAGACATCCACGAAATACAGATGTAACTCTGTGAGATGAATTAACAGAACACTAAGCAGTTTCTCAGAAAGCTTCTTTCCAGATTTCATCTGAGGATATTTCCTTTTTCACCATAGCCCTCTACGGGATTCCAAATATCACTTTGCCAATTCCACAAGAACTGTCTTAGCGAAAGGCTTCCTGAGGGGAAAGCTGTAACTCTGTGAGATGATTTCAAAGAACACAAAGAAGTTTCTCAGAAAGCTTCTTTCTCTTTGTTATCGGAGGATATTTCCTTTGGCCCTATAGTCTTCAAAGGGATCCGAAATATCTGTTCTCAGATTCCACAGAAATAAGGCTAGCAAAGAGATCCACTAAATACAGATGTAACTCTGTGAGTGGAAGTCACACATCACAGAGCAGTTTCTCAGAAATCTACTTTCCAGATTTCATCTGAGGATATTTCTTTTTCTCCATAGTCCTCTATGGGCTTCCAAATATCATTTTGCCAATTCCACAAGAACTGTCTTAGCGAAAGGCTTCTTGAGGGGAAAGCTGTAACTCTGTGAGATGATTTCACAGAACACAAAGAAGTTTCTCAGAAAGCTTCTTTCTCTTTGTTATCGGAGGTTATTTCTTTTGGCCCTATAGTCTTTAGAGCGAACCGAAATATCTGTTCTCACATTCCAGAGAAATAAGGCTAGCAAAGAGATCCACGAAATACAGATATAACTCTGTTAGAAGAACTAACAGAACACTCAGCAGTTTCTCAGAAAGCTTCTTTCCAGATTTCATCTGAGGATATTTCCTTTTTCACCATAGCCCTCTATGGGCTTCCAAATATCACTTTGCCAATTCCACAAGAACTGTCTTAGCGAATGACTTCTTGAAGGGAAAGCTGTGACTCTGTGAGATGATTTCACGGAACACAAAGAAGTTTCTCAGAAAGCTTCTTTCTCTTTGTTATCGGAGGATATTTCCTTTGCCCCTATAGTCTTCAAAGGGATCCGGAATATCTGTTCTCAGATACCACAGAAATAAGGCTAGCAATGAGATCCCCAAAATACAGATGTAGTTCTGTGAGATGAATTAACAGAACACTAAGAATTTTCTCAGAAAGCTTCTTTCCAGATTTCATCTGAGGATATTTCCTTTTTCACCATAGCCCTCTAGGGGCTTCCAAATATCACTTTGCCAATTCCACAAGAACTGTCTTAGCGAAAGGCTTCTTGAGGGGAAAGCTGTAACTCTGTGAGATGATTTCACAGAACACAAAGAAGTTTCTCAGAAAGCTTCTTTCTCTTTGTTATTGGTGGATATTTCCTTTGGCCCTATAGTCTTCAAAGGGATCCGAAATATCTGTTCTCAGATTCCACAGAAATAAGGCTAGCAAAGAGATCCAGTAAATACAGATGTAACTCTGTGAGTGGAAGTCACACATCACAGAGCAGTTTCTCAGAAATCTACTTTCCAGATTTCATCTGAGAATATTTCCTTTTTCTCCATAGCCCTCTATGGGCTTCCAAATATCACTTTGCCAATTCCACAAGAACTGTCTTAGCGAAAGGCTTCTTGAGAGGAAAGCTGTATCTCTGTGAGGTGATTTCACAGAACACAAAGAAGTTTCTCAGAAAGCTTCTTTCTCTTTGTTATCGGAGGTTATTTCCTTTGGCCCTATAGTCTTTTGAGGGAACCGAAATATCTGTTCTCACATTCCAGAGAAATAAGTCTAGCAAAGAGATCCACGAAATACAGATATAATTCTGTGAGAAGAACTAACAGAACACTCAGAAGTTTCTCAGAAAGCTTCTTTTCAGATTTCATCTGAGGATATTTCCTTTTTCACCATAGCCCTCTATGGGCTTCCAAATATCACTTTGCCAATTCCACAAGAACTGTCTTAGCGAATGGCTTCTTGAAGGGAAAGCTGTAACTCTGTGAGGTGATTTCACAGAACACAAAGAAGTTACTCAGAAAGCTTCTTTCTCTTTGTTATCGGAGGATATTTCCTTTGGCCCTATAGTCTTCAAAGGGATCCGAAATATCTGCTCTCAGATTCCACA
Source organism: Macaca mulatta (assembly GCF_049350105.2). Taxonomy (NCBI): domain Eukaryota; kingdom Metazoa; phylum Chordata; class Mammalia; order Primates; family Cercopithecidae; genus Macaca; species Macaca mulatta. Next base: position 36,817,575 of record NC_133424.1, read on the forward strand.
GAAATAAGGCTAGCAAAGAGATCCACGAAATACAGATGGACCTCTGTGAGATGAATTAACAGAACACTAAGCAGTTTCTCAGAAAGCTTCTTTCCAGATTTCATCTGAGGATATTTCCTTTTTCACCATAGCCCTCTACGGCCTTCCAAATATCACTTTGCCAATTCCATAAGAACTGTCTTAGCGAAAGTCTTCTTGAGGGAAAAGCGGTAACTCTGTGAGATGATTTCACAGAACACAAAGAAGTTTCTCAGAAAGCTTCTTTCTCTTGGTTATCGGAGGATATTTCCTTTGGCCCTGTAGTCTTCTAAGGGATACGAAATATCTGTTCTCAGATTCCACAGAAATAAGGCTAGGAAAGAGATCCACGAAATACAGATATAACTCTGTGAGATTAATTAACAGAACACTAAGCAGTTTCTCAGAAAGCTTCTTTCCAGATTTCATCTGAGGATATTTCCTCTTTCATCATAGCTCTCTATGGGCTTCCAAATATCACTTTGCCAATTCCACAAGAACTGTCTTAGCGAAAGGCTTCTTGAGGGGAAAGCTGTAACTCTGTGAGATGATTTCACAGAACACAAAGAAGATTCTCAAAAAGCTTCTTTCTCGTTGTTATCGGAGGATATTTCCTTTGGCCCTATAGTCTTCAAAGGGATCCGAAATATCTGTTCTCAGATTCCAGAGAAATAAGTCTAGCAAAGAGATCCACGAAATACAGATGTAACTCTGTGAGATCAATTAACAGAACACTAAGCAGTTTCTCAGAAAGCTTCTTTCCAGATTTCATCTGAGGATATTTCCTTTTTCACCATAGCCCTCTATGGGCTTCCAAATATCACTTTGCCAATTCCACAAGAACTGTCTTAGCGAAAGGCTTCTTGAGGGGAAAGCTGTAACTCTGTGAGATGATTTCACAGAACACAAAGAAGTTTCTCAGAAAGCTTCTTTCTCTTTGTTATCGGAGGATATTTCCTTTGGCCCTATAGTCTTCAATGGGAACCGAAATATCTGTTCTCAGATTCTACAGAAATAAGGCTAGCAAAGAGATCCACGAAATACAGATGTAACTCGGTGAGATGAATTAGCAGAACAGTAAGCACTTTCTCACAAAGCTTTTTTCCAGATTTCATCTGAGGATATTTCCTTTTTCACCATAGCCCTCTACGGTCTTCCAAATATCACTTTGCCAATTCCACAAGAACTGTCTTAGCGAAAGGCTTCTTGAGGGGAAAGCTGTAACTCTGTGAGATGATTTCACAGAACACAAAGAAGTTTCTCAGAAAGCTTCTTTCTCTTTGTTATCGGAGGATATTTCCTTTGGCCTTATAGTCTTCAAAGGGATCCGAAATATCTGTTCTCACATTCCACAGAAATAAGGCTAGCAAAGAGATCCACGAAATGCACTTGTAACTCTGTGAGTGGAAGTCACACATCACAGAGCAGTTTCTCAGAAACCTTCTTTCCAGATTTCATCAGAGGATAATTACTTTTTGTCCATAGCCCTCTATGGGCTTCCAAATATCACTTTGCCAATTCCACAAGAACTGTCTTAGCGAAAGGCTTCTTGAGGAGAAAGCTGTAACTCTGTGAGATGACTTCACAGAACACAAAGAAGTTTCTCAGAAAGCTTCTTTCTCTTTGTTATCGGAGGTTATTTCCTTTGGCCCTATAGTCTTAGGGGGAACCGAAATATCTGTTCTCACATTCCAGAGAAATAAGGCTAGCAAAGAGATCCACGAAATACAGATATAACTCTGTGAGAAGAACTAACAGAACACTCAGCAGTTTCTCAGAAAGCTTCTTTCCAGATTTCATCTGAGGATATTTCCTTTTTCACCATAGCCCTCTATGGGCTTCCAAATATCACTTTGCCAATTCCACAAGAACTGTCTTAGCGAATGGCTTCTTGAAGGGAAAGCTGTAACTCTGTGAGATGATTTCACAGAACACAAAGAAGTTACTCAGAAAGCTTCTTTCTCTTTGATATCGGAGGATATTTCCTTTGCCCCTATAGTCTTCAAAGGGATCCGAATATCTGTTCTCAGATACCACAGAAATAAGGCTAGCAATGAGATCCCCAAAATATAGAAGTAATTCTGTGAGTTGAATTAACAGAACACTAAGCAGTTTCTCAGAAAGCTTCTTTCCAGATTTCATCTGAGGATATTTCCTTTTTCATCATAGCCCTCTATGGGCTTCCAAATATCACTTTGCCAATTCCACAAGAACTGTCTTAGCGAAAGGCTTCTTGAGGGAAAAGCTGTAACTCTGTGAGATGATTTCACAGAACACAAAGAAGTTTCTCAGAAAGCTTCTTTCTCTTTGTTATCGGAGGATATTTCCTTTGGCCCTATAGTCTTCAAAGGGATCCGAAATATCTGCTCTCAGATTCCACAGAAATAAGGCTAGCAAAGAGATCCACGAAATACAGATGTAACTCTGTGAGATTTATTAACAGAACACTCAGCAGTTTCTCAGAAAGCTTCTTTCCATATTTCATCTGAGGATATTTCCTTTTTCACCATAGCCCTCTATGGGCTTCCAAATATCACTTTTCCAATTACACAAGAGCTGTCTTAGCGAAAGGCTTCTTAAGGGGAAAGCTGTAAGTCTGTGAGATGATTTCACAGAACACAAAGAAGTTTCTCAGAAAGCTTCTTTCTCTTTGTTATCGGAGGATATTTCCTTTGGCCCTATAGTCTTCAAAGGGATCCGAAATATCAGTTCTCAGATTCCACAGAAATAAGGCTACCAAAGAGATCCACGAAATACAGATGTAACTCTGTGATGTGAATTAACAGAACACTAAGCAGTTTCTCAGAAAGCTTCTTTCCAGATTTCATCTGAGAATATTTCCTTTTTCAACATAGCCCTCTATGGGCTTCCAAATATCACTTTGCCAATTCCACAAGAACTGTCTTAGCGAAAGGCTTCTTGAGGGGAAAGCTGTAACTCTGTGAGATGATTTCACAGAACACAAAGAAGTTTCTCAGAAAGCTTCTTTCTCTTTGCTATGGGAGGATATTTCCTTTGGCCCTATAGTCTTCAAAGGGATCCGAAATATCTGTTCTCAGATTCCACAGAAATAAGGCTATCAAAGAGATCCACGAAATACAGATGTAACTCTGTGAGATGAATTAACAGAGCACTAAGCAGTTTCTCAGAAAGCTTCTTTCCAGATTTCATCAGAGGATATTTCCTTTTTCACCATAGCCCTCTATGGGCTTCCAAATATCACTTTGCCAATTCCACAAGAACTGTCTTAGCGAAAGGCTTCTTGAGGTGAAAGCTGTAACTCTGTGAGATGATTTCACAGAACACAAAGAAGTTTCCCAGAAAGCTTCTTTCTCTTTGTTATCGGAGGATATTTCCTTTGGCCCTATAGTCTTCTTAGGGATCCGAAATATCTGTTCTCAGATTCCACAGAAATAAGGCTAGCAAAGAGATCCACGAAATACAGATGTAACACTGTGAGATGAATTAACAGAACACTGAGCAGTTTCTCAGAAAGCTTCTTTCCAGATTTCATCAGAGGATATTTCCTTCTTCACCATTGCCCTCTATGGGCTTCCAAATATCACTTTGCCAATTCCACAAGAACTGTCTTAGCGAAAGGCTTCTTGAGGGGAAAGCTGTAACTCTGTGAGATGATTTCACAGAACACAAAGAAGTTTCTCAGAAAGCTTCTTTCTCTTTGTTATAGGAGGATATTTCCTTTGCCCCTATAGTCTACAAAGGGATCAGAAATATCTGTTCTCAGATTCCACAGAAATAAGGCTAGCAATGAGATCCCCAAATATAGACGTAATTCTGTGAGATGAATTAACAGAACACTAAGCAGTTTCTCAGAAAGCTTCTTTCCAGATTTCATCTGAGGATATTTCCATTTTCACCATTGCCCTCTAGGGCCTTCCAAATATCACTTTGCCAATTCCACAAGAACTGTCTTAGCGAAAGGCTTCTTCACGGGAAAGCTGTAACACTGTGAGATGATTTCACAGAACACAAAGAAGTTTCTCAGAAAGCTTCTTTCTCTTTGTTATCGGAGGATATTTCCTTTTGCCCTATAGACTTCAAAGGGATCCGAAATATCTGCTCTCAGATTCCACAGAAATAAGGCTAGCAAAGAGATCCACGAAATACAGATGTAACTCTGTGAGTGGAAGTCACACATCTCAGAGCAGTTTCTCAGAAAGCTTCTTTCCAGATTTCATCTGAGGATATTTCCTTTTTCAACATAGCCCTCTAAGGGCTTCCAAATATCACTTTGCCAATTCCACAAGAACTGTCTTAGCAAAAGGCGACTTGAGGGGAAAGCTGTAACTCTGTGAGATGATTTCACAGAACACAAAGAAGTTTCGCAGAAAGCTTCTTTCTCTTTGTTATCGGAGGATATTTCCTTTGCCCCTATAGTCTACAAAGGGATCAGAAATATCTCTTCTCAGATTCCACAGAAATAAGGCTAGCAATGAGATCCCAAAAATATAGATGTAATTCTGTGAGATGAATTAACAGAACACTAAGCAGTTTCTCAGAAAGCTTCTTTCCAGATTTCATCTGAGGATATTTCCTTTTTCACCATAGCCCTCGATGGGCTTCCAAATATCACTTTGTCAGTTCCACAAGAACTGTCTTAGCGAAAGGCTTCTTGAGGGGAAAGCTGTAACTCTGTGAGATGATTTCACAGAACACAAAGAAGTTTCTCAGAAAGCTTCTTTCTCTTTATTATCGAAGGATATTTCCTTTGGCCCTATAGTCTTCAAAGGGATCCGAAATATCTGCTCTCAGATTCCACAGAAATAAGGCTAGCAAAGAGATCCGCGAAATACAGATGTAACTCTGTGAGATGAATTAACAGAACACTAAGCAGTTTCTCAGAAAGCTTCTTTCCAGTTTCATCTGAGGATATTTCCTTTTTCAACATAGCCCTCTATGGGCTTCCAAATATCACTTTGCCAATTGCACAAGAGCTGTCTTAGCGAAATGCTTCTTGAGGGGAAAGCTGTAACTCTGTGAGATGATTTCAGAGAACACAAAGAAGTTTCTCAGAAAGCTTCTTTCTCTTTGTTATCGGAGGATATTACCTTTGGCCCTATAGTCTTCAAAGGGATCCGAAATATCTGTTCTCAGATTCCACAGAAATAAGGCTAGCAAAGAGATCCACGACATACAGATGTAACTCTGTGAGTGGAAGTCACACATCAGGGAGCAGTTTCTCAGAAAGCTTCTTTCCAGATTTCATCAGAGGATATTTCCTTTTTCACCATTGCCCTCTATGGGCTTCCAAATATCACTTTGCCAATTCCACAAGAACTGTCTTAGCGAAAGGCTTCTTGAGGGGAAAGCTGTAACTCTGTGAGATGATTTCACAGTGCACAGAGAAGTTTCTCAGAAAGCTTCTTTCTCTTTGTTATCGGAGGATATTTCCTTTGGCCCTATAGTCTTCAAAGGGATCCGAAATATCTGTTCTCAGATTCCACAGAAATAAGGCTAGCAAAGAGATCCAAGAAATACAGATGTAACTCTGTGAGTGGAAGTCACACATCTCAGAGCAGTTTCTCAGAAAGCTTCTTTCCAGATTTCATCGGAGGATATTTCCTTTTTCACCATAGCCCTGGATGGGCTTCCAAATATCACTTTGCCAATTCTACAAGAACTGTCTTAGCGAAAGGCTTCTTGAGGGGAAAGATGTAACTCTGTGAGATGATTTCACAGAACACAAAGAAGTTTCTCAGAAAGCTTCTTTCTCTTTGTTATCGGAGGATATTTCCTTTGGCCCTATAATCTTCAAAGGGATCCGAAATATCTGCTCTCAGATTCCAAAGAAATAAGGCTAGGAAAGACATCCACGAAATACAGATGTAACTCTGTGAGATGAATTAACAGAACACTAAGCAGTTTCTCAGAAAGCTTCTTTCCAGATTTCATCTGAGGATATTTCCTTTTTCACCATAGCCCTCTATGGGCTTCCAAATATCACTTTGCCAATTCCACAAGAACTGTCTTAGCGAAAGGCTTCTTGAGGGGAAAGCTGTAACTCTGTGAGATGATTTCATAGAACACAAAGAAGTTTCTCAGAAAGCTTCTTTCTCTTTGTTATAGGAGGATATTTCCTTTGCCCCTATAGTCTACAAAGGGATCAGAAATATCTGTTCTCAGATTCCACAGAAATAAGGCTAGCAATGAGAACGCCAAATATAGATGTAATTCTGTGAGATGAATTAACAGAACACTAAGCAGTTTCTCAGAAAGCTTCTTTCCAGATTTCATCTGAGGATATTTCCTTTTTCACCATTGCCCTGTAGGGCCTTCCAAATATCACCTTGCCAATTCCACAAGAACTGTCTTAGCGAAAGGCTTCTTGACGGGAATGCTGTAACTCTGTGAGATGATTTCACAGAACACAAAGAAGTTTCTCAGAAAGCTTCTTTCTCTTTGTTATTGGAGGATATTTCCTTTTGCCCTATAGTCTTCAAAGGGATCCGAAATATCTGCTCTCAGATTCCACAGAAATAAGGCTAGCAAAGAGATCCACGAAATACAGATGTAACTCTGTGAGTGGAAGTCACAGATCTCAGAGCAGTTTCTCAGAAAGCTTCTTTCCAGATTTCATCTGAGGATATTTCCTTTTTCAACATAGCCCTCTAAGGGCTTCCAAATATCACTTTGCCTATTCCACAAGAACTGTCTTAGCGAAAGGCGTCTTGAGGGGAAAGCTGTAACTCTGTGAGATGATTTCACAGAACACAAAGAAGTTTCTCAGAAAGCTTCTTTCTCTTTGTTATCGGAGGATATTTCCTTTGGCCCTATAGTCTTCAAAGGGATCCGAAATATCTGCTCTCAGATTCCACAGAAATAAGGCTAGCAAAGAAATCCACGAAATACAGATGTAACTCTGTGAGATGAATTAACAGAACACTAAGCAGTTTCTCAGAAAGCTTCTTTCCAGATTTCATCTGAGGATATTTACTTTTTCAACATAGCCCTCTATGGGCTTCCAAATATCACTTTGCCAATTCCCCAAGAACTGTCTTAGCGAAAGGCTTCTTGAGGGGAAAGCTGTAACTCTGTGAGATGATCTCACAGAACACAAAGAAGTTTCTCAGAAAGCTTCTTTCTCTTTGTTATGGGAGGATAAGTCCTTTTCCACTATAGTCTTCAAAGGGATCCGAAATATCTGTTCTCAGATTCCACAGAAATAAGGCTAGCAAAGAGATCCACGAAATACAGATGTAACTCTGTGAGTGGAAGTCACACATCTCATAGCAGTTTCTCAGAAAGCTTCTTTCCAGATTTCATCGGAGGATATTTCCTTTTTCACCATAGCCCTCTATGGGCTTCCAAATATCACTTTGCCAATTCCACAAGAACTGTCTTAGCGAAAGGCTTCTTGAGGGGAAAGCTGTAACTCTGTGAGATGATTTCACAGAACACAAAGAAGTTTCTCAGAAAGCTTCTTTCTCTTTGTTATCGAAGGATATTTCCTTTGCCCCTATAGTCTTCAAAGGGATCAGATATATCTGTTCTCAGATTCCACAGAAATAAGGTAGCAATGAGATCCCCAAATATAGATGTAATTCTGTGAGACGAAATAACAGAACACTAAGCAGTTTCTCAGAGAGCTTCTTTCCAGATTTCATCTGAGGATATTTCCCTTTTCACCATTGTCCTCTAGGGGCTTCTAAATATCACTTTGCCAATTCCACAAGAACTGTCTTAGCGAAAGGCTTCTTGAGGGGAAAGCTGTATCTCTGTGAGATGATTTCACAGAACACAAAGAAGTTTCTCAGAAAGCTTCTTTCTCTTTGTTTTCGGAGGATATTTCCTTTGGCCCTACAGTCTTCAAAGGGATCCGAAATATCTGCTCTCAGATTCCACAGAAATAAGGCTAGCAAAGAGATCCACGAAATACAGATGTAACTCTGTGAGGTGAATTAACAGAACACTAAGCAGTTTCTCAGAAAGCTTCTTTCCAGATTTCATCTGAGAATATTTCCTTTTTCAACATAGCCTTCCATGGGCTTCCAAATATCACTTTGCCAATTCCACAAGAACTGTCTTAGCGAAAGGCTTCTTGAGGGGAAAGCTGTAACTCTGTGAGATGATTTCACAGAACTCAAAGAAGTTTCTCAGAAAGCTTCTTTCTCTTTGTTATGGGAGGATATTTCCTTTGGCCCTATAGTCTTCAAAGGGATCCGAAATATCTGTTCAAAGATTCCACAGAAATAAGGCTATCAAAGAGATCCACGAAATACAGATGTAACTCTGTGAGATGAATTAACAGAGCACTAAGCAGTTTCTCAGAAAGCTTCTTTCCAGATTTCATCAGAGGATATTTCCTTTTTCACCATAGCCCTCTATGGGCTTCCAAATATCACTTTGCCAATTCCACAAGAACGGTCTTAGCGAAAGGCTTCTTGAGGGGAAAGCTGTAACTCTGTGAGATGATTTCACAGAACACAAAGAAGTTTCTCAGAAAGCTTCTTTCTCTTTGTTATCGGAGGATATTTCCTTTGGCCCTATAGTCTTCAAAGGGATCCGAAATATCTGCTCTCAGATTCCACAGAAATAAGGCTAGCAAAGAGATCCAAGAAATACAGATGTAACTCTGTGAGTGGAAGTCACACATCTCAGAGCAGTTTCTCAGAAAGCTTCTTTCCAGATTTCATCTGAGGATATTTCCTTTTTCACCATATCCCTCTATGGGCTTCCAAATATCACTTTGCCAATTCCACAAGAACTGTCTTAGCGAAAGGCTTCTTGAGGGGAAAGCTGGAACTCTGTGAGATGATTTCACAGAACACAAAGAAGTTTCTCAGAAAGCTTCTTTCTCTTTGTTATCGGAGGATATTTCCTTTGCCCCTATAGTCTACAAAGGGATCAGATATATCTGTTCTCAGATTCCACAGAAATAAGGCTAGCAATGAGATCCCCAAAATATAGATGTAATTCTGTGAGATTAATTAACAGAACACTAAGCAGTTTCTCAGAAAGCTTCTTTCCAGATTTCATCGGAGGATATTTCCTTTTTCACCATAGCCCTCGATGGGCTTCCAAATATCACTTTGCCAATTCCACAAGAACTGTCTTAGCGAAAGGCTTCTTGAGGGGAAAGATGTAACTCTGTGAGATGATTTCACAGAACACAAAGAAGATTCTCAGAAAGCTTTTTTCTCTTTGTTATCGGAGGATATTTCCTTTGGCCCTATAATCTTCAAAGGGATCCGAAATATCTGCTCTCAGATTCCAAAGAAATAAGGCTGGGAAAGACATCCAGGAAATACAGATGTAACTCTGTGAGTGGAAGTCACAGATCTCAGAGCAGTTTCTCAGAAAGCTTCTTTCCAGATTTCATCTGAGGATATTTCGTTTTTCACCATAGCCCTCTATGGGCTTCCAAATATCACTTTGCCAATTCCACAAGAACTGTCTTAGCGAAAGGCTTCTTGAGGGGAAAGCTGTAACTCTGTGAGATGATTTCACAGAACACAAAGAGGTTTCTCAGAAAGCTTCTTTCTCTTTGTTATAGGAGGATATTTCCTTTGCCCCTATAGTCTACAAAGGGATCAGAAATATCTGTTCTCAGAATCCACAGAAATAAGGCTAGCAATGAGATCCCCAAATATAGATGTAATTCTGTGAGATGAATTAACAGAACACTAAGCAGTTTCTCAGAAAGCTTCTTTCCAGATTTCATCTGAGGATATTTCCTTTTTCACCATTGCCCTCTAGGGCCTTCCAAATATCATTTTGCCAATTCCACTAGAACTGTCTTAGCGAAAGGCTTCTTCACGGGAAAGCTGTAACTCTGTGAGATGATTTCACAGAACACAAAGAAGTTTCTCAGAAAGCTTCTTTCTCTTTGTTATCGGAGGATATTTCCTTTTGCCCCATAGTCTTCAAAGGGATCCGAAATATCTGCTCTCAGATTCCACAGAAATAAGGCTAGCAAAGAGATCCACGAAATACAGATGTAACTCTGTGAGTGTAAGTCACACATCTCTGAGCAGTTTCTCAGAAAGCTTCTTTCCAGATTTCATCTGAGGATATTTCCTTTTTCAACATAGCCCTCTAAGGGCTTCCAAATATCACTTTGCCAATTCCACAAGAACTGTCTTAGCGAAAGGCTTCTTGAGGGGAAAGCTGTCACTCTGTGAGATGATTTCACAGAACACAAAGAAGTTTCTCAGAAAGCTTCTTTCTCTTTGTTATCGGAGGATATTTCCTTTGCCCCTATAGTCTACAAAGGGATCAGAAATATCTGTTCTCAGATTCCACAGAAATAAGGCTAGCAATGAGATCCCAAAAATATAGATGTAATTCTGTGAGATTAATTAACAGAACACTAAGCAGTTTCTCAGAAAGCTTCTTTCCAGATTTCATCTGAGGATATTTCCTTTTTCACCATAGCCCTCGATGGGCTTCCAAATATCACTTTGCCAATTCCACAAGATCTGTCTTAGCGAAAGGCTTCTTGAGGGGAAAGCTGTAACTCTGTGAGATGATTTCACAGAACACAAAGAAGTTTCTCAGAAAGCTTCTTTCTCTTTGTTATGGGAGGATATTTCCTTTGGCCCTATAGTCTTCAAAGGGATCCGAAATATCTGTTCTCAGATTCCACAGAAATAAGGCTAGCAAAGAGATCCACGAAATACAGATGTAACTCTGTGAGATGAATTAACAGAACACTGAGCAGTTTCTCAGAAAGCTTCTTTCCAGATTTCATCAGAGGATATTTCCTTTTTCACCATTGCCCTCTATGGGCTTCCAAATATCACTTTGCCCATTCCACAAGAACTGTCTTAGCGAAAGGCTTCTTGAGGGGAAAGCTGTAACTCTGTGAGATGATTTCACAGAGCACAAAGAAGTTTCTCAGAAAGCTTCTTTCTCTTTGTTATTGGAGGATATTTCCTTTGGCCTTATAGTCTTCAAAGGGATCCGAAATATCTCCTCTCAGATTCCACAGAAATAAGGCTAGCAAAGAGATCCACGAAATACAGATGTAACTCTGTGAGTGGAAGTCACACATCTCAGAGCAGTTTCTCAGAAAGCTTCTTTCCAGATTTCATCTGAGGATATTTCCTTTTTCACCATAGCCCTCTATGGGGTTCCAAATATCACTTTGCCAATTCCACAAGAACTGTCTTAGCGAAAGGCTTCTTGAGGGGAAAGCTGGAACTCTGTGAGATGATTTCACAGAACACAAAGAAGTTTCTCAGAAAGCTTCTTTCTCTTTGTTATCGGAGGATATTTCCTTTGCCCCTATAGTCTTCAAAGGGATCTGAAATATCTGTTCTCAGATTCCACAGAAATAAGGCTAGCAATGAGATCCCCAAATATAGATGTAATTCTGTGAGATGAATTAACAGAACACTAAGCAGTTTCTCAGAAAGCTTCTTTCCAGATTTCATCTGAGGATATTTCCTTTTTCACCATAGCCCTCGATGGGCTTCCAAATATCACTTTGCCCATTCCACAAGAACTGTCTTAGCGAAAGGCTTCTTGAGGGGAAAGCTGTAACTCTGTGAGATGATTTCACAGAGCACAAAGAAGTTTCTCAGAAAGCTTCTTTCTCTTTGTTATCGGAGGATATTTCCTTTGGCCCTATAGTCTTCAAAGGGATCCGAAATATCTGCTCTCAGATTCCACAGAAACAAGGCTAGCAAAGAGATCCACGAAAAACAGATGTAACTCTGTGAGATGAATTAACAGAACACTAAGCAGTTTCTCAGAAAGCTTCTTTCCAGATTTATCTGAGGATATTTCCTTTTTCAACATAGCCCTCTATGGGCTTCCAAATATCACTTTGCCAATTCCCCAAGAACTGTCTTAGCGAAAGGCTTCTTGAGGGGAAAGCTGTAACTCTGTGAGATGATTTCACAGAACACAAAGAAGTTTCTCAGAAAGCTTCTTTCTCTTTGCTATGGGAGGATATTTCCTTTTCCACTATAGTCTTCAAAGGGATCCGAAATATCTGTTCTCAGATTCCACAGAAATAAGGCTAGCAAAGAGATCCACGAAATACAGATGTAACTCTGTGAGTGGAAGTCACACATCTCAGAGCAGTTTCTCAGAAAACTTCTTTCCAGATTTCATCGGAGGATATTTCCTTTTTCACCATAGCCCTCTATGGGCTTCCAAATATCACTTTGCCAATTCCACAAGAACTGTCTTAGCGAAAGGCTTCTTGAAGGGAAAGCTGTAACTCTGTGAGATGATTTCACAGAACACAAAGAAGTTTCTCAGAAAGCTTCTTTCTCTTTGTTATCGAAGGATATTTCCTTTGCCCCTATAGTCTTCAAAGGGATCAGATATATCTGTTCTCAGATTCCACAGAAATAAGGTAGCAATGAGATCCCCAAATATAGATGTAATTCTGTGAGACGAATTAACAGAACACTAAGCAGTTTCTCAGGGAGCTTCTTTCCAGATTTCATCTGAGGATATTTCCCTTTTCACCATTGTCCTCTAGGGGCTTCTAAATATCAGTTTGCCAATTCCACAAGAACTGTCTTAGCGAAAGGCTTCTTGAGGGGAAAGCTGTAACTCTGTGAGATGATTTCACAGAACACAAAGAAGTTTCTCAGAAAGCATCTTTCTCTTTGTTTTCGGAGGATATTTCCTTTGGCGCTGCAGTCTTCAAAGGGATCCGAAATATCTGCTCTCAGATTCCACAGAAATAAGGCTAGCAAAGAGATCCACAAAATACAGATGTAACTCTGTGAGGTGAATTAACAGAACACTAAGCAGTTTCTCAGAAAGCTTCTTTTCAGATTTCATCTGAGAATATTTCCTTTTTCAACATAGCCCTCCATGGGCTTCCAAATATCACTTTACCAATTCCACAAGAACTGTCTTAGCGAAAGGCTTCTTGAGGGGAAAGCTGTAACTCTGTGAGATGATTTCACAGAACTCAAAGAAGTTTCTCAGAAAGCTTCTTTCTCTTTGTTATGGGAGGAGATTTCCTTTGGCCCTATAGTCTTCAAAGGGATCCGAAATATCTGTTCTCAGATTCCACAGAAATAAGGCTATCAAAGCGATCCACGAAATACAGATGTAACTCTGTGAGATGAATTAACAGAGCACTAAGCAGTTTCTCAGAAAGCTTCTTTCCAGATTTCATCAGAGGATATTTCCTTTTTCACCATAGCCCTCTATGGGCTTCCAAATATCACTTTGCCAATTCCACAAGAACTGTCTTAGCGAAAGGCTTCTTGAGGGGAAAGCTGTAACTCTGTGAGATGATTTCACAGAACACAAAGAAGTTTCTCAGAAAGCTTCTTTCTCTTTGTTATCGGAGGATATTTCCTTTGGCCCTATAGTCTTCTTAGGGATCCGAAATATCTGTTCTCAGATTCCACAGAAATGAGGCTAGCAAAGAGATCCACGAAATACAGATGTAACTCTGTGAGATAAATTAACAGAACACTGAGCAGTTTCTCAGAAAGCTTCTTTCCAGATTTCATCAGAGGATATTTCCTTTTTCACCATTGACCTCTATGGGCTTCCAAATATCACTTTGCCAATTCCACAAGAACTGTCTTAGCGAAAGGCTTCTTGAGGGGAAAGCTGTAACTCTGTGAGATGATTTCACAGAGCACAGAGAAGTTTCTCAGAAAGCTTCTTTCTCTTTGTTATCGGAGGATATTTCCTTTGGCCCTATAGTCTTCAAAGGGATCCGAAATATCTGCTCTCAGATTCCACAGAAATAAGGCTAGCAAAGAGATCCAAGAAATACAGATTTAACTCTGTGAGTGGAAGTCACACATCTCAGAGCAGTTTCTCAGAAAGCTTCTTTCCAGATTTCATCTGAGGATATTTCCTTTTTCACCATAGCCCTCTATGGGCTTCCAAATATCACTTTGCCAATTCCACAAGAACTGTCTTAGCGAAAGGCTTCTTGAGGGGAAAGCTGGAACTCTGTGAGATGATTTCACAGAACACAAAGAAGTTTCTCAGAAAGCTTCTTTCTCTTTGTTATCGGAGGATATTTCCTTTGCCCCTATAGTCTACAAAGGGATCAGATATATCTGTTCTCAGATTCCACAGAAATAAGGCTAGCAATGAGATCCCCAAAATATAGATGTAATTCTGTGAGATTAATTAACAGAACACTAAGCAGTTTCTCAGAAAGCTTCTTTCCAGATTTCATCTGAGGATATTTCCTTTTTCACCATAGCCCTCGATGGGCTTCCAAATATCACTTTGCCAATTCCACAAGAACTGTCTTAGCGAAAGGCTTCTTGAGGGGAAAGATGTAACTCTGTGAGATGATTTCACAGAACACAAAGAAGATTCTCAGAAAGCTTCTTTCTCTTTGTTATCGGAGGATATTTCCTTTGGCCCTATAATCTTCAAAGGGATCCGAAATATCTGCTCTCAGATTCCAAAGAAATAAGGCTAGGAAAGACATCCAGGAAATACAGATGTAACTCTGTGAGATGAATTAACAGAACACTAAGCAGTTTCTCAGAAAGCTTCTTTCCAGATTTCAAATGAGGATATTTCGTTTTTCACCATAGCCCTCTATGGGCTTCCAAATATCACTTTGCCAATTCCACAAGAACTGTCTTAGCGAAAGGCTTCTTGAGGGGAAAGCTGTAACTCTGTGAGATGATTTCACAGAACACAAAGAAGTTTCTCAGAAAGCTTCTTTCTCTTTGTTATAGGAGGATATTTCCTTTGCCCCTATAGTCTACAAAGGGATCAGAAATATCTGTTCTCATATTCCACAGAAATAAGGCTAGCAATGAGATCCCCAAATATAGATGTAATTCTGTGAGATGAATTAACAGAACACTAAGCAGTTTCTCAGAAAGCTTCTTTCCAGATTTCATCTGAGGATATTTCCTTTTTCACCATTGCCCTCTAGGGCCTTCCAAATATCATTTTGCCAATTCCACTAGAACTGTCTTAGCGAAAGGCTTCTTCACGGGAAAGCTGTAACTCTGTGAGATGATTTCACAGAACACAAAGAAGTTTCTCAGAAAGCTTCTTTCTCTTTGTTATCGGAGGATATTTCCTTTTGCCCCATAGTCTTCAAAGGGATCCGAAATATCTGCTCTCAGATTCCACAGAAATAAGGCTAGCAAAGAGATCCACGAAATACAGATGTAACTCTGTGAGTGTAAGTCACACATCTCAGAGCAGTTTCTCAGAAACCTTCTTTCCAGATTTCATCTGAGGATATTTCCTTTTTCAACATAGCCCTCTAAGGGCTTCCAAATATCACTTTGCCAATTCCACAAGAACTGTCTTAGCGAAAGGCTTCTTGAGGGGAAAGCTGTAACTCTGTGAGATGATTTCACAGAACACAAAGAAGTTTCTCAGAAAGCTTCTTTCTCTTTGTTATCGGAGGATATTTCCTTTGCCCCTATAGTCTACAAAGGGATCAGAAATATCTGTTCAAAGATTCCACAGAAATAAGGCTAGCAATGAGATCCCAAAAATATAGATGTAATTCTGTGAGATTAATTAACAGAACACTAAGCAGTTTCTCAGAAAGCTTCTTTCCAGATTTCATCTGAGGATATTTCCTTTTTCACCGTAGCCCTCGATGGGCTTCCAAATATCACTTTGCCAATTCCACAAGATCTGTCTTAGCGAAAGGCTTCTTGAGGGGAAAGCTGTAACTCTGTGAGATGATTTCACAGAACACAAAGAAGTTTCTCAGAAAGCTTCTTTCTCTTTGTTATGGGAGGAAATTTCCTTCGGCCCTATAGTCTTCAAAGGGATCCGAAATATCTGTTCTCAGATTCCACAGAAATAAGGCTAGCAAAGAGATCCACGAAATACAGATGTAACTCTGTGAGATGAATTAACAGAACACTGAGCAGTTTCTCAGAAAGCTTCTTTCCAGATTTCATCAGAGGATATTTCCTTTTTCACCATTGCCCTCTATGGGCTTCCAAATATCACTTTGCCCATTCCACAAGAACTGTCTTAGCGAAAGGCTTCTTGAGGGGAAAGCTGTAACTCTGTGAGATGATTTCACAGAGCACAAAGAAGTTTCTCAGAAAGCTTCTTTCTCTTTGATATTGGAGGATATTTCCTTTGGCCTTATAGTCTTCAAAGGGATCCGAAATATCTCCTCTCAGATTCCACAGAAATAAGGCTAGCAAAGAGATCCACGAAATACAGATGTAACTCTGTGAGTGGAAGTCACACATCTCAGAGCAGTTTCTCAGAAAGCTTCTTTCCAGATTTCATCTGAGGATATTTCCTTTTTCACCATAGCCCTCTATGGGCTTCCAAATATCACTTTGCCAATTCCACAAGAACTGTCTTAGCGAAAGGCTTCTTGAGGGGAAAGCTGGAACTCTGTGAGATGATTTCAGAGAACACAAAGAAGTTTCTCAGAAAGCTTCTTTCTCTTTGTTATCGGAGGATATTTCCTTTGCCCCTATAGTCTTCAAAGGGATCTGAAATATCTGTTCTCAGATTCCACAGAAATAAGGCTAGCAATGAGATCCCCAAATATAGATGTAATTCTGTGAGATGAATTAACAGAACACTAAGCAGTTTCTCAGAAAGCTTCTTTCCAGATTTCATCTGAGGATATTTCCTTTTTCACCATAGCCCTCGATGGGCTTCCAAATATCACGTTGCCAATTCCACAAGAACTGTCTTAGCGAAAGGCTTCTTGAGGCGAAAGCTGTAACTCTGTGAGATGATTTCACAGAACAAAAAGAAGTTTCTCAGAAAGCTTCTTTCTCTTTGTTATCGGAGGATATTTCCTTTGGCCCTATAGTCTTCAAAGGGATCCGAAATATCTGCTCTCAGATTCCACAGAAATAAGGCTAGCAAAGAGATCCACGAAATACAGATGTAACTCTGTGAGATGAATTAACAAAACACTAAGCAGTTTCTCAGAAAGCTTCTTTCCAGTTTCATCTGAGGATATTTCCTTTTTCACCATAGCCCTCTATGGGCTTCCAAATATCACTTTGCCAATTCCACAAGAACTGTCTTAGCGAAAGGCTTCTTGAGGGGAAAGCTGTAACTCTGTGAGATGATTTCACAGAGCACAGAGAAGTTTCTCAGAAAGCTTCTTTCTCTTTGTTATCGGAGGATATTTCCTTTGGCCCTATAGTCTTCAAAGGGATCCGAAATATCTGCTCTCAGATTCCACAGAAATAAGGCTAGCAAAGAGATCCAAGAAATACAGATTTAACTCTGTGAGTGGAAGTCACACATCTCAGAGCAGTTTCTCAGAAAGCTTCTTTCCAGATTTCATCTGAGGATATTTCCTTTTTCACCATAGCCCTCTATGGGCTTCCAAATATCACTTTGCCAATTCCACAAGAACTGTCTTAGCGAAAGGCTTCTTGAGGGGAAAGCTGGAACTCTGTGAGATGATTTCACAGAACACAAAGAAGTTTCTCAGAAAGCTTCTTTCTCTTTGTTATCGGAGGATATTTCCTTTGCCCCTATAGTCTACAAAGGGATCAGATATATCTGTTCTCAGATTCCACAGAAATAAGGCTAGCAATGAGATCCCCAAAATATAGATGTAACTCTGTGAGATGAATTAACAGAACACTAAGCAGTTTCTCAGAAAGCTTCTTTCCAGATTTCATCTGAGGATATTTCGTTTTTCACCATAGCCCTCGATGGGCTTCCAAATATCACTTTGCCAATTCCACAAGAACTGTCGTAGCGAAAGGCTTCTTGAGGGGAAAGCTGTAACTCTGTGAGATGATTTCACAGAACACAAAGAAGTTTCTCAGAAAGCTTCTTTCTCTTTGTTATAGGAGGATATTTCCTTTGCCCCTATAGTCTACAAAGGGATCAGAAATATCTGTTCTCATATTCCACAGAAATAAGGCTAGCAATGAGATCCCCAAATATAGATGTAATTCTGTGAGATGAATTAACAGAACACTAAGCAGTTTCTCAGAAAGCTTCTTTCCAGATTTCATCTGAGGATATTTCCTTTTTCACCATTGCCCTCTAGGGCCTTCCAAATATCATTTTGCCAATTCCACTAGAACTGTCTTAGCGAAAGGCTTCTTCACGGGAAAGCTGTAACTCTGTGAGATGATTTCACAGAACACAAAGAAGTTTCTCAGAAAGCTTCTTTCTCTTTGTTATCGGAGGATATTTCCTTTTGCCCCATAGTCTTCAAAGGGATCCGAAATATCTGCTCTCAGATTCCACAGAAATAAGGCTAGCAAAGAGATCCACGAAATACAGATGTAACTCTGTGAGTGTAAGTCACACATCTCAGAGCAGTTTCTCAGAAACCTTCTTTCCAGATTTCATCTGAGGATATTTCCTTTTTCAACATAGCCCTCTAAGGGCTTCCAAATATCACTTTGCCAATTCCACCAGAACTGTCTTAGCGAAAGGCTTCTTGAGGGGAAAGCTGTAACTCTGTGAGATGATTTCACAGAACACAAAGAAGTTTCTCAGAAAGCTTCTTTCTCTTTGTTATCGGAGGATATTTCCTTTGCCCCTATAGTCTACAAAGGGATCAGAAATATCTGTTCAAAGATTCCACAGAAATAAGGCTAGCAATGAGATCCCAAAAATATAGATGTAATTCTGTGAGATTAATTAACAGAACACTAAGCAGTTTCTCAGAAAGCTTCTTTCCAGATTTCATCTGAGGATATTTCCTTTTTCACCGTAGCCCTCGATGGGCTTCCAAATATCACTTTGCCAATTCCACAAGATCTGTCTTAGCGAAAGGCTTCTTGAGGGGTAAGCTGTAACTCTGTAAGATGATTTCACAGAACACAAAGAAGTTTCTCAGAAAGCTTCTTTCTCTTTGTTATGGGAGGAAATTTCCTTCGGCCCTATAGTCTTCAAAGGGATCCGAAATATCTGTTCTCAGATTCCACAGAAATAAGGCTAGCAAAGAGATCCACGAAATACAGATGTAACTCTGTGAGATGAATTAACAGAACACTGAGCAGTTTCTCAGAAAGCTTCTTTCCAGATTTCATCAGAGGATATTTCCTTTTTCACCATTGCCCTCTATGGGCTTCCAAATATCACTTTGCCCATTCCACAAGAACTGTCTTAGCGAAAGGCTTCTTGAGGGGAAAGCTGTAACTCTGTGAGATGATTTCACAGAGCACAAAGAAGTTTCTCAGAAAGCTTCTTTCTCTTTGTTATTGGAGGATATTTCCTTTGGCCTTATAGTCTTCAAAGGGATCCGAAATATCTCCTCTCAGATTCCACAGAAATAAGGCTAGCAAAGAGATCCACGAAATACAGATGTAACTCTGTGAGTGGAAGTCACACATCTCAGAGCAGTTTCTCAGAAAGCTTCTTTCCAGATTTCATCTGAGGATATTTCCTTTTTCACCATAGCCCTCTATGGGCTTCCAAATATCACTTTGCCAATTCCACAAGAACTGTCTTAGCGAAAGGCTTCTTGAGGGGAAAGCTGGAACTCTGTGAGATGATTTCACAGAACACAAAGAAGTTTCTCAGAAAGCTTCTTTCTCTTTGTTATCGGAGGATATTTCCTTTGCCCCTATAGTCTTCAAAGGGATCTGAAATATCTGTTCTCAGATTCCACAGAAATAAGGCTAGCAATGAGATCCCCAAATATAGATGTAATTCAGTGAGATGAATTAACAGAACACTAAGCAGTTTCTCAGAAAGCTTCTTTCCAGATTTCATCTGAGGATATTTCCTTTTTCACCATAGCCCTCGATGGGCTTCCAAATATCACTTTGCCAATTCCACAAGAACTGTCTTAGCGAAAGGCTTCTTGAGGGGAAAGCTGTAACTCTGTGAGATGATTTCACAGAACACAAAGAAGTTTCTCAGAAAGCTTCTTTCTCTTTATTATCGAAGGATATTTCCTTTGGCCCTGTAGTCTTCAAAGGGATCCGAAATATCTGCTCTCAGATTCCACAGAAATAAGGCTAGCAAAGAGATCCACGAAATACAGATGTAACTCTGTGAGATGAATTAACAAAACACTAATCAGTTTCTCAGAAAGCTTCTTTCCAGTTTCATCTGAGGATATTTCCTTTTTCAACATAGCCCTCTATGGGCTTCCAAATATCACTTTGCCAATTGCACAAGAGCTGTCTTAGCGAAATGCTTCTTGAGGCGAAAGCTGTAACTCTGAGATGATTTCAGAGAACACAAAGAAGTTTTTCAGAAAGCTTCTTTCTCTTTGTTATCGGAGGATATTTCCTTTGGCCCTATAGTCTTCAAAGGGATCCGAAATATCTGTTCTCAGATTCCACAGAAATAAGGCTAGCAAAGAGATCCACGAAATACAGATGTAACTCTGTGAGTGGAAGTCACACATCAGGGAGCAGTTTCTCAGAAAGCTTCTTTCCAGATTTCATCAGAGGATATATCCTTTTTCACCATAGCCCTCTATGGGCTTCCAAATATCACTTTGCCAATTCCAGAAGAACTGTCTTAGCGAAAGGCTTCTTGAGGGGAAAGCTGTAACTCTGTGAGATGATTTCACAGAACACAAAGAAGTTTCTCAGAAAGCTTCTTTCTCTTTGTTATCGGAGGATATTTCCTTTGGACCTATAGTCTTCAAATGGATCCGAAATATCTGTTCTCAGATTCCACAGAAATAAGGCTAGCAAAGAGATCCACGAAATACAGATGTAACTCTGTGAGTGGAAGTCACACATGTCAGAGCAGTTTCTCAGAAAGCTTCTTTCCAGATTTCATCTGAGGATATTTCCTTTTTCACCATAGCCCTCTATGGGCTTCCAAATATCACTTTGCCAATTCCACAAGAACTGTCTTAGCGAAAGGCTTCTTGAGGGGAAAGCTGTAACTCTGTGAGATGATTTCACAGAACACAAAGAAGTTTGTCAGAAAGCTTCTTTCTCTTTGTTATGGGAGGATATTTCCTTTTCCCCTATAGTCTTCAAAGGGATCCGAAATATCTGTTCTCAGATTCCACAGAAATAAGGCTAGCAAAGAGATCCACGAAATACAGATGTAACTCTGTGAGATGAATTAACAGAACACTAAGCAGTTTCTCAGAAAGTTTCTTTCCAGATTTCATCAGAGGATACTTCCTTTTTCACCGTAGCCCTCTATGGGCTTCCAAATATCACTTTGCCAATTCCACAAGAACGGTCTTAGCGAAAGTCTTCTTGAGGAGAAAGCTGTAACTCTGTGAGATGATTTCACAGAACACAAAGAAGTTTCTCAGAAAGCTTCTTTCTCTTTGTTATCGGAGGATATTTACTTTGCCCCTATAGTCTTCTTAGGGATCCGAAATATCTGTTCTCTGATACCACAGAAATAAGGCTAGCAAAGAGATCCACAAAATAAAGATGTAATTCTGTGAGATGAATTAACAGAACACTAAGCAGTTTCTCAGAAAGCTTGTTTCCAGAATTCATCTGAGGATATTTCCTTTTTCTACATAGCCCTCTATGGGCTTCCAAATATCACTGTGCCAATTCCACAAGAACTGTCTTAGCGAAAGGCTTCTTGAGGGGAAAGCTGTAACTCTGTGAGATGATTTCAGAGAACACAAAGAAGTTTCTCAGAAAGCTTCTTTCTCTTTGTTATCGGAGGATATTTCCTTTGGCCCTATAGTCTTCAAAGGGATCCGAAATATCTGCTCTTAGATTCCACAGAAATAAGTCTAGCAAAGAGATCCATGAAATACAGATGTAACTCTGTGAGTGGAAGTCACGCATCTCAGAGCAGTTTCTCAGAAACCTTCTTTCCAGATTTGATCTGAGGATATTTCCTTTTTCACCATAGCCCTCTATGGGCTTCCAAATATCACTTTGCCAATTCCACAAGAACTGTCTTAGCGAAAGGCTTCTTGAGGGGAAAGCTGAAACTCTGTGAGATGCTTTCACAGAACACAAAGAAGATTCTCAGAAAGCTTCTTTCTCTTTGTTATAGGAGGATATTTCCTTTGCCCCTATAGTCCACAAAGGGATCAGAAATATCTGTTCTCAGATTCCACAGAAATAAGGCTAGCAATGAGATCCCCAAAATACAGATGTAATTCGGTGAGATTAATTAACAGAACACTAAGCAGTTTCTCAGAAAGCTTCTTTCCAGATTTCATCTGAGGAGATTTCCTTTTTCACCATAGCCCTCGATGGGCTTCCAAATATCACTGTGCCAATTCCACAAGAACTGTCTTAGCGAAAGGCTTCTTGAGGGGAAAGCTGTAACTCTGTGAGATGATTTCACAGAACACAAAGAAGTTTCTCAGAAAGCTTCTTTCTCTTTGTTATCGGAGGATATTTCCTTTGGCCCTATAGTCTTCAAAGGGATCCGAAATATCTGCTCTCAGATTCCACAGAAATAAGGCTAGCAAAGAGATCCACGAAATACAGATGTAACTCTGTGAGATGAATTTACAGAACACTAAGCAGTTTCTCAGAAAGCTTCTTTCCATATTTCATCTGAGAATATTTCCTTTTTGAACATAGCCCTCTCTGGGCTTCCAAATATCACTTTGCCAATTCCCCAAGAACTGTCTTAGCGAAAGGCTTCTTGAGGGGAAAGCTGTAACTCTGTGAGATGATTTCACAGAACACAAAGAAGTTTCTCAGAAAGATTCTTTCTCTTTGTTATGGGAGGATATTTCCTTTTCCATTATAGTCTTCAAAGGGATCCGAAATATCTGTTCTCAGATTCCACAGAAATAAGGCTAGCAAAGAGATCCACGAAATACAGATGTAACTCTGTGAGTGGAAGTCACACATCTCAGAGCAGTTTCTCAGAAAGCTTCTTTCCAGATTTCATCTGAGGATATTTCCTTTTTCACCATAGCCCTCTATGGGCTTCCAAATATCACTTTGCCAATTCCACAAGAACTGTCTTAGCGAAAGGCTTCTTGAGGGGAAAGCTGTAACTCTGTGAGATGATTTCACAGAACACAAAGAAGTTTCTCAGAAAGCTTCTTTCTCTTTGTTATCGGACGATATTTCCTTAGCCACTATAGTCTACAAAGGGATCAGAAATATCTGTTCTCAGATTCCACAGAAATAAGGCTAGCAATGAGATCCCCAAATATGGATGTAATTCTGTGAGACGAATTAACAGAACCCTAAGCAGTTTCTCAGAAAGCTTCTTTCCAGATTTCATCTGAGGATATTTCCTTTTTCACCATTGTCCTCTAGGGGCTTCCAAATATCACTTTGCCAATTCCACAAGAACTGTCTTAGCGAAAGGCTTCTTGAGGGGAAAGATGTAACTCTGTGAGATGATTTCACAGAACACAAAGAAGTTTCTCAGAAAGCTTCTTTCTCTTTGTTATCAGAGGATATTTCCTTTGGCCCTATAGTCTTCACAGGGATCCGAAATATCTGTTCTCAGATTCCACAGAAATAAGGCTAGCAAAGAGATCCACGAAATACAGATGTAACTCTGTGAGATGAATTAACAGAACACTAAGCAGTTTCTCAGAAAGCTTGTTTCCAGATTTCATCTGAGGATATTTCCTTTTTCACCATAGCCCTCTATGGGCTTCCAAATATCACTTTGCCAATCCCACAAGAACTGTCTTAGCGAAAGGCTTCTTCAGGGGAAAGCTGTAACTCTGTGAGATGATTTCACAGAACAGAAAGAAGTTTCTCAGAAATCTTCTTTCTCTTTGTTATCGGAGGATATTTCCTTTGGCCCTATAGTCTTCTTAGGGATCCGAAATATCTGTTCTCAGATTCCACAGAAATAAGGCTAACAAAGAGATCCACAAAATATAGATGTAATTCTGTGACATGAATTAACAGAACACTAAGCAGTTTCTCAGAAAGCTTCTTTCCAGATTTCATCTGAGGATATTTCCTTTTTCAACGTAGCCCTCTATGGGCTTCCAAATATCACTTTGCCAATTCCACAAGAACTGTCTTAGCGAAAGGATTCTTAAGGGGAAAGATGTAACTCTGTGAGATGATTTCACAGAACACAAAGAAGTTTCTCAGAAAGCTTCTTTCTCTTTGTTATCGGAGGATATTTCCTTTGGCCCTATAGTCTTCAAAGGGATCCGAAATATCTGCTCTCAGATTCCACAGAAATAAGGCTAGGAAAGACATCCACGAAATACAGATGTAACTCTGTGAGATGAATTAACAGAACACTAAGCAGTTTCTCAGAAAGCTTCTTTCCAGATTTCATCTGAGGATATTTCCTTTTTCACCATAGCCCTCTAGGGCCTTCCAAATATCCCTTTGCCAATTCCACAAGAACTGTCTTAGCGAAAGGCTTCTTGAGGGGAAAGCTGTAACTCTGTGAGATGATTTCACAGAGCACAAAGAAGTTTCTCAGAAAGCCTCTTTCTCTTTGTTATCGGAGGATATTTCCTTTGGCCCTATAGTCTTCAAAGGGATCCGAAATATCTGCTCTCAGATTCCACATAAATAAGGCTAGCAAAGAGATCCACGAAATACAGATGTAACTCTGTGAGTGGAAGTCACACATCTCAGAGCAGTTTCTCAGAAAGCTTCTTTCCAGATTTCATCTGAGGATATTTCCTTTTTCACCATAGCCCTCTATGGGCTTCCAAATATCACTTTGCCAATTCCACAAGAACTGTCTTAGCGAAGGCTTCTTGAGGGGAAAGCTGGAACTCTGGGAGATGATTTCACAGAACACAAAGAAGTTTCTCAGAAAGCTTCTTTCTCTTTGTTATCGGAGGATATTTCCTTTGCCCCCATAGTCTACAAAGGGATCAGATATATCTGTTCTCAGATTCCACAGAAATAAGGCTAGCAATGAGATCCCCAAAATATAGATGTAATTCTGTGAGATTAATTAACAGAACACTAAGCAGTTTCTCAGAAACCTTCTTTCCAGATTTCATCGGAGGATATTTCCTTTTTCACCATAGCCCTCGATGGGCTTCCAAATATCACTTTGCCAATTCCACAAGAACTGTCTTAGCGAAAGGCTTCTTGAGGAGAAAGATGTAACTCTGTGAGATGATTTCACAGAACACAAAGAAGATTCTCAGAAAGCTTCTTTCTCTTTGTTATCGGAGGATATTTCCTTTGGC
Organism: Macaca mulatta; assembly: GCF_049350105.2. Classification (NCBI taxonomy): domain Eukaryota; kingdom Metazoa; phylum Chordata; class Mammalia; order Primates; family Cercopithecidae; genus Macaca; species Macaca mulatta. The sequence continues at coordinate 36,842,545 of NC_133424.1, forward strand.
CCTATAATCTTCAAAGGGATCCGAAATATCTGCTCTCAGATTCCAAAGAAATAAGGCCAGGAAAGACATCCACGAAATACAGATGTAACTCTGTGAGATGAATTAACAGAACACTAAGCAGTTTCTCAGAAAGCTTCTTTCCAGATTTCATCTGAGGATATTTCCTTTTTCACCATAGCCCTCTATGGGCTTCCAAATATCACTTTGCCAATTCAACAAGAACTGTCTTAGCGAAAGGCTTCTTGAGGGGAAAGCTGTAACTCTGTGAGATGATTTCACAGAACACAAAGAAGTTTCTCAGAAAGCTTCTTTCTCTTTGTTATAAGAGGATATTTCCTTTGCCCCTTAAGTCTACAAAGGGATCAGAATTATCTGTTCTCAGATTCCACAGAAATAAGGCTAGCAATGAGATCCCCAAATATAGATGTAATTCTGTGAGATGAATTAACAGAACACTAAGCGGTTTCTCAGAAAGCTTCTTTCCAGATTTCATCTGAGGATATTTCCTTTTTCACCATTGCCCTCTAGGGCCTTCCAAATATCACTTTGCCAATTCCACAAGAACTGTCTTAGCGATAGGCTTCTTCACGGGAAAGCTGTAACTCTGTGAGATGATTTCACAGAACACAAAGAAGTTTCTCAGAAAACTTCTTTCTCTTTGTTATCGGAGGATATTTCCTTTTGCCCTATAGTCTTCAAAGGGATCCGAAATATCTGCTCTCAGATTCCACAGAAATAAGGCTAGCAAAGAGATCCACGAAATACAGATGTAACTCTGTGAGGTGAATTAACAGAACACTAAGCAGTTTCTCAGAAAGCTTCTTTCCAGATTTCATCTGAGGATATTTCTTTTTTCAACATAGCCCTCTATGGGCTTCCAAATATCACTTTGCCAAGTCCACAAGAACTGTCTTAGCGAAAGGCTTCTTGAGCGGAAAGCTGTAACTCGGTGAGATGATTTCACAGAACACAAAGAAGATTCTCAGAAAGCTTCCTTCTCTTTGTTATGGGAGGATATTTCCTTTGGCCCTATAGTCTTCAAAGGGATCCGAAATATCTGTTCTCAGATTCCACAGAAATAAGGCTAGCAAAGAGATCCACGAAATACAGATGTAACTCTGTGAGTGGAAGTCACACATGTCAGAGCAGTTTCTCAGAAAGCTTCTTTCCAGATTTCATCTGAGGATATTTCCTTTTTCACCATAGCCCTCTATGGGCTTCCAAATATCACTTTGCGAATTCCACAAGAACTGTCTTAGCGAAAGGCTTCTTGAGGGGAAAGCTGTAACTCTGTGAGATGATTTCACAGAACACAAAGAAGTTTCTCAGAAAGCTTCTTTCTCTTTGTTATGGGAGGATATTTCCTTTTCCCCTATAGTCTTCAAAGGGATCCGAAATATCTGTTCTCAGATTCCACAGAAATAAGGCTAGCAAAGAAATCCACGAAATACAGATGTAACTCTGTGAGATGAATTAACAGAACACTAAGCAGTTTCTCAGAAAGTTTCTTTCCAGATTTCATCAGAGGATACTTCCTTTTTCACCGTAGCCCTCTATGGGCTTCCAAATATCACTTTGCCAATTCCACAAGAACGGTCTTAGTGAAAGTCTTCTTGAGGAGAAAGCTGTAACTCTGTGAGATGATTTCACAGAACACAAAGAAGTTTCTCAGAAAGCTTCTTTCTCTTTGTTATCGGAGGATATTTACTTTGCCCCTATAGTCTTCTTAGGGATCCGAAATATCTGTTCTCTGATACCACAGAAATAAGGCTAGCAAAGAGATCCACAAAATATAGATGTAATTCTGTGAGATGAATAAACAGAACACTAAGCAGCTTCTCAGAAAGCTTCTTTCCAGATTTCATCTGAGGATATTTCCTTTTTCAACATAGCCCTCTATGGGCTTCCAAATATCACTGTGCCAATTCCACAAGAACTGTCTTAGCGAAAGGCTTCTTGAGGGGAAAGCTGTAACTCTGTGAGATGATTTCAGAGAACACAAAGAAGTTTCTCAGAAAGCTTCTTTCTCTTTGTTATCGGAGGATATTTCCTTTGGCCCTATAGTCTTCAAAGGGATCCGAAATATCTGCTCTTAGATTCCACAGAAATAAGTCTAGCAAAGAGATCTACGAAATACAGATGTAACTCTCTGAGTGGAAGTCACGCATCTCAGAGCAGTTTCTCAGAAACCTTCTTTCCAGATTTGATCTGAGGATATTTCCTTTTTCACCATAGCCCTCTAAGGGCTTCCAAATATCACTTTGCCAATTCCACAAGAACTGTCTTAGCGAAAGGCTTCTTGAGGGGAAAGCTGTAATTCTGAGAGTTGATTTCACAGAACACAAAGAAGTTTCTCAGAAAGCTTCTTTCTCTTTGTTATCGGAGGATATTTCCTTTGCCCCTATAGTCCACAAAGGGATCAGAAATATCTGTTCTCAGATTCCACAGAAATAAGGCTAGCAATGAGATCCCCAAAATACAGATGTAATTCTGTGAGATTAATTAACAGAACACTAAGCAGTTTCTCAGAAAGCTTCTTTCCAGATTTCATCTGAGGAGATTTCCTTTTTCACCATAGCCCTCGATGGGCTTCCAAATATCAATTTGCCAATTCCACAAGAACTGTCTTAGCGAAAGGCTTCTTGAGGGGAAAGCTGTAACTCTGTGAGATGATTTCACAGAACACAAAGAAGTTTCTCAGAAAGCTTCTTTCTCTTTGTTATCGGAGGATATTTCCTTTGGCCCTATAGTCTTCAAAGGGATCCGAAATATCTGCTCTCAGATTCCACAGAAATAAGGTTAGCAAAGAGATCCACGAAATACAGATGTAACTCTGTGAGGTGAATTAACAGAACACTAAGCAGTTTCTCAGAAAGCTTCTTTCCATATTTCATCTGAGGATATTTCCTTTTTGAACATAGCCCTCTGTGGGCTTCCAAATATCACTTTGCCAATTCCCCAAGAACTGTCTTAGCGAAAGGCTTCTTGAGGGGAAAGCTGTAACTCTGTGAGATGATTTCACAGAACACAAAGAAGTTTCTCAGAAAGATTCTTTCTCTTTGTTATGGGAGGATATTTCCTTTTCCAATATAGTCTTCAAAGGGATCCGAAATATCTGTTCTCAGATTCCAGAGAAATAAGGCTAGCAAAGAGATCCACGAAATACAGATGTAACTCTGTGAGATGAATTAACAGAACACTAAGCAGTTTCTCAGAAAGTTTCTTTCCAGATTTCATCAGAGGATACTTCCTTTTTCACCGTAGCCCTCTATGGGCTTCCAAATATCACTTTGCCAATTCCACAAGAACGGTCTTAGCGAAAGTCTTCTTGAGGAGAAAGCTGTAACTCTGTGAGATGATTTCACAGAAAACAAAGAAGTTTCTCAGAAAGCTTCTTTCTCTTTGTTATGGGAGGATATTTCCTTTGCCCCTATAGTCTTCTTAGGGATCCGAAATATCTGTTCTCTGATACCACAGAAATAAGGCTAGCAAAGAGATCCACAAAATATAGATGTAATTCTGTGAGATGAATTAACAGAACACTAAGCAGTTTCTCAGAAAGCTTCTTTCCAGATTTCATCTGAGGATATTTCCTTTTTCAACATAGCCCTCTATGGGCTTCCAAATATCACTGTGCCAATTCCACAAGAACTGTCTTAGCGAAAGGCTTCTTGAGGGGAAAGCTGTAACTCTGTGAGATGATTTCACAGAACACAAAGAAGTTTCTCAGAAAGCTTCTTTCTCTTTGTTATCGGAGGATATTTCCTTTGGCCCTATAGTCTTCAAAGGGATCCGAAATATCTGCTCTTAGATTCCACAGAAATAAGGCTAACAAAGAGATCCACGAAATACAGATGTAACTCTGTGAGTGGAAGTCACACATCACGGAGCAGTTTCTCAGAAAGCTTCTTTCCAGATTTCATCAGAGGATATATCCTTTTTCACCATAGCCCTCTACGGGCTTCCAAATATCACTTTGCCAATTCCAGAAGAACTGTCTTAGCGAAAGGCTTCTTGAGGGGAAAGCTGTAACTCTGTGAGATGATTTCACAGAAAACAAAGAAGTTTCTCAGAAAGCTTCTTTCTCTTTGTTATCGGAGGATATTTCCTTTGGACCTATAGTCTTCAAAGGGATCCGAAATATCTGTTCTCAGATTCCACAGAAATAAGGCTAGCAAAGAGATCCAAGAAATACAGATGTAACTCTGTGAGTGGAAGTCACACATGTCAGAGCAGTTTCTCAGAAAGCTTCTTTCCAGATTTCATCTGAGGATATTTCCTTTTTCACCATAGCCCACTATGGGCTTCCAAATATCACTTTGCCAATTCCACAAGAACTGTCTTAGCGAAAGGCTTCTTGAGGGGAAAGCTGTAACTCTGTGAGATGATTTCACAGAACACAAAGAAGTTTGTCAGAAAGCTTCTTTCTCTTTGTTATGGGAGGATATTTCCTTTTCCCCTATAGTCTTCAAAGGGATCCGAAATATCTGTTCTCAGATTCCACAGAAATAAGGCTAGCAAAGAGATCCACGAAATACAGATGTAACTCTGTGAGATGAATTAACAGAACACTAAGCAGTTTCTCAGAAAGTTTCTTTCCAGATTTCATCAGAGGATACTTCCTTTTTCACCGTAGCCCTCTATGGGCTTCCAAATATCACTTTGCCAATTCCACAAGAACGGTCTTAGTGAAAGTCTTCTTGAGGAGAAAGCTGTAACTCTGTGAGATGATTTCACAGAACACAAAGAAGTTTCTCAGAAAGCTTCTTTCTCTTTGTTATCGGAGGATATTTACTTTGCCCCTATAGTCTTCTTAGGGATCCGAAATATCTGTTCTCTGATACCACAGAAATAAGGCTAGCAAAGAGATCCACAAAATATAGATGTAATTCTGTGAGATGAATAAACAGAACACTAAGCAGCTTCTCAGAAAGCTTCTTTCCAGATTTCATCTGAGGATATTTCCTTTTTCAACATAGCCCTCTATGGGCTTCCAAATATCACTGTGCCAATTCCACAAGAACTGTCTTAGCGAAAGGCTTCTTGAGGGGAAAGCTGTAACTCTGTGAGATGATTTCAGAAAACACAAAGAAGTTTCTCAGAAAGCTTCTTTCTCTTTGTTATCGGAGGATATTTCCTTTGGCCCTATAGTCTTCAAAGGGATCCGAAATATCTGCTCTTAGATTCCACAGAAATAAGTCTAGCAAAGAGATCTACGAAATACAGATGTAACTCTCTGAGTGGAAGTCACGCATCTCAGAGAAGTTTCTCAGAAACCTTCTTTCCAGATTTGATCTGAGGATATTTCCTTTTTCACCATAGCCCTCTAAGGGCTTCCAAATATCACTTTGCCAATTCCACAAGAACTGTCTTAGCGAAAGGCTTCTTGAGGGGAAAGCTGTAATTCTGAGAGTTGATTTCACAGAACACAAAGAAGTTTCTCAGAAAGCTTCTTTCTCTTTGTTATCGGAGGATATTTCCTTTGCCCCTATAGTCCACAAAGGGATCAGAAATATCTGTTCTCAGATTCCACAGAAATAAGGCTAGCAATGAGATCCCCAAAATACAGATGTAATTCTGTGAGATTAATTAACAGAACACTAAGCAGTTTCTCAGAAAGCTTCTTTCCAGATTTCATCTGAGGAGATTTCCTTTTTCACCATAGCCCTCGATGGGCTTCCAAATATCAATTTGCCAATTCCACAAGAACTGTCTTAGCGAAAGGCTTCTTGAGGGGAAAGCTGTAACTCTGTGAGATGATTTCACAGAACACAAAGAAGTTTCTCAGAAAGCTTCTTTCTCTTTGTTATCGGAGGATATTTCCTTTGGCCCTAAAGTCTTCAAAGGGATCCGAAATATCTGCTCTCAGATTCCACAGAAATAAGGTTAGCAAAGAGATCCACGAAATACAGATGTAACTCTGTGAGATGAATTAACAGAACACTAAGCAGTTTCTCAGAAAGCTTCTTTCCATATTTCATCTGAGGATATTTCCTTTTTGAACATAGCCCTCTGTGGGCTTCCAAATATCACTTTGCCAATTCCCCAAGAACTGTCTTAGCGAAAGGCTTCTTGAGGGGAAAGCTGTAACTCTGTGAGATGATTTCACAGAACACAAAGAAGTTTCTCAGAAAGATTCTTTCTCTTTGTTATGGGAGGATATTTCCTTTTCCAATATAGTCTTCAAAGGGATCCGAAATATCTGTTCTCAGATTCCAGAGAAATAAGGCTAGCAAAGAGATCCACGAAATACAGATGTAACTCTGTGAGATGAATTAACAGAACACTAAGCAGTTTCTCAGAAAGTTTCTTTCCAGATTTCATCAGAGGATACTTCCTTTTTCACCGTAGCCCTCTATGGGCTTCCAAATATCACTTTGCCAATTCCACAAGAACGGTCTTAGCGAAAGTCTTCTTGAGGAGAAAGCTGTAACTCTGTGAGATGATTTCACAGAAAACAAAGAAGTTTCTCAGAAAGCTTCTTTCTCTTTGTTATGGGAGGATATTTCCTTTGCCCCTATAGTCTTCTTAGGGATCCGAAATATCTGTTCTCTGATACCACAGAAATAAGGCTAGCAAAGAGATCCACAAAATATAGATGTAATTCTGTGAGATGAATTAACAGAACACTAAGCAGTTTCTCAGAAAGCTTCTATCCAGATTTCATCTGAGCATATTTCCTTTTTCAACATAGCCCTCTATGGGCTTCCAAATATCACTGTGCCAATTCCACAAGAACTGTCTTAGCGAAAGGCTTCTTGAGGGGAAAGCTGTAACTCTGTGAGATGATTTCACAGAACACAAAGAAGTTTCTCAGAAAGCTTCTTTCTCTTTGTTATCGGAGGATATTTCCTTTGGCCCTATAGTCTTCAAAGGGATCCGAAGTATCTGCTCTTAGATTCCACAGAAATAAGGCTAACAAAGAGATCCACGAAATACAGATGTAACTCTGTGAGTGGAAGTCACACATCACGGAGCAGTTTCTCAGAAAGCTTCTTTCCAGATTTCATCAGAGGATATATCCTTTTTCACCATAGCCCTCTACGGGCTTCCAAATATCACTTTGCCAATTCCAGAAGAACTGTCTTAGCGAAAGGCTTCTTGAGGGGAAAGCTGTAACTCTGTGAGATGATTTCACAGAAAACAAAGAAGTTTCTCAGAAAGCTTCTTTCTCTTTGTTATCGGAGGATATTTCCTTTGGACCTATAGTCTTCAAAGGGATCCGAAATATCTGTTCTCAGATTCCACAGAAATAAGGCTAGCAAAGAGATCCAAGAAATACAGATGTAACTCTGTGAGTGGAAGTCACACATGTCAGAGCAGTTTCTCAGAAAGCTTCTTTCCAGATTTCATCTGAGGATATTTCCTTTTTCACCATTGTCCTCTAGGGGCTTCCAAATATCACTTTGCCAATTCCACAAGAACTGTCTTAGCGACAGGCTTCTTGAGGGGAAAGCTGTAACTCTGTGAGATGATTTCACAGAACACAAAGAAGTTTCTCAGAAAGCTTCTTTCTCTTTGTTATCGGAGGATATTTCCTTTGGCCCTATAGTCTTCAAAGGGATCCGAAATATCTGCTCTCAGATTCCACAGAAATAAGGCTAGCAAAGAGATCCACGAAATACAGATGTAACTCTGTGAGGTGAATTAACAGAACACTAAGCAGTTTCTCAGAAAGCTTCTTTCCAGATTTCATCTGAGGATATTTCCTTTTTCAACATAGCCCTCTATGGGCTTCCAAATATCACTTTGCCAATTCCACAAGAACTGTCTTAGCGAAAGGCTTCTTGAGCGGAAAGCTGTAACTCGGTGAGATGATTTCACAGAACACAAAGAAGATTCTCAGAAAGCTTCTTTCTCTTTGTTACGGGAGGATATTTCCTTTGGCCCTATAGTCTTCAAAGGGATCCGAAATATCTGTTCTCAGATTCCACAGAAATAAGGCTAGCAAAGAGATCCACGAAATACAGATGTAACTCTGTGAGTGGAAGTCACACATGTCAGAGCAGTTTCTCAGAAAGCTTCTTTCCAGATTTCATCTGAGGATATTTCCTTTTTCACCATAGCCCTCTATGGGCTTCCAAATATCACTTTGCCAATTCCACAAGAACTGTCTTAGCGAAAGGCTTCTTGAGGGGAAAGCTGTAACTCTGTGAGATGATTTCACAGAACACAAAGATGTTTCTCAGAAAGCTTCTTTCTCTTTGTTATGGGAGGATATTTCCTTTTCCCCTATAGTCTTCAAAGGGATCCGAAATATCTGTTCTCAGATTCCACAGAAATAAGGCTAGCAAAGAAATCCAAGAAATACAGATGTAACTCTGTGAGATGAATTAACAGAACACTAAGCAGTTTCTCAGAAAGTTTCTTTCCAGATTTCATCAGAGGATACTTCCTTTTTCACCATAGCCCTCTAGGGGCTTCCAAATATCACTTTGCCAATTCCACAAGAACGGTTTAGCGAAAGTCTTCTTGAGGAGAAAGCTGTAACTCTGTGAGATGATTTCACAGAACACAAAGAAGTTTCTCAGAAAGCTTCTTTCTCTTTGTTATCGGAGGATATTTCCTTTGCCCCTATAGTCTTCAAAGGGATCCGAAATATCTGTTCTCTGATACCACAGAAATAAGGCTAGCAAAGAGATCCACAAAATATAGATGTAATTCTGTGAGATGAATTAACAGAACACTAAGCAGTTTCTCAGAAAGCTTCTTTCCTGATTTCATCTGAGGATATTTCCTTTTTCAACATAGCCCTCTATGGGCTTCCAAATATCACTGTGCCAATTCCACAAGAACTGTCTTAGCGAAAGGCTTCTTGAGGGGAAAGCTGTAACTCTGTGAGATGATTTCACAGAACACAAAGAAGTTTCTCAGAAAGCTTCTTTCTCTTTGTTATCGGAGGATATTTCCTTTGGCCCTATAGTCTTCAAAGGGATCCGAAATATCTGCTCTCAGATTCCACAGAAATAACTCTAGCAAAGAGATCCACGAAATACAGATGTAACTCTGTGAGTGGAAGTCACGCATCTCAGAGCAGTTTCTCAGAAACCTTCTTTCCAGATTCGATCTGAGGATATTTCCTTTTTCACCATAGCCCACTAAGGGCTTCCAAATATCACTTTGCCAATTCCACAAGAACTGTCTTAGCGAAAGGCTTCTTGAGGGGAAAGCTGTAACTCTGTGAGATGCTTTCACAGAACACAAAGAAGTTTCTCAGAAAGCTTCTTTCTCTTTGTTATCGGAGGATATTTCCTTTGCCCCTATAGTCCACAAAGGGATCAGAAATATCTGTTCTCAGATTCCACAGAAATAAGGCTAGCAATGAGATCCCCAAAATACAGATGTAATTCTGTGAGTTTAATTAACAGAACACTAAGCAGTTTCTGAGAAAGCTTCTTTCCAGATTTCATCTGAGGAGATTTCCTTTTTCACCATAGCCCTCGATGGGCTTCCAAATATCACTTTGCCAATTCCACAAGAACTGTCTTAGCGAAAGGCTTCTTGAGGGGAAAGCTGTAACTCTGTGATATGATTTCACAGAACACAAAGAAGTTTCTCAGAAAGCTTCTTTCTCTTTGTTATGGGAGGATATTTCCTTTGGCCCTATAGTCTTCAAAGGGATCCGAAATATCTGTTCTCAGATTCCACAGAAATAAGGCTAGCAAAGAGATCCACGAAATACAGATGTAACTCTGTGAGTGGAAGTCACACATGTCAGAGCAGTTTCTCAGAAAGCTTCTTTCCAGATTTCATCTGAGGATATTTCCTTTTTCACCATAGCCCTCTATGGGCTTCCAAATATCACTTTGCCAATTCCACAAGAACTGTCTTAGCGAAAGGCTTCTTGAGGGGAAAGCTGTAACTCTGTGAGATGATTTCACAGAACACAAAGAAGTTTGTCAGAAAGCTTCTTTCTCTTTGTTATGGGAGGATATTTCCTTTTCCCCTATAGTCTTCAAAGGGATCCGAAATATCTGTTCTCAGATTCCACAGAAATAAGGCTAGCAAAGAGATCCACGAAATACAGATGTAACTCTGTGAGATGAATTAACAGAACACTAAGCAGTTTCTCAGAAAGTTTCTTTCCAGATTTCATCAGAGGATACTTCCTTTTTCACCGTAGCCCTCTATGGGCTTCCAAATATCACTTTGCCAATTCCACAAGAACGGTCTTAGCGAAAGTCTTCTTGAGGAGAAAGCTGTAACTCTGTGAGATGATTTCACAGAACACAAAGAAGTTTCTCAGAAAGCTTCTTTCTCTTTGTTTTCGGAGGATATTTCCTTTGCCCCTATAGTCTTCTTAGGGATCCGAAATATCTGTTCTCTGATACCACAGAAATAAGGCTAGCAAAGAGATCCACAAAATATAGATGTAATTCTGTGAGATGAATTAACAGAACACTAAGCAGTTTCTCAGAAAGCTTCTTTCCAGATTTCATCTGAGGATATTTCCTTTTTCACCATTGTCCTCTAGGGGCTTCCAAATATCACTTTGCCAATTCCACAAGAACTGTCTTAGCGGAAGGCTTCTTGAGGGGAAAGCTGTAACTCTGTGAGATGATTTCACAGAACACAAAGAAGTTTCTCAGAAAGCTTCTTTCTCTTTGTTATCGGAGGATATTTCCTTTGGCCCTATAGTCTTCAAAGGGATCCGAAATATCTGCTCTCAGATTCCACAGAAATAAGGCTAGCAAAGAGATCCACGAAATACAGATGTAACTCTGTGAGGTGAATTAACAGAACACTAAGCAGTTTCTCAGAAAGCTTCTTTCCAGATTTCATCTGAGGATATTTCCTTTTTCAACATAGCCCTCTATGGGCTTCCAAATATCACTGTGCCAATTCCACAAGAACTGTCTTAGCGAAAGGCTTCTTGAGGGGAAAGCTGTAACTCTGTGAGATGATTTCACAAAACACAAAGAAGTTTCTCAGAAAGCTTCTTTCTCTTTGTTATCGGAGGATATTTCCTTTGGTCCTATAGTCTTCAAAGGGATCCGAAATATCTGCTCTTAGATTCCACAGAAATAAGGCTAACAAAGAGATCCACGAAATACAGATGTAACTCTGTGAGTGGAAGTCACACATCACGGAGCAGTTTCTCAGAAAGCTTCTTTCCAGATTTCATCAGAGGATATATCCTTTTTCACCATAGCCCTCTATGGGCTTCCAAATATCACTTTGCCAATTCCAGAAGAACTGTCTTAGCGAAAGGCTTCTTGAGGGGAAAGCTGTAACTCTGTGAGATGATTTCACAGAACACAAAGAAGTTTCTCAGAAAGCTTCTTTCTCTTTGTTATGGGAGGATATTTCCTTTGGCCCTATAGTCTTCAAAGGGATCCGAAATATCTGTTCTCAGATTCCACAGAAATAAGGCTAGCAAAGAGATCCACGAAATACAGATGTAACTCTGTGAGTGGAAGTCACACATGTCAGAGCAGTTTCTCAGAAAGCTTCTTTCCAGATTTCATCTGAGGATATTTCCTTTTTCACCATAGCCCTCTATGGGCTTCCAAATATCACTTTGCCAATTCCACAAGAACTGTCTTAGCGAAAGGCTTCTTGAGGGGAAAGCTGTAACTCTGTGAGATGATTTCACAGAACACAAAGAAGTTTCTCAGAAAGCTTCTTTCTCTTTGTTATGGGAGGATATTTCCTTTTCCCCTATAGTCTTCAAAGGGATTCGAAATATCTGTTCTCAGATTCCACAGAAATAAGGCTAGCAAAGAGATCCACGAAATACAGATGTAACTCTGTGAGATGAATTAACAGAACACTAAGCAGTTTCTCAGAAAGCTTCTTTCCAGATTTCATCTGAGGATATTTCCTTTTTGAACATAGCCCTCTGTGGGCTTCCAAATATCACTTTGCCAATTCCCCAAGAACTGTCTTAGCGAAAGGCTTCTTGAGGGGAAAGCTGTAACTCTGTGAGATGATTTCACAGAACACAAAGAAGTTTCTCAGAAAGATTCTTTCTCTTTGTTATGGGAGGATATTTCCTTTTCCAATATAGTCTTCAAAGGGATCAGAAATATCTGTTCTCAGATTCCACAGAAATAAGGCTAGCAATGAGGTCCCCAAATATAGATGTAATTCTGTGAGACGAATTAACAGAACACTAAGCAGTTTCTCAGAAAGCTTCTTTCCAGATTTCATCTGAGGATATTTCCTTTTTCACCATTGTCCTCTAGGGGCTTCCAAATATCACTTTGCCAATTCCACAAGAACTGTCTTAGCGAAAGGCTTCTTGAGGGGAAAGCTGTAACTCTGTGAGATGATTTCACAGAACACAAAGAAGTTTCTCAGAAAGCTTCTTTCTCTTTGTTATCGGAGGATATTTCCTTTGGCCCTATAGTCTTCAAAGGGATCCGAAATATCTGCTCTCAGATTCCACAGAAATAAGGCTAGCAAAGAGATCCACGAAATACAGATGTAACTCTGTGAGATGAATTTACAGAACACTAAGCAGTTTCTCAGAAAGCTTCTTTCCATATTTCATCTGAGAATATTTCCTTTTTGAACATAGCCCTCTCTGGGCTTCCAAATATCACTTTGTCAATTCCCCAAGAACTGTCTTAGCGAAAGGCTTCTTGAGGGGAAAGCTGTAACTCTGTGAGATGATTTCACAGAACACAAAGAAGTTTCTCAGAAAGATTCTTTCTCTTTGTTATGGGAGGTTATTTCCTTTTCCAATATAGTCTTCAAAGGGATCCGAAATATCTGTTTTCAGATTCCACAGAAATAAGGCTAGCAAAGAGATCCACGAAATACAGATGTAACTCTGTGTGATGAATTAACAGAACACTAAGCAGTTTCTCAGAAAGCTTCTTTCCAGATTTCATCTGAGGATATTTCCTTTTTCACCATAGCCCTCTATGGACTTCCAAATATCACTTTGCCAATTCCACAAGAACTGTCTTAGCGAAAGGCTTCTTCAGGGGAAAGCTGTAACTCTGTGAGATGATTTCACAGAACACAAAGAAGTTTCTCAGAAAGCTTCTTTCTCTTTGTTATCGGAGGATATTTCTTTGCCCCTATAGTCTTCTTAGGGATCCGAAATATCTGTTCTCAGATTCCACAGAAATAAGGCTAGCAAAGAGATCCACAAAATATAGATGTAATTCTGTGAGATGAATTAACAGAACACTAAGCAGTTTCTCAGGAAGCTTCTTTCCAGATTTCATCTGAGGATATTTCCTTTTTCAACGTAGCCCTCTATGGGCTTCCAAATATCACTTTGCCAATTCCACAAGAACTGTCTTAGCGAAAGGCTTATTAAGGGGAAAGCTGTAACTCTGTGAGATGATTTCACAGAACACAAAGAAGTTTCTCAGAAAGCTTCTTTCCCTTTGTTATCGGAGGATATTTCCTTTGGCCCTATAGTCTTCAAAGGGATCCGAAATATCTGCGGTCAGATTCCACAGAAATAAGGCTGGCAAAGAGATCCACGAAATACAGATGTAACTCTGTGAGATGAATTAACAGAACACTAAGCAGTTTCTCAGAAAGCTTCTTTCCAGATTTCATCTGAGGATATTTCCTTTTTCACCATAGCCCTCTAGGGGCTTCCAAATATCACTTTGCCAATTCCATAAGAACTGTCTTAGCGAAAGGCTTCTTGAGGGGAAAGCTGTAACTCTGTGAGATGATTTCACAGAACACAAAGAAGTTTCTCAGAAAGCTTCTTTCTCTTTGTTATCGGAGGATATTTCCTTTGGCCCTATAATCTTCAAAGGGATCCGAAATATCTGTTCTCAGATTCCACAGAAATAAGGCTAGCAAAGAGATCCACGAAATACAGATGTAACTCTGTGAGTGGAAGTCACACATCTCAGAGCAGTTTATGAGAAAGCTTCTTTCCAGATTTCATCTGAGGATATTTCCTTCTTCACCATAGGACTCGATGGGCTTCCAAATATCACTTTGCCAATTCCACAAGAACTGTCTTAGCGAAAGGCTTCTTGAGGGGAAAGCTGTAACTCTGTGAGATGATTTCACAGAACACAAAGAAGTTTCTCAGAAAGCTTCTTTCTCTTTGTTATCGGAGGATATTCCCTTTGCCCCCATAGACTTCAAAGGGATCCGAAATATCTGTTCTCAGATTCCACAGAAATAAGGCTAGCAATGAGATCCACAAAATATAGATGTAATTCTGTGAGATGAATTAACAGAACACTAAGCAGTTTCTCAGAAAGCTTCTTTCCAGATTTCTTCTGAGGATATTTCCTTTTTCACCATAGCCCTCGATGGGCTTCCAAATATCACTTTGCCGATTCCACAAGAAATGTCTTAGCGAAAGGCTTCTTGAGGGGAAAGATGTAACTCTGTGAGATGATTTCACAGAACACAAAGAAGTTTCTCAGAAAGCTTCTTTCTCTTTGTTATCAGAGGATATTTCCTTTGGCCCTATTGTCTTCAAAGGGATCCGAAATATCTGCTCTCAGATTCCACAGAAATAAGGCTAGCAAAGAGATCCACGAAATACAGATGTAACTCTGTGAGTGGAAGTCACACATCTCAGAGCAGTTTCTCAGAAAGCTTCTTTCCAGATTTCATCTGAGGATATTTCCTTTTTCACCATAGCCCTCTATGGGCTTCCAAATATCACTTTGCCAATTCCACAAGAACTGTCTTAGCGAAAGGCTTCTTGAGGGGAAAGATGTAACTCTGTGAGATGATTTCACAGAACACAAAGAAGTTTCTCAGAAAGCTTCTTTCTCTTTGTTATCGGAGGATATTTCCTTTGGCCCTATAGTCTTCAAAGGGATCCGAAATATCTGCTCTCAGATTCCACAGAAATAAGGCTAGGAAAGACATCCACGAAATACAGATGTAACTCTGTGAGATGAATTAACAGAACACTAAGCAGTTTCTCAGAAAGCTTCTTTCCAGATTTCATCTGAGGATATTTCCTTTTTCACCATAGCCCTCTAGGGCCTTCCAAATATCCCTTTGCCAATTCCACAAGAACTGTCTTAGCGAAAGGCTTCTTGAGGGGAAAGCTGTAACTCTGTGAGATGATTTCACAGAGCACAAAGAAGTTTCTCAGAAAGCTTCTTTCTCTTTGTTATCGGAGGATATTTCCTTTGGCCCTATAGTCTTCAAAGGGATCCGAAATATCTGCTCTCAGATTCCACAGAAATAAGGCTAGCAAAGAGATCCACGAAATACAGATGTAACTCTGTGAGTGGAAGTCACACATCTCAGAGCAGTTTCTCAGAAAGCTTCTTTCCAGATTTCATCTGAGGATATTTCCTTTTTCACCATAGCCCTCTATGGGCTTCCAAATATCACTTTGCCAATTCCACAAGAACTGTCTTAGCGAAAGGCTTCTTGAGGGGAAAGCTGGAACTCTGTGAGATGATTTCACAGAACACAAAGAAGTTTCTCAGAAAGCTTCTTTCTCTTTGTTATCGGAGGATATTTCCTTTGCCCCTATAGTCTACAAAGGGATCAGAAATATCTTTTCTCAGATTCCACAGAAATAAGGCTAGCAATGAGATCCCCAAATATAGATGTAATTGTGTGAGATTAATTAACAGAACACTAAGCAGTTTCTCAGAAAGCTTCTTTCCAGATTTCATCTGAGGATATTTCCTTTTTCACCATAGCCCTCGATGGGCTTCCAAATATCACTTTGTCAATTCCACAAGAACTCCCTTAGCGAAAGGCTTCTTGAGGGGAAAGCTGTAACTCTGTGACATGATTTCACAGAACACAAAGAAGTTTCTCAGAAAGCTTCTTTCTCTTTATTATCGGAGGATATTTCCTTTGTCCCTATAGTCTTCAAAGGGATCCGAAATATCTGCTCTCAGATTCCACAGAAATAAGGCTAGCAAAGAGATCCACGAAATACAGATGTAACTCTGTGAGATGAATTAACAGAACACTAAGCAGTTTCTCAGAAAGCTTCTTTCCAGTTTCATCTGAGGATATTTCCTTTTTCAACATAGCCCTCTATGGGCTTCCAAATATCACTTTGCCAATTCCACAAGAACTGTCTTAGCGAAAGGCTTCTTGAGGGGAAAGCTGTAACTCTGTGAGATGATTTCACAGAACACAAAGAAGTTTCTCAGAAAGCTTCTTTCTCTTTGTTATCGGAGGATATTTCCTTTGGCCCTATAGCCTTCAAAGGGATCCGAAATATCTGTTCTCAGATTCCACAGAAATCAGGCTAGCAAAGAGATCCACGAAATACAGATGTAACTCTGTGAGATGAATTAACAGAACACTAAGCAGTTTCTCAGAAAGCTTCTTTCCAGTTTCATCTGCGGATATTTCCTTTTTCAACATAGCCCTCTATGGGCTTCCAAATATCACCTTGCCAATTGCACAAGAACTGACTTAGCGAAAGGCTTCTTGAGGGGAAAGCTGTAACTCTGTGAGATGATTTCACAGAACACAAAGAAGTTGCTCAGAAAGCTTCTTTCTCTTTGTTATCGGAGGATATTTCCTTTGGCCCTATAGTCTTCAAAGGGATCCGAAATATCTGTTCTCAGATTCCACAGAAAAAAGGCTAGCAAAGAGATCGACAAAATATGGATGTAATTCTGTGAGATGAATTAACAGAACACTAAGCAGTTTCTCAGAAAGCTTCTTTCCATATTTCATCTGAGGATATTTCCTTTTTCTCCATAGCCCTCGATGGGCTTCCTAATATCACTTTGCCAATTCCACAAGAACTGTCTTAGCGAAAGGCTTCTTGAGGGGAAAGCTGTAACTCTGTGAGATGATTTCACAGAACACAAAGAAGTTTCTCAGAAAGCTTCTTTCTCTTTGTTATCGGAGGATATTTCCTTTGCCCCTATAGTCTACAAAGGGATCAGAAATATCTGTTCTCAGATTCCACAGAAATAAGGCTAGCAATGAGATCCCCAAATATAGATGTAATTCTGTGAGATTAATTAACAGAACACTAAGCAGTTTCTCAGGAAGCTTCTTTCCAGATTTCATCTGAGGATATTTCCTTTTTCTACGTAGCCCTCTATGGGCTTCCAAATATCACTTTGCCAATTCCACAAGAACTGTCTTAGCGAAAGGCTTATTAAGGGGAAAGCTGTAACTCTGTGAGATGATTTCACAGAACACAAAGAAGTTTCTCAGAAAGCTTCTTTCCCTTTGTTATCGGAGGATATTTCCTTTGGCCCTATAGTCTTCAAAGGGATCCGAAATATCTGCGGTCAGATTCCACAGAAATAAGGCTGGCAAAGAGATCCACGAAATACAGATGTAACTCTGTGAGATGAATTAACAGAACACTAAGCAGTTTCTCAGAAAGCTTCTTTCCAGATTTCATCTGAGGATATTTCCTTTTTCACCATAGCCCTCTAGGGGCTTCCAAATATCACTTTGCCAATTCCATAAGAACTGTCTTAGCGAAAGGCTTCTTGAGGGGAAAGCTGTAACTCTGTGAGATGATTTCACAGAACACAAAGAAGTTTCTCAGAAAGCTTCCTTCTCTTTGTTATCGGAGGATATTTCCTTTGGCCCTATAATCTTCAAAGGGATCCGAAATATCTGTTCTCAGATTCCACAGAAATAAGGCTAGCAAAGAGATCCACGAAATACAGATGTAACTCTGTGAGTGGAAGTCACACATCTCAGAGCAGTTTATGAGAAAGCTTCTTTCCAGATTTCATCTGAGGATATTTCCTTCTTCACCATAGGACTCGATGGGCTTCCAAATATCACTTTGCCAATTCCACAAGATCTGTCTTAGCGAAAGGCTTCTTGAGGGGAAAGCTGTAACTCTGTGAGATGATTTCACAGAACACAAAGAAGTTTCTCAGAAAGCTTCTTTCTCTTTGTTATCGGAGGATATTTCCTTTGCCCCTATAGTATACAAAGGGATCAGAAATATCTTTTCTCAGATTCCACAGAAATAAGGCTAGCAATGAGATCCCCAAATATAGATGTAATTCTGTGAGATTAATTAACAGAACACTAAGCAGTTTCTCAGAAAGCTTCTTTCCAGATTTCATCTGAGGATATTTCCTTTTTCACCATAGCCCTCGATGGGCTTCCAAATATCACTTTGTCAATTCCACAAGAACTCCCTTAGCGAAAGGCTTCTTGAGGGGAAAGCTGTAACTCTGTGACATGATTTCACAGAACACAAAGAAGTTTCTCAGAAAGCTTCTTTCTCTTTATTATCGGAGGATATTTCCTTTGTCCCTATAGTCTTCAAAGGGATCCGAAATATCTGCTCTCAGATTCCACAGAAATAAGGCTAGCAAAGAGATCCACGAAATACAGATGTAACTCTGTGAGATGAATTAACAGAACACTAAGCAGTTTCTCAGAAAGCTTCTTTCCAGTTTCATCTGAGGATATTTCCTTTTTCAACATAGCCCTCTATGGGCTTCCAAATATCACTTTGCCAATTCCACAAGAACTGTCTTAGCGAAAGGCTTCTTGAGGGGAAAGCTGTAACTCTGTGAGATGATTTCACAGAACACAAAGAAGTTGCTCAGAAAGCTTCTTTCTCTTTGTTATCGGAGGATATTTCCTTTGGCCCTATAGTCTTCAAAGGGATCCGAAATATCTGTTCTCAGATTCCACAGAAAAAAGGCTAGCAAAGAGATCGACAAAATATGGATGTAATTCTGTGAGATGAATTAACAGAACACTAAGCAGTTTCTCAGAAAGCTTCTTTCCATATTTCATCTGAGGATATTTCCTTTTTCTCCATAGCCCTCGATGGGCTTCCTAATATCACTTTGCCAATTCCACAAGAACTGTCTTAGCGAAAGGCTTCTTGAGGGGAAAGCTGTAACTCTGTGAGATGATTTCACAGAACACAAAGAAGTTTCTCAGAAAGCTTCTTTCTCTTTGTTATCGGAGGATATTTCCTTTGCCCCTATAGTCTACAAAGGGATCAGAAATATCTGTTCTCAGATTCCACAGAAATAAGGCTAGCAATGAGATCCCCAAATATAGATGTAATTCTGTGAGATTAATTAACAGAACACTAAGCAGTTTCTCAGAAAGCTTCTTTCCAGATTTCATCTGAGGATATTTCCTTTTTCACCATAGCCCTCTATGGGCTTCCAAATATCACTTTGCCAATTCCACAAGAACTGTCTTAGCGAAAGGCTTCTTGAGGGTTAAGCTGTAACTCTATGAGATGATTTCACAGAACACAAAGAAGTTTCTCAGAAAGCTTCTTTCTCTTTGTTATCGGAGGATATTTCCTTTGCCCCTATAGTCTTCTTAGGGATCCGAAATATCTGTTCTCAGATTCCACAGAAATAAGGCTAGCAAAGAGATCCACAAAATATAGATGTAATTCTGTGAGATGAATTAACAGAACACTAAGCAGTTTCTCAGAAAGCTTCTTTCCAGATTTCATCTGAGGATATTTCCTTTTTCAACGTAGCCCTCTATGGGCTTCCAAATATCACTTTGCCAATTCCACAAGAACTGTCTTAGCGAAAGGCTTCTTAAGGGGAAAGCTGTAACTCTGTGAGATGATTTCACAGGACACAAAGAAGTTTCTCCGAAAGCTTCTTTCTCTTTGTTATCGGAGGATATTTCCTTTGACCCTATAGTCTTCAAAGGGATCCGAAATATCTGCTGTCAGGTTCCACAGAAATAAGGCTGGCAAGTAGATCCACGAAATACAGATGTAACTCTGTGAGATGAATTAACAGAACACTAAGCAGTTTCTCAGAAAGCTTGTTTCCAGATTTCATCTGAGCATATTTCCTTTTTCACCATAGCCCTCTATGGGCTTCCAAATATCACTTTGCCAATTCCATAAGAACTGTCTTAGCGAAAGGCTTCTTGAGGGGAAAGCTGTAACTCTGTGAGATGATTTCACAGAACACAAAGAAGTTTCTCAGAAAGCTTCTTTCTCTTTGTTATCGGAGGATATTTCCTTTGGCCCTGTAATCTTCAAAGGGATCCGAAATATCTGTTCTCAGATTCCACAGAAATAAGGCTAGCAAAGAGATCCACGAAATACAGATGTAACTCTGTGAGTGGAAGTCACACATCTCAGAGCAGTTTATGAGAAAGCTTCTTTCCAGATTTCATCTGAGGATATTTCATTTTCACCATAGCCCTCGATGGGCTTCCAAATATCACTTTGCCAATTCCACAAGAACTGTCTTAGCGAAAGGCTTCTTGAGGGGAAAGCTGTAACTCTGTGAGATGATTTCACAGAACACAAAGATGTTTCTCAGAAAGCTTCTTTCTCTTTGTTATCGGAGGATATTTCCTTTGCCCCCATAGTCTTCAAAGGGATCCGAAATATCTGTTCTCAGATTCCACAGAAATAAGGCTAGCAATGAGATCCACAAAATATAGATGTAATTCTGTGAGATGAATTAACAGAACACTAAGCAGTTTCTCAGAAAGCTTCTTTCCAGATTTCCTCTGAGGATATTTCCTTTTTCACCATAGCCCTCGATGGGCTTCCAAATATCACTTTGCCGATTCCACAAGAACTGTCTTAGCGAAAGGCTTCCTGAGGGGAAAGCTGTAACTCTGTGAGATGATTTCACAGAACACAAAGAAGTTTCTCAGAAAGCTTCTTTCTCTTTGTTATCGGAGGATATTTCCTTTGGCCCTGTAATCTTCAAAGGGATCCGAAATATCTGTTCTCAGATTCCACAGAAATAAGGCTAGCAAAGAGATCCACGAAATACAGATGTAACTCTGTGAGTGGAAGTCACACATCTCAGAGCAGTTTATGAGAAAGCTTCTTTCCAGATTTCATCTGAGGATATTTCATTTTCACCATAGCCCTCGATGGGCTTCCAAATATCACTTTACCAATTCCACAAGAACTGTCTTAGCGAAAGGCTTCTTGAGGGGAAAGCTGTAACTCTGTGAGGTGATTTCACAGAACACAAAGATGTTTCTCAGAAAGCTTCTTTCTCTTTGTTATCGGAGGATATTTCCTTTGCCCCCATAGTCTTCAAAGGGATCCGAAATATCTGTTCTCAGATTCCACAGAAATAAGGCTAGCAATGAGATCCACAAAATATAGATGTAATTCTGTGAGATGAATTAACAGAACACTAAGCAGTTTCTCAGAAAGCTTCTTTCCAGATTTCCTCTGAGGATATTTCCTTTTTCACCATAGCCCTCGATGGGCTTCCAAATATCACTTTGCCGATTCCACAAGAACTGTCTTAGCGAAAGGCTTCCTGAGGGGAAAGCTGTAACTCTGTGAGATGATTTCACAGAACACAAAGAAGTTTCTCAGAAAGCTTCTTTCTCTTTGTTATCGGAGGATATTTCCTTTGGCCCTATAGTCTTCAAAGGGATCCGAAATATCTGCCCTCAGATTCCACAGAAATAAGGCTAGCAAAGAGATCCACTAAATACAGATGTAACTCTGTGAGTGGAAGTCACACATGTCAGAACAGTTTCTCAGAAAGGTTCTTTCCAGATTACATCTGAGGATATTTCCTTTTTCACCATAGCCCTCTATGGGCTTCCAAATATCACTTTGCCAATTCCACAAGAACTGTCTTAGCGAAAGGCTTCTTGAGGGGAAAGCTGTAACTCTGTGAGATGATTTCACAGAACACAAAGAAGTTTCTCAGAAAGCTTCTTTCTCTTTGTTATCGGAGGATATTTCCTTTGCCCCTATAGTCTTCTTAGGGATCCGAAATATCTGCTCTCAGATTCCACAGAAATAAGGCTAGCAAAGAGATCCACAAAATATAGATGTAATTCTGTGAGGTGAATTAACAGAACACTAAGCAGTTTCTAAGAAAGCTTCTTACCAGATTTCATCTGAGGATATTTCCTTTTTCAACGTAGCCCTCTATGGGCTTCCAAATATCACTTTGCCAATTCCACAAGAACTGTCTTAGCGAAAGTCTTCTTGAGGGGAAAGCTGTAACTCTGTGAGATGATTTCACAGAACACAAAGAAGTTTCTCAGAAAGCTTCTTTCTCTTTGTTATCGGAGGATATTTCCTTTGGCCCTATAGCCTTCAAAGGGATCCGAAATATCTGTTCTCAGATTCCACAGAAATCAGGCTAGCAAAGAGATCCACGAAATACAGATGTAACTCTGTGAGATGAATTAACAGAACACTAAGCAGTTTCTCAGAAAGCTTCTTTCCAGTTTCATCTGCGGATATTTCCTTTTTCAACATAGCCCTCTATGGGCTTCCAAATATCACCTTGCCAATTGCACAAGAACTGACTTAGCGAAAGGCTTCTTGAGGGGAAAGCTGTAACTCTGTGAGATGATTTCACAGAACACAAAGAAGTTGCTCAGAAAGCTTCTTTCTCTTTGTTATCGGAGGATATTTCCTTTGGCCCTATAGTCTTCAAAGGGATCCGAAATATCTGTTCTCAGATTCCACAGAAAAAAGGCTAGCAAAGAGATCGACAAAATATGGATGTAATTCTGTGAGATGAATTAACAGAACACTAAGCAGTTTCTCAGAAAGCTTCTTTCCATATTTCATCTGAGGCTATTTCCTTTTTCTCCATAGCCCTCGATGGGCTTCCTAATATCACTTTGCCAATTCCACAAGAACTGTCTTAGCAAAAGGCTTCTTGAGGGGAAAGCTGTAACTCTGTGAGATGATTTCACAGAACACAAAGAAGTTTCTCAGAAAGCTTCTTTCTCTTTGTTATCGGAGGATATTTCCTTTGCCCCTATAGTCTACAAAGGGATCAGAAATATCTGTTCTCAGATTCCACAGAAATAAGGCTAGCAATGAGATCCCCAAATATAGATGTAATTCTGTGAGATTAATTAACAGAACACTAAGCAGTTTCTCAGAAAGCTTCTTTCCAGATTTCATCTGAGGATATTTCCTTTTTCACCATAGCCCTCTATGGGCTTCCAAATATCACTTTGCCAATTCCACAAGAACTGTCTTAGCAAAGGCTTCTTGAAGGGAAAGCTGTAACTCTGTGAGATGATTTCAGAGAACACAAAGAAGTTTCTCAGACAACTTCTTTCTCTTTGTTATCGGAGGATATTTCCTTTGCCCCTCTAGTCTTCATAGGGATCCGAAATATCTGTTCTCAGATTCCACAGAAATAAGGCTAGCAAAGAGATCGACAAAATATGGATGTAATTCTGTGAGAATAATTAACAGAACACTAAGCAGTTTCTCAGAATGCTTCTTTCCAGATTTCATCTGAGGATATTTCCTTTTTCACCATAGCCCTCTAGGGGCTTCCAAATATCACTTTGCCTATTCCACAAGAACTGTCTTAGCGAAAGTCTTCTTGAGGGGAAAGCTGTAACTCTGTGAGAGGATTTCACAGAACACAAAGAAGTTTCTCAGAAAGCTTCTTTCTCTTTGTTATCGGAGGATATTTCCTTTGGCCCTATTCTTCAAAGGGATCCGAAATATCTGTTCTCAGATTCCACAGAAATAAGGCTAGCAAGGAGATCCACGAAATACAGATGTAACTCTGTGAGTGGAAGTCACACATCACAGAACAATTTCTCAGAAAGCTTCTTTCCAGATTTCATCTGAGCCTATTTTCTTTTTCACCATAGCTCTCTAAGGGCTTCCAAATATCACTTTGCCAATTCCACAAGAACTGTCTTAGCGAAAGGCTTCTTGAGGGGAAAGCTGTAACTCTGTGAGATGATTTCACAGAACACAAAGAGTTTCTCAGAAAGCTTCTTTCTCTTTGTTATCGGAGGATATTTCCTTTGGCCCTATAGTCTTCAAAGGGATCCGAAATATCTGTTCTCAGATTCCACAGAAATAAGGCTAGCAAAGACATCCACGAAATACAGATGTAACTCTGTGAGATGAATTAACAGAACACTAAGCAGTTTCTCAGAAAGCTTGTTTCCAGATTTCATCTGAGGATATTTCCTTTTTCACCATAGCCCTCTATGGGCTTCCAAATATCACTTTGCCAATTCCACAAGAACTGTCTTAGCGAAAGGCTTCTTGAGGGGAAAGCTGTAACTCTATGAGATGATTTCACAGAACACAAAGAAGTTTCTCAGAAAGCTTCTTTCTCTTTGTTATCGGAGGATATTTCCTTTGCCCCTATAGTCTTCTTAGGGATCCGAAATATCTGTTCTCAGATTCCACAGAAATAAGGCTAGCAAAGAGATCCACAAAATATAGATGTAATTCTGTGAGATGAATTAACAGAACACTAAGCAGTTTCTCAGAAAGCTTCTTTCCAGATTTCATCTGAGGATATTTCCTTTTTCAACGTAGCCCTCTATGGGCTTCCAAATATCACTTTGCCAATTCCACAAGAACTGTCTTAGCGAAAGGCTTCTTAAGGGGAAAGCTGTAACTCTGTGAGATGATTTCACAGAACACAAAGAAGTTTCTCCAAAAGCTTCTTTCTCTTTGTTATCGGAGGATATTTCCTTTGGCCCTATAGTCTTCAAAGGGATCCGAAATATCTGCTGTCAGGTTCCACAGAAATAAGGCTGGCAAGTAGATCCACGAAATACAGATGTAACTCCGTGAGATGAATTAGCAGAACACTAAGCAGTTTCTCAGAAAGCTTGTTTCCAGATTTCATCTGAGGATATTTCCTTTTTCACCATAGCCCTCTATGGGCTTCCAAATATCACTTTGCCAATTCCATAAGAACTGTCTTAGCGAAAGGCTTCTTGAGGGGAAAGCTGTAACTCTGTGAGATGAGAAGTTTCTCAGAAAGCTTCTTTCTCTTTGTTATCGGAGGATATTTCCTTTGGCCCTGTAATCTTCAAAGGGATCCGAAATATCTGTTCTCAGATTCCACAGAAATAAGGCTAGCAAAGAGATCCACGAAATACAGATGTAACTCTGTGAGTGGAAGTCACACATCTCAGAGCAGTTTATGAGAAAGCTTCTTTCCAGATTTCATCTGAGGATATTTCATTTTCACCATAGCCCTCGATGGGCTTCCAAATATCACTTTGCCAATTCCACAAGAACTGTCTTAGCGAAAGGCTTCTTGAGGGGAAAGCTGTAACTCTGTGAGATGATTTCACAGAACACAAAGATGTTTCTCAGAAAGCTTCTTTCTCTTTGTTATCGGAGGATATTTCCTTTGCCCCCATAGTCTTCAAAGGGATCCGAAATATCTGTTCTCAGATTCCACAGAAATAAGGCTAGCAATGAGATCCACAAAATATAGATGTAATTCTGTGAGATGAATTAACAGAACACTAAGCAGTTTCTCAGAAAGCTTCTTTCCAGATTTCCTCTGAGGATATTTCCTTTTTCACCATAGCCCTCGATGGGCTTCCAAATATCACTTTGCCGATTCCACAAGAACTGTCTTAGCGAAAGGCTTCCTGAGGGGAAAGCTGTAACTCTGTGAGATGATTTCACAGAACACAAAGAAGTTTCTCAGAAAGCTTCTTTCTCTTTGTTATCGGAGGATATTTCCTTTGGCCCTGTAATCTTCAAAGGGATCCGAAATATCTGTTCTCAGATTCCACAGAAATAAGGCTAGCAAAGAGATCCACGAAATACAGATGTAACTCTGTGAGTGGAAGTCACACATCTCAGAGCAGTTTATGAGAAAGCTTCTTTCCAGATTTCATCTGAGGATATTTCATTTTCACCATAGCCCTCGATGGGCTTCCAAATATCACTTTGCCAATTCCACAAGAACTGTCTTAGCGAAAGGCTTCTTGAGGGGAAAGCTGTAACTCTGTGAGATGATTTCACACAACACAAAGATGTTTCTCAGAAAGCTTCTTTCTCTTTGTTATCGGAGGATATTTCCTTTGCCCCCATAGTCTTCAAAGGGATCCGAAATATCTGTTCTCAGATTCCACAGAAATAAGGCTAGCAATGAGATCCACAAAATATAGATGTAATTCTGTGACATGAATTAACAGAACACTAAGCAGTTTCTCAGAAAGCTTCTTTCCAGATTTCCTCTGAGGATATTTCCTTTTTACCATAGCCCTCGATGGGCTTCCAAATATCACTTTGCCGATTCCACAAGAACTGTCTTAGCGAAAGGCTTCCTGAGGGGAAAGCTGTAACTCTGTGAGATGATTTCACAGAACACAAAGAAGTTTCTCAGAAAGCTTCTTTCTCTTTGTTATCGGAGGATATTTCCTTTGGCCCTATAGTCTTCAAAGGGATCCGAAATATCTGCTCTCAGATTCCACAGAAATAAGGCTAGCAAAGAGATCCACTAAATACAGATGTAACTCTGTGAGTGGAAGTCACACATGTCAGAACAGTTTCTCAGAAAGGTTCTTTCCAGATTACATCTGAGGATATTTCCTTTTTCACCATAGCCCTCTATGGGCTTCCAAATATCACTTTGCCAATTCCACAAGAACTGTCTTAGCGAAAGTCTTCTTGAGGGGAAAGCTGTAACTCTGTGAGATGATTTCACAGAACACAAAGAAGTTTCTCAGAAAGCTTCTTTCTCTTTGTTATCGGAGGATATTTCCTTTGCCCCTATAGTCTTCTTAGGGATCCGAAATATCTGTTCTCAGATTCCACAGAAATAAGGCTAGCAAAGAGATCCACAAAATATAGATGTAATTCTGTGAGGTGAATTAACAGAACACTAAGCAGTTTCTAAGAAAGCTTCTTACCAGATTTCATCTGAGGATATTTCCTTTTTCAACGTAGCCCTCTATGGGCTTCCAAATATCACTTTGCCAATTCCACAAGAACTGTCTTAGCGAAAGTCTTCTTGAGGGGAAAGCTGTAACTCTGTGAGATGATTTCACAGAACACAAAGAAGTTTCTCAGAAAGCTTCTTTCTCTTTGTTATCGGAGGATATTTCCTTTGGCCCTATAGTCTTCAAAGGGATCCGAAATATCTGTTCTCAGATTCCACAGAAATAAGGCTAGCAAAGAGATCCACGAAATACAGATGGAACTCTGTGAGATGAATTAACAGAACACTAAGCAGTTTCTCAGAAAGCTTGTTTCCAGATTTCATCTGAGGATATTTCCTTTTTCACCATAGCCCTCTATGGGCTTCCAAATATCACTTTGCCAATTCCACAAGAACTGTCTTAGCGAAAGGCTTCTTAAGGGGAAAGCTGTAACTCTGTGAGATGATTTCACAGAACACAAAGAAGTTTCTCAGAAAGCTTCTTTCTCTTTGTTATCGGAGGATATTTCCTTTGACCCTATAGTCTTCTTAGGGATCCGAAATATCTGTTCTCAGATTCCACAGAAATAAGGCTAGCAAAGAGATCCACAAAATATAGATGTAATTCTGTGAGGTGAATTAACAGAACACTAAGCAGTTTGTCAGAAATCTTCTTTCCAGATTTCATCTGAGGATATTTCCTTTTTCAACGTAGCCCTCTATGGGCTTCCAAATATCACTTTGCCAATTCCACAAGAACTGTCTTAGCGAAAGGCTTCTTAAGGGGAAAGCTGTAACTCTGTGAGATGATTTCACAGAACACAAAGAAGTTTCTCCGAAAGCTTCTTTCTCTTTGTTATCGGAGGATATTTCCTTTGGCCCTATAGTCTTCAAAGGGATCCGAAATATCCGCTGTCAGATTCCACAGAAATAAGGCTGGCAAAGAGATCCACGAAATACAGATGTAAGTCTGTGAGATGAATTAACTGAACACTAAGCAGTTTCTCAGAAAGCTTCTTTCCAGATTTCATCTGAGGATATTACCTTTTTCACCATAGCCCTCTATGGGCTTCCAAATATCACTTTGCCAATTCCATAAGAACTGTCTTAGCGAAAGGCTTCTTGAGGGGAAAGCTGTATCTCTGTGAGATGATTTCACAGAACACAAAGAAGTTTCTCAGAAAGCTTCTTTCTCTTTGTTATCGGAGGATATTTCCTTTGGCCCTATAGTCTTCAAAGGGATCCGAAATATCTGTTCTCAGATTCCACAGAAATAAGGCTAGCAAAGAGATCCACGAAATACAGATGTAACTCTGTGAGTGGAAGTCACACATCTCAGAGCAGCTTATGAGAAAGCTTCTTTCCAGATTTCATCTGAGGATATTTCCTTTTTCACCATAGCCCTCTATGGGCTTCCAAATATCACTTGCCAATTCCACAACAACTGTCTTAGCGAAAGGCTTCTTGAGGGGAAAGCTGTAACTCTGTGAGATGATTTTACAGAACACAAAGAAGTTTCTCAGAAAGCTTCTTTCTCTTTGTAATCGGAGGATATTTCCTTTGGCCCTATAGTCTTCAAAGGGATCCGAAATATCTGTTCTCAGATTCCACAGAAATAAGGCTAGCAAAGAGATCCACGAAATACAGATGTAACTCTTTGAGATGAATTAACAGAACACTAAGCAGTTTCTCAGAAAGCTTGTTTCCAGATTTCATCTGAGGATATTTCCTTTTTCACCATAGCCCTCTATGGGCTTCCAAATATCACTTTGCCAATTCCACAAGAACTGTCTTAGCGAAAGGCTTCTTGAGGGGAAAGCTGTAACTCTGTGAGATGATTTCACAGAACACAAAGAAGTTTCTCAGAAAGCTTCTTTCTCTTTGTTATCGGAGGATATTTCCTTTGCCCCTATAGTCTTCTTAGGGATCCGAAATATCTGTTCTCAGATTCCACAGAAATAAGGCTAGCAAAGAGATCCACAAAATATAGATGTAATTCTGTGAGGTGAATTAACAGAACACTAAGCAGTTTCTCAGAAAGCTTCTTTCCAGATTTCATCTGAGGATATTTCCTTTTTCAACGTAGCCCTCTATGGGCTTCCAAATATCACTTTGCCAATTCCACAAGAACTGTCTTAGCGAAAGGCTTCTTAAGGGGAAAGCTGTAACTCTGTGAGATGATTTCACAGAACACAAAGAAGTTTCTCCGAAAGCTTCTTTCTCTTTGTTATCGGAGGATATTTCCTTTGGCCCTATAGTCTTCAAAGGGATCCGAAATATCTGCTGTCAGACTCCACAGAAATAAGGCTGGCAAAGAGATCCACGAAATACAGATGTAACTCTGTGAGATGAATTAACAGAACACTAAGCAGTTTCTCAGAAAGCTTCTTTCCAGATTTCATCTGAGGATATTTCCTTTTTCACCATAGCCCTCTATGGGCTTCCAAATATCACTTTGACAATTCCATAAGAACTGTCTTAGCGAAAGGCTTCTTGAGGGGAAAGCTGTATCTCTGTGAGATGATTTACAGAACACAAAGAAGTTTCTCAGAAAGCTTCTTTCTCTTTGTTATCGGAGGATATTTCCTTTGGCCCTATAATCTTTAAAGGGATCCGAAATATCTGTTCTCAGATTCCACAGAAATAAGGCTAGCAAAGAGATCCACGAAATACAGATGTAACTCTGTGAGTGGAAGTCACACATCTCAGAGCAGCTTATGAGAAAGCTTCTTTCCAGATTTCATCTGAGGATATTTCCTTTTTCACCATAGCCCTCTATGGGCTTCCAAATATCACTTTGCCAATTCCACAAGAACTGTCTTAGCGAAAGGCTTCTTGAGGGGAAAGCTGTAACTCTGTGAGATGATTTCACAGAACACAAAGAAGTTTCTCAGAAAGCTTCTTTCTCTTTGTTATCGGAGGATATTTCCTTTGGCCCTATAGTCTTCAAAGGGATCCGAAATATCTGTTCTCAGATTCCACAGAAATAAGGCTAGCAAAGAGAACCACGAAATACAGATGTATCTCTGTGAGATGAATTAACAGAACACTAAGCAGTTTCTCAGAAAGCTTCTTTCCAGATTTCATCAGAGAATATTTCCTTTTTCACCATAGCCCTCTACGGGCTTCCAAATATCACTTTGCCAATTCCACAGGAACTGTCTTAGCGAAAGGCTTCTTGAGGGGAAAGCTGTAACTCTGTGAGATGATTTCACAGAACACAAAGAAGTTTCTCAGAAAGCTTCTTTCTCTTTGTTATCGGAGGATATTTCCTTTGCCTCTATAGTCTTCATAGGGATCCGAAATATCTGTTCTCAGATTCCACAGAAATAAGGCTAGCAAAGAGATCCACAAAATATAGATGTAAGTCTGTGAGATGAATTAACAGAACACTAAGCATTTTCTGAGAAAGCTTCTTTCCAGATTTCATCTGAGGATATTTCCTTTTTCACCATAGCCCTCTAGGGGCTTCCAAATATCACATTGCCAATTCCACAAGAATTATCTTAGCGAAAGGCTTCTTGAGGTGAAAGTTGTAACTCTGTGAGATGATTTCACGGAACACAAAGAAGTTTCTCAGAAAGCTTATTTCTCTTTGTTATCGGAGGATATTTCCTTTGCCCCTATAGTCTTCAAAGGGATCCGAAATATCTGCTCTCAGATTCCACAGAAATAAGGCTAGCAAAGAGTTCCACGAAATACAGATGTAACTCTGTGAGATGAATTAACAGAACACTAAGCAGTTTCTCAGAAAGCTTCTTTCCAGATTTCATCCGAGGATATTTCCTTTTTCAACATAGCCCTCTATGGGCTTCCAAATATCACCTTGCCAATTCCACAAGAACTGTCTTAGCGAAAGGCTTCTTGAGGGAAAACCTGTACCTCTGTGAGATGATTTCACAGAACACAAAGAAGTTTCTCAGAAAGCTTCTTTCTCTTTGTTATGGGAGGATATTTCCTTTGGCCGTATAGTCTTCAAAGGGATAAGAAATACCTGTTCTCAGATTCCACAGAAATAAGGCTAGCAAAGAGATCCACGAAATACAGATGGAACTCTGTGAGATGAATTAACAGAACACTAAGCAGTTTCTCAGAAACCTTGTTTCCAGATTTCATCTGAGGATATTTCCTTTTTCACCATAGCCCTCTATGGGCTTCCAAATATCACTTTGCCAATTCCACAAGAACTGTCTTAGCGAAAGGCTTCTTGAGGGGAAAGCTGTAACTCTGTGAGATGATTTCACAGAACACAAAGAAGTTTTTCAGAAAGCTTCTTTCTCTTTGTTATCGGAGGATATTTCCTTTGACCCTATAGTCTTCTTAGGGATCCGAAATATCTGTTCTCAGATTCCACAGAAATAAGGCTAGCAAAGAGATAAACAAAATATAGATGTAATTCTGTGAGGTGAATTAACAGAACACTAAGCAGTTTCTCAGAAAGCTTCTTTCCAGATTTCATCTGAGGATATTTCCTTTTTCAACGTAGCCCTCTATGGGCTTCCAAATATCACTTTGCCAATTCCCCAAGAACTGTCTTAGCGAAAGGCTTCTTAAGGGGAAAGCTGTAACTCTGTGAGATGATTTCACAGAACACAAAGAAGTTTCTCCGAAAGCTTCTTTCTCTTTGTTATCGGAGGATATTTCCTTTGGCCCTATAGTCTTCAAAGGGATCCGAAATATCTGCTGTCAGATTCCACAGAAATAAGGCTGGCAAAGAGATCCACGAAATACAGATGTAACTCTGTGAGATGAATTAACAGAACACTAAGCAGTTTCTCAGAAAGCTTCTTTCCAGATTTCATCTGAGGATATTTCCTTTTTCACCATAGCCCTCTATGGGCTTCCAAATATCACTTTGCCAATTCCATAAGAACTGTCTTAGCGAAAGGCTTCTTGAGGGGAAAGCTGTAACTCTGTGAGATGATTTCACAGAACACAAAGAAGTTTCTCAGAAAGCTTCTTTCTCTTTGTTATCGGAGGATATTTCCTTTGGCCCTATAATTTTCAAAGGGATCCGAAATATCTGTTCTCATATTCCACAGAAATAAGGCTAGCAAAGAGATCCACGAAATACAGATGTAACTCTGTGAGTGGAAGTCACACATCTCAGAGCAGCTTATGAGAAAGCTTCTTTCCAGATTTCATCTGAGGATATTTCCTTTTTCACCATAGCCCTCTATGGGCTTCCAAATATCACTTTGCCAATTCCACAACAACTGTCTTAGCGAAAGGCTTCTTGAGGGGAAAGCTGTAACTCTGTGAGATGATTTCACAGAACACAAAGAAGTTTCTCAGAAAGCTTCTTTCTCTTTGTTATCGGAGGATATTTCCTTTGCCCCCATAGTCTTCAAAGGGATCCGAAATATCTGTTCTCAGATTCCACAGAAGTAAGGCTAGCAATGAGATCCACAAAATATAGATGAAATTCTGTGAGATGAATTAACAGAACACTAAGCAGTTTCTCAGAAAGCTTCTTTCCAGATTTCATCTGAGGATATTTCCCTTTTCACCATAGCCCTCTATTGGCTTCCAAATATCACTTTGCCAATTCCACAAGAACTGTCTTAGCGAAAGGCTTCTTGAGGGGAAAGCTGTAACTCTGTGAGATGATTTCACAGAACACAAAGAAGTTTCTCAGAAAGTTTCTTTCTCTTTGTTATCGGAGGATATTTCCTTAGACCCTATAGTCTTCTTAGGGATCCGAAATATCTGTTCTCAGATTCCACAGAAATAAGGCTAGCAAAGAGATCCACAAAATATAGATGTAATTCTGTGAGGTGAATTAACAGAACACTAAGCAGTTTCTCTGAAAGCTTCTTTCAGATTTCATCTGAGGATATTTCCTTTTTCAACGTAGCCCTCTATGGGCTTCCAAATATCACTTTGCCAATTCCACAAGAACTGTCTTAGCGAAAGGCTTCTTAAGGAGAAAGCTGTAACTCTGTGAGATGATTTCACAGAACACAAAGAAGTTTCTCCGAAAGCTTCTTTCTCTTTGTTATCGGAGGGTATTTCCTTTGGCCCTATAGTCTTCAAAGGGATCCGAAATATCTGCTCTCAGATTCCACAGAAATAAGGCTGGCAAAGAGATCCACGAAATACAGATGTAACTCTGTGAGATGAATTAACAGAACACTAAGCAGTTTCTCAGAAAGCTTCTTTCCAGATTTCATCTGAGGATATTTCCTTTTTCACCATAGCCTTCTATGGGCTTCCAAATATCACTTTTCCAATTCCATAAGAACTGTCTTAGCGAAAGGCTTCTTGAGGGGAAAGCTGTAACTCTGTGAGATGATTTCACAGAACACAAAGAAGTTTCTCAGAAAGCTTCTTTCTCTTTGTTATCGGAGGATATTTCCTTTGGCCCTATAATCTTCAAAGGGATCCGAAATATCTGTTCTCAGATTCCACAGAAATAAGGCTAGCAAAGAGATCCACGAAATACAGATGTAACTCTGTGAGTGGAAGTCACACATCTCAGAGCAGTTTATGAGAAAGCTTCTTTCCAGATTTCATCTGAGGATATTTCCTTTTTCACCATAGCCCTCTATGGGCTTCCAAATATCACTTTGCCAATTCCACAAGAACTGTCTTAGCGAAAGGCTTCTTGAGGGGAAAGCTGTAACTCTGTGAGATGATTTCACAGAACACAAAGAAGTTTTTCAGAAACCTTCTTTCTCTTTGTTATCGGAGGATATTTCCTTTGCCCCTATAGTCTTCATAGGGATCCGAAATATCTGTTCTCAGATTCCACTGAAATAAGGCTAGCAAAGAGGTCGACAAAATATGGATGTAATTGTGTGAGATGAATTAACAGAACACTAAGCAGTTTCTCAGAAAGCTTGTTTCCAGATTTCATCTGAGGATATTTCCTTTTTCACCATAGCCCTCTATGGGCTTCCAAATATCACTTTGCCAATTCCACAAGAACTGTCTTGGCGAAAGGCTTCTTGAGGGGAAAGCTGTAACTCTGTGAGATGATTTCACAGAACACGAAGAAGTTTCTCAGAAAGCTTCTTTCTCTTTGTTATCGGAGGATATTTCCTTTGGCCCTATAGTCTTCAAAGGGATCCGAAATATCTGTTCTCAGATTCCACAGAAATAAGGCTAGCAAAGAGATCCACGAAATACAGATGTAACTCTGTGAGTGGAAGTCACACATCACAGTACAGTTTCTCAGAAAGCTTCTTTCCAGATTTCATCTGAGGATATTTCCTTTTTCACCATACCCCTCTATGGGCTTCCAAATATCACTTTGCCAATTCCACAAGAACTGTCTTAGCGAAAGGCTTCTTAAGGGGAAAGCTGTAACTCTGTGAGTTGATTTCACAGAACACAAAGAAGTTTCTCAGAAGGCTTCCTTCTCTTTGTTATCGGAGGATATTTCCTTTGGCCCTATAGTCTTCAAAGGGATCCGAAATATCTGTTCTCAGATTCCACAGAAATAAGGCTAGCAAAGAGATCCACGAAATACAGATGGAACTCTGTGAGATGAATTAACAGAACACTAAGCAGTTTCTCAGAAACCTTGTTTCCAGATTTCATCTGAGGATATTTCCTTTTTCACCATAGCCCTCTATGGGCTTCCAAATATCACTTTGCCAATTCCACAAGAACTGTCTTAGCGAAAGGCTTCTTGAGGGGAAAGCTGTAACTCTGTGAGATGATTTCACAGAACACAAAGAAGATTTTCAGAAAGCTTCTTTCTCTTTGTTATCGGAGGATATTTCCTTTGACCCTATAGTCTTCTTAGGGATCCGAAATATCTGTTCTCAGATTCCACAGAAATAAGGCTAGCAAAGAGATAAACAAAATATACATGTAATTCTGTGAGGTGAATTAACAGAACACTAAGCAGTTTCTCAGAAAGCTTCTTTCCAGATTTCATCTGAGGATATTTCCTTTTTCAACGTAGCCCTCTATGGGCTTCCAAATATCACTTTGCCAATTCCCCAAGAACTGTCTTAGCGAAAGGCTTCTTAAGGGGAAAGCTGTAACTCTGTGAGATGATTTCACAGAACACAAAGAAGTTTCTCCGAAAGCTTCTTTCTCTTTGTTATCGGAGGATATTTCCTTTGGCCCTATAGTCTTCAAAGGGATCCGAAATATCTGCTGTCAGATTCCACAGAAATAAGGCTGGCAAAGAGATCCACGAAATACAGATGTAACTCTGTGAGATGAATTAACAGAACACTAAGCAGTTTCTCAGAAAGCTTCTTTCCAGATTTCATCTGAGGATATTTCCTTTTTCACCATAGCCCTCTATGGGCTTCCAAATATCACTTTGCCAATTCCATAAGAACTGTCTTAGCGAAAGGCTTCTTGAGGGGAAAGCTGTAACTCTGTGAGATGATTTCACAGAACACAAAGAAGTTTCTCAGAAAGCTTCTTTCTCTTTGTTATCGGAGGATATTTCCTTTGGCCCAATAATTTTCAAAGGGATCCGAAATATCTGTTCTCATATTCCACAGAAATAAGGCTAGCAAAGAGATCCACGAAATACAGATGTAACTCTGTGAGTGGAAGTCACACATCTCAGAGCAGCTTATGAGAAAGCTTCTTTCCAGATTTCATCTGAGGATATTTCCTTTTTCATCATAGCCCTCTATGGGCTTCCAAATATCACTTTGCCAATTCCACAAGAACTGTGTTAGCGAAAGGCTTCTTGAGGGGAAAGCTGTAACTCTGTGAGATGATTTCACAGAACACAAAGAAGTTTCTCAGAAAGCTTCTTTCTCTTTGTTATCGGAGGATATTTCCTTTGGCCCTATAGTCTTCAAAGGGATCCGAAATATCTGTTCTCAGATTCCACAGAAATAAGGCTAGCAAAGAGATCCACGAAATACAGATGTAACTCTGTGACATGAATTAACAGAACACTAAGCAGTTTCTCAGAAAGCTTCTTTCCAGATTTCATCAGAGGATATTTCCTTTTTCACCATAGCCCTCTATGGGCTTCCAAATATCACTTTGCCAATTCCACAACAACTGTCTTAGCGAAAGGCTTCTTGAGGGGAAAGCTGTAACTCTGTGAGATGATTTCACAGAACACAAAGAAGTTTCTCAGAAAGCTTCTTTCTCTTTGTTATCGGAGGATATTTCCTTTGGCCCTATAGTCTTCAAAGGGATCCGAAATATCTGTTCTCAGATTCCACAGAAATAAGGCTAGCAAAGAGATCCACGAAATACAGATGTAACTCTGTGAGATGAATTAACAGAACAATAAACAGTTTCTCAGAAAGCTTCTTTCCAGATTTCATCAGAGGATATTTCCTTTTTCACCATAGCCCTCTACGGGCTTCCAAATATCACTTTGCCAATTCCACAAGAACTGTCTTAGCGAAAGGCTTCTTGAGGGGAAAGCTGTAACTCTGTGAGATGATTTCACAGAACACAAAGAAGTTTCTCAGAAAGCTTCTTTCTCTTTGTTATCGGAGGATATTTCCTTTGCCTCTATAGTCTTCATAGGGATCCGAAATATCTGTTCTCAGATTCCACAGAAACAAGGCTAGCAAAGAGTTCCACGAAATACAGATGTAACTCTGTGAGATGAATTAACAGAACACTAACCAGTTTCTCAGAAAGCTTCTTTCCAGATTTCATCCGAGGATATTTCCTTTTTCAGCATAGCCCTCTATGGGCTTCCATATATCACTTTGCCAATTCCACAAGAACTGTCTTAGCGAAAGGCTTCTTGAGGGAAAACCTGTACCTCTGTGAGATGATTTCACAGAACACAAAGAAGTTTCTCAGAAAGCTTCTTTCTCTTTGTTATCGGAGGATATTTCCTTTGGCCCTATACTCTTCAAAGGGATTCGAAATATCTGTTCTCAGATTCCACAGAAATAAGGCTAGCAAAGAGATCCACGAAATACAGATGTAACTCTGTGAGTGGAAGTCACACATCACAGAGCAGTTTCTCAGAAAGCTTCTTTCCAGATTTCATCTGAGGATATTTCCTTTTTCAGCATAGCCCTCTATGGGCTTCCAAATATCACTTTGTCAATTCCACAAGAACTGTCTTAGCGAAAGGCTTCTTGAGGGGAAAGCTGCAACGCTGTGAGATGATTTCACAGAACACAAAGAAGTTTCTCAGAAAGCTTCTTTCAGTTTGTTATCGGAGGATATTTCCTTTGCCCCTATAGTCTTCTTAGGGATCCGAAATATCTGTTCTCAGATTCCACAGAAATAAGGCTAGCAAAGAGATCCACGAAATACAGATGTAACTCTGTGAGTGGAAGTCACACATCACAGAGCAGTTTATGAGAAAGCTTCTTTCCAGATTTCATCTGAGGATATTTCCTTTTTCACCATAGCCCTCTAAGGGCTTCCAAATATCACTTTGCCAATTCCACAAGAACTGTCTTAGCGAAAGGCTTCTTGAGGGGAAAGCTGTAACTCTGTGAGATGATTTCACAGAACACAAAGAAGTTTCTCAGAAAGCTTCTTTCTCTTTGTTATCGGAGGATATTTCCTTTGCCCCCATAGTCTTCAAAGGGATCCGAAATATCTGTTCTCAGATTCCACAGAAGTAAGGCTAGCAATGAGATCCACAAAATATAGATGTAATTCTGTGAGATGAATTAACAGAACACTAAGCAGTTTCTCAGAAAGCTTCTTTCCAGATTTCTTCTGAGGATATTTCCTTTTTCACCATAGCCCTCGATGGGCTTCCAAATATCACTTTGCCGATTCCACAAGAACTGTCTTAGCGAAAGGCTTCTTGAGGGGAAAGCTGTAACTCTGTGAGATGATTTCACAGAACACAAAGAAGTTTCTCAGAAAGCTTCTTTCTCTTTGTTATCGGAGGATATTTCCTTTGGCCCTATAGTCTCAAAAGGGATCCGAAATATCTGCTCTCAGATTCCACAGAAATAAGGCTAGCAAAGAGATCCACGAAATACAGATGTAACTCTGTGAGTGGAAGTCACACATCACAGAACAGTTTCTCAGAAAGCTTCTTTCCGGATTTCATCTGAGGATATTTCCTTTTTCACCATAGCCCTCTATGGGCTTCCAAATATCACTTTGCCAATTCCACAAGAACTGTCTTAGCGAAAGTCTTCTTGAGGGGAAAGCTGTAACTCTGTGAGATGATTTCACAGAACACAAAGAAGTTTCTCAGAAAGCTTCTTTCTCTTTGTTATCGGAGGATATTTCCTTTGGCCCTATAGTCTTCAAAGGGATCCGAAATATCTGTTCTCAGATTCCACAGAAATAAGGCTAGCAAAGAGATCCAAGAAATACAGATGGAACTCTGTGAGATGAATTAACAGAACACTAAGCAGTTTCTCAGAAAGCTTGTTTCCAGATTTCATCTGAGGATATTTCCCTTTTCACCATAGCCCTCTATGGGCTTCCAAATATCACTTTGCCAATTCCACAAGAACTGTCTTAGCGAAAGGCTTCTTGAGGGGTAAGATGTAAGTCTGTGAGATGATTTCACAGAACACAAAGAAGTTTCTCAGAAAGCTTCTTTCTGTTTGTTATCGGAGGATATTTCCTTTGGCCCTATAGTCTTCAATGGGATCCGAAATATCTGTTCTCAGATTCCACAGAAATAAGGCTAGCAAAGAGATCCACGAAATACAGATGTAACTCTGTGAGATGAATTAACAGAACACTAAGCAGTTTCTCAGAAAGCTTCTTTCCAGATTTCATCTGAGGATATTTCCTTTTTCACCATAGCCTTTGATGGGCTTCCAAATATCACTTTGCCATTTGCACAAGAACTGTCTTAGCGAAAGGCTTCTTGAGGGGAAAGCTGTAACTCTGTGAGATGATTTCACAGAACACAAAGAAGTTTCTCAGAAAGCTTCTTTCTCTTTGTTATCGGAGGATATTTCCTTTGCCCCTATAGTCTTCAAAGGGATCCGAAATATCTGCTCTCAGATTCCACAGAAATAAGGCTAGCAAAGAGATCCACGAAATACAGATGTAACTCTGTGAGTGGAAGTCACACATGTCAAAGCAGTTTCTCAGAAAGCTTCTTTCCAGATTTCATCTGAGGATATTTCCTTTTTCAGCATAGCCCTCTATGGGCTTCCAAATATCACTTTGTCAATTCCACAAGAACGGTCTTAGCGAAAGGCTTCTTGAGGGGAAAGCTGTAACTCTGTGAGATGATTTCACAGAACACAAAGAAGTTTTTCAGAAACCTTCTTTCTCTTTGTTATCGGAGGATATTTCCTTTGCCCCTATATTCTTCCTAGGGATCCGAAATATCTGTTCTCAGATTCCACAGAAATAAGGCTAGCAAAGAGATCGACAAAATATGGATGTAATTCTGTGAGATGAATTAACAGAACACTAAGCAGTTTCTCAGAAAGCTTCTTTCCAGATTTCATCTGAGGATATTTCCTTTTTCACCATAGCCCTCTATGGGCTTCCAAATATCACTTTGCCAATTCCACAAGAACTGTCTTAGCGAAAGGCTTCTTGAGGGGAAAGCTGTAACTCTGTGAGACGATTTCACGGAACACAAAGAAGTTTCTCAGAAAGCTTCTTTCTCTTTGTTATCGGAGGATATTTCCTTTGCCCCTATAGTCTTCATAGGGATCCGAAATATCTGCTCTCAGATTCCACAGAAATAAGGCTAGCAAAGAGATTCACGAAATACAGATGTAACTCTGTGAGTGGAAGTCACA
This sequence comes from Macaca mulatta, assembly GCF_049350105.2. Taxonomy (NCBI): domain Eukaryota; kingdom Metazoa; phylum Chordata; class Mammalia; order Primates; family Cercopithecidae; genus Macaca; species Macaca mulatta. The sequence goes on from NC_133424.1 coordinate 36,881,714, forward strand.
CATCTCAGAGCAGCTTATGAGAAAGCTTCTTTCCAGATTTCATCTGAGGATATTTCCTTTTTCACCATAGCCCTCTATGGGCTTCCAAATATCACTTTGCCAATTCCACAACAACTGTCTTAGCGAAAGGCTTCTTGAGGGGAAAGCTGTAACTCTGTGAGATGATTTCACAGAACACAAAGAAGTTTCTCAGAAAGCTTCTTTCTCTTTGTTATCAGAGGATATTTCCTTTGGCCGTATAGTCTTCAAAGGGATAAGAAATATCTGTTCTCAGATTCCACAGAAATAAGGCTAACAAAGAGATCCACGAAATACAGATGTAACCCTGTGAGATGAAATAACAGAACACTAAGCAGTTTCTCAGAAAGCTTCTTTCCATATTTCATCTGAGGATATTTCCTTTTTCACCATAGCCCTCTATGGGCTTCCAAATATCACTTTGCCAATTCCACAAGAACTGTCTTAGCGAAAGGCTTCTTGAGGGGAAAGCTGCAACGCTGTGAGATGATTTCACAGAACACAAAGAAGTTTCCTAGAAAGCTTCTTTCTGTTTGTTATCGGAGGATATTTCCTTTGCCCCTATAGTCTTCTTAGGGATCCGAAATATCTGTTCTCAGATTCCACAGAAATAAGGCTAGCAAAGAGATCCACGAAATACAGATATAACTCTGTGAGTGAAAGTCACACATCTCAGTGCAGTTTCTAAGAAAACTTCTTTCCAGATTTCATCTGAGGATATTTCCTTTTTCACCGTAGCCCTCCTTGGGCTTCCAAATATCACTTTGCCAATTCCACAAGAACTGTCTTAGCAAAAGTCTTCTTGAGGGGAAAGCTGTAATTCTGTGAGATGATTTGACAGAACACAAAGAAGTTTCTCAGAAAGCTTCTTTCTCTTTGTTATCGGAGGATATTTCCTTTGGCCCTATAATCTTCAATGGGATCCAAAATATCTGTTCTCAGATTCCACAGAAATAAGGCTAGCAATGAGATCTCCAAAATATAGATGTAATTCTGTGAGATGAATTAACAGAACACTAAGCAGTTTCTCAGAAAGCTTCTTTCCAGATTTCACCTGAGGATATTTCCTTTTTCACCATAGCCCTCTAGAGGCTTCCAAATATCACTTTGCCAATTCCACAAGAACTGTCTTAGCGAAAGGCTTCTTTAGGGGAAAGCTATTACTCTGTTAGATGATTTCACAGAACACAAAGAAGTTTCTCCGAAAGCTTCTTTCTCTTTGTTATCGGAGGATATTTCCTTTGGCCCTATAGTCTTCAAAGGGATCCGAAATATCTGCTCTCAGATTCCACAGAAATAAGGCTTGAAAAGATATCCACGAAATACAGATGTAACTCTGTGAGATGAATTAACAGAACACTAAGCAGTTTCTCTGAAAGCTTCTTTCCAGATTTCACCTGAGGATATTTCCTTTTTCATCATAGCTCTCTATTGGCTTCCAAATATCACTTTGCCAATTCCACAAGAACTGTCTTAGCGAAAGGCTTCTTGAGGGGAAAGCTGTAACTCTGTGAGATGATTTCACAGAACACAAAGAAGATCCTCAGAAAGCTTCTTTCTCTTTTTTATCGGAGGATATTTCCTTTGGTCCTATAGTCTTCAAAGGGATGCGAAATATCTGTTCTCAGATTCCACAGAAATAAGGCTAGCAAAGAGATCCACGAAATACAGATGTAACTCTGTGAGATGAATTAACAGAACACTAAGCAGTTTCTCAGAAAGCTTGTTTCCAGATTTCATCTAAGGATATTTCCTTTTTCACCGTAGCCCTCTATGGGCTTCTAAATATCACTTTGCCAATTCCACAAGAACTGTCTTAGCGAAAGGCTTCTTGAGGGGAAAGCTGTAACTCTGTGAGATGATTTCAGAGAACACAAAGAAGTTTCTCAGAAAGCTTCTTTCTCTTTGTTATCGGAGGATATTTCCTTTGGCCCTATAGTCTTCAATGGGAACCGAAATATCTGTTCTCAGATTCCACAGAAATAAGGCTTGCAAAGAGATCCACGAAATACAGATGTAACTCTGTTTGTGGAAGTCACGCATCACAGAGCAGTTTCTCAGAAAGCTTCTTTCCAGATTTCATCTGAGGATATTTCCTTTTTCACCATAGCCCTCTAAGGGCTTCCAAATATCACTTTGCCAATTCCACAAGAACTGTCTTAGCGAAAGGCTTCTTGAGGGGAAAGCTGTAACTCTGTGAGATGATTTCACAGAACACAAAGAGTTTCCAGAAAGCTTCTTTCTCTTTGTTATCGGAGGATATTTCCTTTGGCCCTATAGTCTTAAAACGGATCCGAAATATCTGTTCTCAGATCCCACAGAAATAAGGCTAGCAAAGAGATCCACGAAATACATATGTAACTCTGTGAGATGAATTAACAGAACACTAAGCAGTTTCTCAGAAAGTTTCTTTCCAGATTTCATCTGAGGATATTTCCTTTTTCATCATAGACCTCTATGGGCTTCCAAATATCACTTTGCCAATTCCACAAGAACTGTCTTAGCGAAAGGCTTCTTGAGGGGAAAGCTGTAACTCTGTGAGATGATTTCACATAACACAAAGAAGATTCTCAGAAAGCTTCTTTCTCTTTGTTATCGGAGGATATTTCCTTTGGCCCTATAGTCTTCAAAGGGATCCGAAATATCTGTTCTCAGATTCCACAGAAATAAGGCTAGCAAAGAGATCCACGAAATACAGATGTAACACTGTTAGATGAATTAACAGAACCCTAAGCAGTTTCTGAGAAAGCTTCTTTCCAGATTTCATCTGAGGATATTTCCTTTTTCACCATAGCCCTCTATGGGCTTCCAAATATCACTTTGCCAATTGCACAAGAACTGTCTTAGCGAAAGGCTTCTTGAGGGGAAAGCTGTAACTCTGTAAGATGATTTCACAGAACACAAAGAAGTTTCTCAGAAAGCTTCTTTCTCTTTGTTTCGGAGGATATATCCTTTGGCCCTATAGTCTTCAATGGGATCCGAAATATCTGGTCTCAGATTCCACAGAAATAAGGCTGGCAAAGAGATCCACGAAATACAGATGTAACTCTGTGAGTGGAAGTCACACATCACAGAGCAGTTTCTCAGAAAGCTTCTTTCCAGATTTCATCTGAGGATATTTCCTTTTTCACAATAGCCCTCGATGGGCTTCCAAATATCACTTTGCCAATTCCACAAGAACTGTCGTAGCGAAAGGCTTCTTGAGGGGAAAGCTGTAACTCTGTGAGATGATTTCACAGAACACAAAGAAGTTTCTCAGAAAGCTGCTTTCTCTTTGTTATCGGAGGATATTTCCTTTGCCCCTATAGTCTTCATAGGGATCCGAAATATCTGTTCTCAGATTCCACAGAAATAAGGCTAGCAAAGAGATGCAAGAAATACAGATGTAACTCTGTGAGATGAATTAACAGAACACTAAGCAGTTTCTCAGAAAGCTTCTTTCCAGATTTCATCTGAGGATATTTCCTTTTTCACCATAGCCCTTTATGGGCTTCCAAATATCACTTTGCCAATTCCACAAGAACTGTCTTAGCGAAAGGCTTCTTGAGGGGAAAGCTGTAACTCTGTGAGATGATTTCACAGAACACAAAGAAGTTTCTCAGAAAGCTTCTTTCTCTTTGTTATCGGAGGATATTTCCTTCGGCCCTATAGTCTTCAAATGGATCCGAAATATCTGTTCTCAGATTCCACAGAAATAAGGCTAGCAAAGATATCCACGAAATAGAGATGTAAGTCTGTGAGTGGAAGTCACACATCACAGAGCAGTTTCTCAGAAAGCTTCTTTCCAGATTTCATCTGAGGATATTTCCTTTTTCAGCATAGCCCTCTATGGGCTTCCAAATATCACTTTGTCAATTCCACAACAACTGTCTTAGCGAAAGGCTTCTTTAGGGGAAAGCTGTAACTCTGTGAGATGATTTCACAGAACACAAAGAAGTTTCTCAGAAAGCTTCTTTCTCTTTGTTATCGGAGGATATTTCCTTTGCCCCTATAGTCTTCATAGGGTTCCGAAATATCTGTTCTCGGATTCAACAGAAATAAGGCTAGCAAAGAGATCCACAAAATATAGATGTAATCCTGTGAGATGAATTAACAGAACACTAAGCAGTTTCTCAGAAAGCTTCTTTCCAGATTTCATCTGAGGAGATTTCCTTTTTCACCATAGCCCTCTATGGGCTTCCAAATATCACTTTGCCAATTCCACAACAAGTGTCTTAGCGAAAGGCTTCTTGAGGGGAAAGCTGTAACTCTGAGAGATGATTTCACAGAACACAAAGAAGTTTCTCAGAAAGCTTCTTTCTCTTTGTTATCGGAGGATATTTCCTTTGGCCCTATATTCTTCAAAGGGATCTGAAATATCTGTTCTCAGATTCCACAGAAATAAGTCGAGCCAAGAGATCCACGAAATACAGATGTAACTCTGTAAGATGAATTAACAGAACACTAAGCAGGTTCTCAGAAAGCTTGTTTCCAGATTTCATCTGAGGATATTTCCTTTTTCACCATAGCCCTCTATGGGCTTCCAAATATCACTTTGCCAATTCCACAAGAACTGTCTTAGCGAAAGGCTTCTTGAGGGGAAAGCTGTAAGTCTGTGAGATGATTTCACAGAACACAAAGAAGTTTCTCAGAAAGCTTCTTTCTGTTTGTTATCTGAGGATATTTCCTTTGGCCCTATAGTCTTCAATGGGATCCGAAATATCTGTTCTCAGATTCCACAGAAATAAGGCTAGCAAAGAGATCCACGAAATACAGATGTAACTCTGTGAGATGAATTAACAGAACACTAAGCAGTTTCTCAGAAAGCTTCTTTCCAGATTTCATCTGAGGATATTTCCTTTTTCACCATAGCCTTCGATGGGCTTCCAAATATCACTTTGCCAATTGCACAAGAACTGTCTTAGCGAAAGGCTTCTTGAGGGGAAAGCTGTAACTCTGTGAGATGATTTCACAGAACACAAAGAAGTTTCTCAGAAAGCTTCTTTCTCTTTGTTATCGGAGGATATTTCCTTTGCCCCTATAGTCTTCAAAGGGATCCGAAATATCTGCTCTCAGAATCCACAGAAATAAGGCTAGCAAAGAGATCCACGAAATACAGATGTAACGCTGTGAGATGAATTAGCACAACACTAAGCAGTTTCTCAGAAAGCTTCTCTCCATATTTCATCTGAGGATATTTCCTTTTTCACCATAGCCCTCTATGGGCTTCCAAATATCACTTTGCCAGTTCCACAAGAACTGTCTTAGCGAAAGGCTTCTTGAGGGGAAAGCTGCAACGCTGTGAGATGATTTCACAGAACACAAAGAAGTTTCTCAGAAAGCTTCTTTCTGTTTGTTATCGGAGGATATTTCCTTTGCCCCTATAGACTTCTTAGGGATCCGAAATATCTGTTCTCAGATTCCACAGAAATAAGGCTAGCAAAGAGATCCACAAAATATACATGTAATTCTGTGAGATGAATTAACAGAACACTAAGCAGGTTCTCAGAAAGCTTCTTTCCAGATTTCATCTGAGTATATTTCCTTTTTCAACGTAGCCCTCTATGGGCTTCCAAATATCACTTTGCCAATTCCACAAGAACTGTCTTAGCGAAAGGCTTCTTAAGGGGAAAGCTGTAACTCTGTGAGATGATTTCAGAGAACACAAAGAAGTTTCTCCGAAAGCTTCTTTCTCTTTGTTATCAGAGGATATTTCCTTTGGCCCTATAGTCTTCAAAGGGATCCGAAATATCTGCTGTCAGATTCCACAGAAATAAGGCTGGCAAAGAGATCCATGAAATACAGATGTAACTCTGTGAGATGAATTAACAGAACACTAAGCAGTTTCTCAGAAAGCTTCTTTCCAGATTTCATCTGAGGATATTTCCTTTTTCACCATAGCCCTCTATGGGCTTCCAAATATCACTTTGCCAATTCCATAAGAACTGTCTTAGCGAAAGGCTTCTTGAGGGGAAAGCTGTAACTCTGTGAGATGATTTCACAGAACACAAAGAAGTTTCTCAGAAAGCTTCTTTCTCTTTGTTATCGGAGGATATTTCCTTTGGCCCTATAATCTTCAAAGGGATCCGAAATATCTGTTCTCAGATTCCACAGAAATAAGGCTAGCAAAGAGATCCACGAAATACAGATGTAACTCTGTGAGTGGAAGTCACACATCTCAGAGCAGTTTATGAGAAAGCTTCTTTCCAGATTTCATCTGAGGATATTTCCTTTTTCACCATAGCCCTCGATGGGCTTCCAAATATCACTTTGCCAATTCCACAAGAACTGTCTTAGCGAAAGGCTTCTTGAGGGGAAAGCTGTAACTCTGTGAGATGATTTCACAGAACACAAATGAGTTTCTCAGAAAGCTTCTTTCTCTTTGTTATCGGAGGATATTTCCTTTGGCCCTATAGTCTTCAAAGGGATCCGAAACATCTGTTCTCAGACTCCACAGAAATAAGGCTAGCAAAGAGATCCACGAAATACAGATGTAACTCTGTGAGATGAATTAACAGAACACTAAGCAGTTTCTCAGAAAGCTTCTTTCCAGATTTCATCTGAGGATATTTCGTTTATCACCATATTCCTCTACGGGATTCCAAATATCACTTTGCCAATTCCACTAGAACTCTCTTAGCGAAAGGCTTCTTGAGGGGAAAGCTGTAACTCTGTGAGATGATTTCACAGAACACAAAGAATTTTCTCAGAAAGCTTCTTTCTCTTTGTTATCGGAGGATATTTCCTTTGCCTCTATAGTCTTCATAGGGATCCGAAATATCTGTTCTCACATTCCACAGAAATAAGGCTAGCAATGAGATCCAAAAAATATAGATGTAAGTCTGTGAGATGAATTAACAGAACACTAAGCAGTTTCTGAGAAAGCTTCTTACCAGATTTCATCTGAGGATATTTCCTTTTTCACCATAGCCCTCTAGGGGCTTCCAAATATCACTTTGCCAATTCCACAAGAATTATCTTAGCGAAAGGCTTCTTGAGGTGAAAGTTGTAACTCTGTGAGATGATTTCACGGAACACAAAGAAGTTTCTCAGAAAGCTTCTTTCTCTTTGTTATCAGAGGATATTTCCTTTGCCCCTATAGTCTTCAAAGGGATCCGAAATATCTGCTCTCAGATTCCACAGAAATAAGGCTAGAAAAGAGTTCCACGAAATACAGATGTAACTCTGTGAGATGAATTAACAGAACACTAAGCAGTTTCTCAGAAAGCTTCTTTCCAGATTTCATCCAAGTATATTTCCTTTTTCAACATAGCCCTCTATGCGCTTCCAAATATCACTTTGCCAATTCCACAAGAACTGTCTTAGCGAAAGTCTTCTTGAGGGGAAAGCTGTAACTCTGTGAGATGATTTCACAGAACACAAAGAAGTTTCTCAGAAAGCTTCTTTCTCTTTGTTATCGGAGGATATTTCCTTTGGCCCTATAGTCTTCAAAGGGATCCGAAATATCTGTTCTCAGATTCCACAGAAATAAGGCTAGCAAAGATATCCACGAAATACAGATGTAACTCTGTGAGTGGAAGTCACACATCACAGTACAGTTTCTCAGAAAGCTTCTTTCCAGATTTCATCTGAGGATATTTCCTTTTTCACCATAGCCCTCTATGGGCTTCCAAATATCACTTTGCCAATTCCACAAGAACTGTGTTAGCGAAGGTCTTCTTGAGGGGAAAGCTGTAACTCTGTGAGATGATTTCACAGAACACAAAGAAGTTTCTCAGAAAGCTTCCTTCTCTTTGTTATCGGAGGATATTTCCTTTGGCCCTATAGTCTTCAAAGGGATCCGAAATATCTGTTCTCAGATTCCACAGAAATAAGGCTAGCAAAGAGATCCACGAAATACAGATGGACTCTGTGAGATGAATTAACAGAACACTAAGCAGTTTCTCAGAAAGCTTGTTTCCAGATTTCATCTGAGGATATTTCCTTTTTCAACATAGCCCTCTATGGGCTTCCAAATATCACTTTGCCAATTCCACAAGAACTGTCTTAGCGAAAGGCTTCTTGAGGGAAAACCTGTACCTCTGTGAGATGATTTCACAGAACACAAAGAAGTTTCTCAGAAAGCTTCTTTCTCTTTGTTATGGGAGGATATTTCCTTTGTCCGTATAGTCTTCAAAGGGATATGAAATATCTGTTCTCAGATTCCACAGAAATAAGGCTGGCAAAGAGATCCACGAAATACAGATGTAACTCTGTGAGATGAATTAACAGAACACTAAGCAGTTTCTCAGAAAGCTTCTTTCCAGATTTCATCTGAGGATATTTCCTTTTTCAACATAGCCTTCTATGGGCTTCCAAATATCACTTTGCCAATTCCATAAGAACTGTCTTAGCGAAAGGCTTCTTGAGGGGAAAGCTGTAACTCTGTGAGATGATTTCACAGAACACAAAGAAGTTTCTCAGAAAGCTTCTTTCTCTTTGTTATCGGAGGATATTTCCTTTGGCCCTATAATCTTCAAAGGGATCCGAAATATCTGTTCTCAGATTCCACAGAAATAAGGCTAGCAAAGAGATCCACGAAATACAGATGTAACTCTGTGAGTGGAAGTCACACATGTCAGAGCAGTTTCTCAGAAAGCTTCTTTCCAGATTTCATCTGAGGATATTTCCTTTTTCACCATAGCCCTCTATGGGCTTCCAAATATCACTTTGCCAATTCCACAAGAACTGTCTTAGCGAAAGGCTTCTTGAGGGGAAAGCTGTAACTCTGTGAGATGATTTCACAGAACACAAAGAAGTATTTCAGAAACCTTCTTTCTCTTTGTTATCGGAGGATATTTCCTTTGCCCCTATAGTCTTCATAGGGATCCGAAATATCTGTTCTCAGATTCCACTGAAATAAGGCTAGCAAAGAGATCGACAAAATATGGATGTAATTGTGTGAGATGAATTAACAGAACACTAAGCAGTTTCTCAGAAAGCTTCTTTCCAGATTTCATCTGAGGAGATTTCCTTTTTCACCATAGCCCTCTATGGGCTTCCAAATATCACTTTGCCAATTCCACAAGAACTGTCTTAGCGAAAGTCTTCTTGAGGGGAAAGCTGTAACTCTGTGAGATGATTTCACAGAACACAAAGAAGTTTCTCAGAAAGCTTCTTTCTCTTTGTTATCGGAGGATATTTCCTTTGGCCCTATAGTCTTCTTAGGGATCCAAAATATCTGTTCTCAGATTCCACAGAAATAAGGCTAGCAATGAGATCCCCAAAAATATAGATGTAATTCTGTGAGATGAATTAACAGAACACTAAGCAGTTTCTCAGAAAGCTTCTTTCCAGATTTCATCTGAGGATATTTCCTTTTTCACCATAGCCCTCTAGAGGCTTCCAAATATCACTTTGCCAATTCCACAAGAACTGTCTTAGCGAAAGGCTTCTTTAGGGGAAAGCTGTTACTCTGTGAGATGATTTCACAGAACACAAAGAAGTTTCTCCGAAAGCTTCTTTCTCTTTGTTATCGGAGGATATTTCCTTTGGCCCTATAGTCTTCAAAGGGATCCGAAATATCTGCTCTCAGATTCCACAGAAATAAGGCTAGCAAAGAGATCCACGAAATGCAGATGTAACTCTGTGAGTGGAAGTCACATATCACAGAGCAGTTTCTCAGAAAGCTTCTTTCCAGATTTCATCTGAGGATATTTCCTTTTTCACCATAGCCCTCTAAGGGCTTCCAAATATCACTTTGCAAATTCCACAAGAACTGTCTTAGCGAAAGGCTTCTTGAGGGGAAAGCTGTAACTCTGTGAGATGATTTCAGAGAACACAAAGAAGTTTTTCAGAAACCTTCTTTCTCTTTGTTATCGGAGGATATTTCCTTTGCCCCTATAGTCTTCCTAGGGATACGAAATATCTGTTCTCAGATTCCACAGAAATAAGGCTAGCAAAGAGATCGACAAAATATGGATGTAATTCTGTGAGATGAATTAACAGAACACTAAGCAGTTTCTCAGAAAGCTTCTTTCCAGGTTTCATCTGAGGATATTTCCTTTTTCACCATAGCCCTCTATGGGCTTCCAAATATCACTTTGCCAATTCCACAAGAACTGTCTTAGCGAAAGGCTTCTTTAGGGAAAACCTGTACCTCTGTGAGATGATTTCACAGAACACAAAGAAGTTTCTCAGAAAGCTTCTTTCTCTTTGTTATGGGAGGATATTTCCTTTGGCCCTATAGTCTTCAAAGGGATCCGAAATATCTGTTCTCAGATTCCACAGAAATAAGGATAGCAAAGAGATCCACGAAATACAGATGTAACGCTGTGAGATGAATTAACAGAACACTAAGCAGTTTCTCAGAAAGCTTCTCTCCATATTTCATCTGAGGATATTTCCTTTTTCACCATAGCCCTCTATGGGCTTCCAAATATCACTTTGCCAATTCCACAAGAACTGTCTTAGCGAAAGGCTTCTTGAGGGGAAAGCTGCAACGCTGTGAGATGATTTCACAGAACACAAAGAAGTTTCTCAGAAAGCTTCTTTCTGTTTGTTATCGGAGGATATTTCCTTTGCCCCTATAGACTTCTTAGGGATCCGAAATATCTGTTCTCAGATTCCACAGAAATAAGGCTAGCAAAGAGATCCACAAAATATACATGTAATTCTGTGAGATGAATTAACAGAACACTAAGCAGGTTCTCAGAAAGCTTCTTTCCAGATTTCATCTGAGTATATTTCCTTTTTCAACGTAGCCCTCTATGGGCTTCCAAATATCACTTTGCCAATTCCACAAGAACTGTCTTAGCGAAAGGCTTCTTGAGGGGAAAGCTGTAACTCTGTGAGATGATTTCACAGAACACAAAGAAGTTTCTCAGAAAGCTTCTTTCTCTTTGTTATCGGAGGATATTTCCTTTGCCCCCATAGTCTTCAAAGGGATCCGAAATATCTGTTCTCAGATTCCACAGAAATAAGGCTAGCAATGAGATCCACAAAATATAGATGTAATTCTGTGAGATGAATTAACAGAACACTAAGCAGTTTCTCAGAAAGCTTCTTTCCAGATTTCTTCTGAGGATATTTCCTTTTTCACCATAGCCCTCGATGGGCTTCCAAATATCACTTTGCTGATTCCACAAGAACTGTCTTAGCGAAAGGCTTCTTGAGGGGAAAGCTGTAACTCTGTGAGATGATTTCACAGAACACAAAGAAGTCTCTCAGAAAGCTTCTTTCTCTTTGTTATCGGAGGATATTTCCTTTGGCCCTATAGTCTTCAAATGGATCCGAAATATCTGCTCTCAGATTACACAGAAATAAGGCTAGCAAAGAGATCCACGAAATACAGATGTAACTCTGTGAGTGGAAGTCACACATGTCAGAGCAGTTTCTCAGAAAGCTTCTTTCCAGATTTCATCTGAGGATATTTCCTTTTTCACCATAGCCCTCTATGGGCTTCCAAATATCACTTTGCCAATTCCACAAGAACTGTCTTAGCGAAAGTCTTCTTGAGGGGAAAGCTGTAACTCTGTGAGATGATTTCACAGAACACAAAGAAGTTTCTCAGAAAGCTTCCTTCTCTTTGTTATCGGAGGATATTTCCTTTGCCCCTATAGTCTTCTTAGGGATCCGAAATATCTGTTCTCAGATTCCACAGAAATAAGGCTAGCAAAGAGATCCACGAAATACATATGTAACTCTGTGAGTGGAAGTCACACATCTCAGAGCAGCTTATGAGAAAGCTTCTTTCCAGATTTCTTCTGAGGATATTTCCTTTTTCATAATAGCCCTCTATGGGCTTCCAAATATCACTTTGCCAATTCCACAAGAACTGTCTTAGCGAAAGGCTTCTTGAGGGGAAAGCTGTAACTCTGTGAGATGATTTCACAGAACACAAAGAAGTTTCTCAGAAAGCTTCTTTCTCTTTGTTATCGGAGGATATTTCCTTTGGCCCTATAGTCTTCAAAGGGATCCGAAATATCTGCTCTCAGACTCCACAGAAATAAGGCTAGCAAAGAGATCCACGAAATACAGATGTAACTCTGTGAGATGAATTAACAGAACACTAAGCAGTTTCTCAGAAAGCTTCTTTCCAGATTTCATCTGAGGATATTTCGTTTTTCACCATATCCCTCTACGGGCTTCCAAATATCACTTTGCCAATTCCACTAGAACTGTCTTAGCGAAAGGCTTCTTGAGGGGAAAGCTGTAACTCTGTGAGATGATTTCACAGAACACAAAGAAGTTTCTCAGAAAGCTTCTTTCTCTTTGTTATCGGAGGATATTTCCTTTGCCTCTATAGTCTTCATAGGGATCCGAAATATCTGTTCTCACATTCCACAGAAATAAGGCTAGCAATGAGATCCAAAAAATATAGATGTAAGTCTGTGAGATGAATTAACAGAACACTAAGCAGTTTCTGAGAAAGCTTCTTACCAGATTTCATCTGAGGATATTTCCTTTTTCACCATAGCCCTCTAGGGGCTTCCAAATATCACTTTGCCAATTCCACAAGAATTATCTTAGCGAAAGGCTTCTTGAGGTGAAAGTTGTAACTCTGTGAGATGATTTCACGGAACACAAAGAAGTTTCTCAGAAAGCTTCTTTCTCTTTGTTATCAGAGGATATTTCCTTTGCCCCTATAGTCTTCAAAGGGATCCGAAATATCTGCTCTCAGATTCCACAGAAATAAGGCTAGAAAAGAGTTCCACGAAATACAGATGTAACTCTGTGAGATGAATTAACAGAACACTAAGCAGTTTCTCAGAAAGCTTCTTTCCAGATTTCATCCGAGTATATTTCCTTTTTCAACATAGCCCTCTATGCGCTTCCAAATATCACTTTGCCAATTCCACAAGAACTGTCTTAGCGAAAGTCTTCTTGAGGGGAAAGCTGTAACTCTGTGAGATGATTTCACAGAACACAAAGAAGTTTATCAGAAAGCTTCTTTCTCTTTGTTATCGGAGGATATTTCCTTTGGCCCTATAGTCTTCAAAGGGATCCGAAATATCTGTTCTCAGATTCCACAGAAATAAGGCTAGCAAAGATATCCACGAAATACAGATGTAACTCTGTGAGTGGAAGTCACACATCACAGTACAGTTTCTCAGAAAGCTTCTTTCCAGATTTCATCTGAGGATATTTCCTTTTTCACCATAGCCCTCTATGGGCTTCCAAATATCACTTTGCCAATTCCACAAGAACTGTCTTAGCGAAGGTCTTCTTGAGGGGAAAGCTGTAACTCTGTGAGATGATTTCACAGAACACAAAGAAGTTTCTCAGAAAGCTTCTTTCTCTTTGTTATCGGAGGATATTTCCTTTGCCCCCATAGTCTTCAAAGGGATCCGAAATATCTGTTCTCAGATTCCACAGAAATAAGGCTAGCAATGAGATCCACAAAATATAGATGTAATTCTGTGAGATGAATTAACAGAACACTAAGCAGTTTCTCAGAAAGCTTCTTTCCAGATTTCTTCTGAGGATATTTCCTTTTTCACCATAGCCCTCGATGGGCTTCCAAATATCACTTTGCTGATTCCACAAGAACTGTCTTAGCGAAAGGCTTCTTGAGGGGAAAGCTGTAACTCTGTGAGATGATTTCACAGAACACAAAGAAGTCTCTCAGAAAGCTTCTTTCTCTTTGTTATCGGAGGATATTTCCTTTGGCCCTATAGTCTTCAAATGGATCCGAAATATCTGCTCTCAGATTACACAGAAATAAGGCTAGCAAAGAGATCCACGAAATACAGATGTAACTCTGTGAGTGGAAGTCACACATGTCAGAGCAGTTTCTCAGAAAGCTTCTTTCCAGATTTCATCTGAGGATATTTCCTTTTTCACCATAGCCCTCTATGGGCTTCCAAATATCACTTTGCCAATTCCACAAGAACTGTCTTAGCGAAAGGCTTCTTGAGGGGAAAGCTGTAACTCTGTGAGATGATTTCACAGAACACAAAGATGTTTTTCAGAAACCTTCTTTCTCTTTGTTATCAGAGGATATTTCCTTTGCCCCTATAGTCTTCATAGGGATCCGAAATATGTGTTCTCAGATTCCACTGAAATAAGGCTAGCAAAGAGATCGACAAAATATGGATGTAATTCTGTGAGATGAATTAACAGAACACTAAGCAGTTTCTCAGAAAGCTTCTTTCCAGATTTCATCTGAGGATATTTCCTTTTTCACCATAGCCCTCGATGCGCTTCCAAATATCACTTTGCTGATTCCACAAGAACTGTCTTAGCTAAAGGCTTCTTGAGGGGAAACCTGTAACTCTGTGAGATGATTTCACAGAACACAAAGAAGTTTCTCAGAAAGCTTCTTTCTCTTTGTTATCGGAGGATATTTCCTTTTCCTCTATAGTCTTCATAGGGATCCGAAATATCTGTTCTCACATTCCACAGAAATAAGGCTAGCAAAGAGATCCAAAAAATATAGATGTAAGTCTGTGAGATGAATTAACAGAACACTAAGCAGTTTCTGAGAAAGCTTCTTACCAGATTTCATCTGAGGATATTTCCTTTTTCACCATAGCCCTCTAGGGGCTTCCAAATATCAATTTGCCAATTCCACAAGAACTGTCTTAGCGAAAGGCTTCTTGAGGTGAAAGTTGTAACTCTGTGAGATGATTTCACGGAACACAAAGAAGTTTCTCAGAAAGCTTCTTTCTCTTTGTTATCAGAGGATATTTCCTTTGCCCCTATAGTCTTCAAAGGGATCCGAAATATCTGCTCTCAGATTCCACAGAAATAAGGCTAGAAAAGAGTTCCACGAAATACAGATGTAACTCTGTGAGATGAATTAACAGAACACTAAGCAGTTTCTCAGAAAGCTTCTTTCCAGATTTCATCCGAGTATATTTCCTTTTTCAACATAGCCCTCTATGCGCTTCCAAATATCACTTTGCCAATTCCACAAGAACTGTCTTAGCGAAAGTCTTCTTGAGGGGAAAGCTGTAACTCTGTGAGATGATTTCACAGAACACAAAGAAGTTTCTCAGAAAGCTTCCTTCTCTTTGTTATCGGAGGATATTTCCTTTGCCCCTATAGTCTTCTTAGGGATCCGAAATATCTGTTCTCAGATTCCACAGAAATAAGGCTAGCAAAGAGATCCACGAAATACATATGTAACTCTGTGAGTGGAAGTCACACATCTCAGAGCAGCTTATGAGAAAGCTTCTTTCCAGATTTCGTCTGAGGATATTTCCTTTTTCATAATAGCCCTCTATGGGCTTCCAAATATCACTTTGCCAATTCCACAAGAACTGTCTTAGCGAAAGGCTTCTTGAGGGGAAAGCTGTAACTCTGTGAGATGATTTCACAGAACACAAAGAAGTTTCTCAGAAAGCTTCTTTCTCTTTGTTATCGGAGGATATTTCCTTTGGCCCTATAGTCTTCAAAGGGATCCGAAATATCTGCTCTCAGACTCCACAGAAATAAGGCTAGCAAAGAGATCCACGAAATACAGATGTAACTCTGTGAGATGAATTAACAGAACACTAAGCAGTTTCTCAGAAAGCTTCTTTCCAGATTTCATCTGAGGATATTTCGTTTTTCACCATATCCCTCTACGGGCTTCCAAATATCACTTTGCCAATTCCACTAGAACTGTCTTAGCGAAAGGCTTCTTGAGGGGAAAGCTGTAACTCTGTGAGATGATTTCACAGAACACAAAGAAGTTTCTCAGAAAGCTTCTTTCTCTTTGTTATCGGAGGATATTTCCTTTGCCTCTATAGTCTTCATAGGGATCCGAAATATCTGTTCTCACATTCCACAGAAATAAGGCTAGCAATGAGATCCAAAAAATATAGATGTAAGTCTGTGAGATGAATTAACAGAACACTAAGCAGTTTCTGAGAAAGCTTCTTACCAGATTTCATCTGAGGATATTTCCTTTTTCACCATAGCCCTCTAGGGGCTTCCAAATATCACTTTGCCAATTCCACAAGAATTATCTTAGCGAAAGGCTTCTTGAGGTGAAAGTTGTAACTCTGTGAGATGATTTCACGGAACACAAAGAAGTTTCTCAGAAAGCTTCTTTCTCTTTGTTATCAGAGGATATTTCCTTTGCCCCTATAGTCTTCAAAGGGATCCGAAATATCTGCTCTCAGATTCCACAGAAATAAGGCTAGAAAAGAGTTCCACGAAATACAGATGTAACTCTGTGAGATGAATTAACAGAACACTAAGCAGTTTCTCAGAAAGCTTCTTTCCAGATTTCATCCGAGTATATTTCCTTTTTCAACATAGCCCTCTATGCGCTTCCAAATATCACTTTGCCAATTCCACAAGAACTGTCTTAGCGAAAGTCTTCTTGAGGGGAAAGCTGTAACTCTGTGAGATGATTTCACAGAACACAAAGAAGTTTATCAGAAAGCTTCTTTCTCTTTGTTATCGGAGGATATTTCCTTTGGCCCTATAGTCTTCAAAGGGATCCGAAATATCTGTTCTCAGATTCCACAGAAATAAGGCTAGCAAAGATATCCACGAAATACAGATGTAACTCTGTGAGTGGAAGTCACACATCACAGTACAGTTTCTCAGAAAGCTTCTTTCCAGATTTCATCTGAGGATATTTCCTTTTTCACCTTAGCCCTCTATGGGCTTCCAAATATCACTTTGCCAATTCCACAAGAACTGTCTTAGCGAAGGTCTTCTTGAGGGGAAAGCTGTAACTCTGTGAGATGATTTCACAGAACACAAAGAAGTTTCTCAGAAAGCTTCCTTCTCTTTGTTATCGGAGGATATTTCCTTTGGTCCTATAGTCTTCAAAGGGATCCGAAATATCTGTTCTCAGATTCCACAGAAATAAGGCTAGCAAAGAGATCCACGAAATACAGATGGAAATCTGTGAGATGAATTAACAGAACACTAAGCAGTTTCTCAGAAAGCTTGTTTCCAGATTTCATCTGAGGATATTTCCTTTTTCACCATAGCCCTCTATGGGCTTCCAAATATCACTTTGCCAATTCCACAAGAACTGTCTTAGCGAAAGGCTTCTTGAGGGGAAAGCTGTAACTCTGTGAGATGATTTCACAGAACACAAAGAAGTTTCTCAGAAAGTTTCTTTCTCTTTGTTATCGGAGGATATTTCCTTTGCCTCTATAGTGTTCATAGGGATCCGAAATATCTGTTCTCAGATTCCACAGAAATAAGGCTAGCAAATAGATCCACAAAATAAAGATGTAAGTCTGTGAGATGAATTAACAGAACACTAAGCAGTTTCTGAGAAAGCTTCTTTCCAGATTTCATCTGAGGATATTTCCTTTTTCACCATAGCCCTCTAGGGGCTTCCAAATATCACTTTGCCAATTCCACAAGAATTATCTTAGCGAAAGGCTTCTTGAGGTGAAAGTCGTAACTCTGTGAGATGATTTCACGGAACACAAAGAAGTTTCTCAGAAAGCTTCCTTCTCTTTGTTACCGGAGGATATTTCCTTTGCCCCTATAGTCTTCAAAGAGATCCGAAATATCTGCTCTCAGATTCCACAGAAAAAAGGCTAGCAAAGAGATCCACGAAATACAGATGTAACTCTGTGAGATGAATTAACAGAACACTAAGAAGTTTCTCAGAAAGCTTCTTTCCAGATTTCATCCGAGGATATTTCCTTTTTCAACATAGCCCTCTATGGGCTTCCAAATATCACTTTGCCAATTCCACAAGAACTGTCTTAGCGAAAGGCTTCTTGAGGGAAAACCTGTACCTCTGTGAGATGATTTCACAGAACACAAAGAAGTTTCTCAGAAAGCTTCTTTCTCTTTGTTATGGGAGGATATTTCCTTTGGCCGTATAGTCTTCAAAGGGATAAGAAATATCTGTTCTCAGATTCCACAGAAATAAGGCTTGCAAAGAGATCCACGAAATACAGATGTAACTCTGTGAGATGAATTAACAGAACACTAAGCAGTTTCTCAGAAAGCTTCTTTCCAGATTTCATCTGAGGATATTTCCTTTTTCACCATAGCCTTCTATGGGCTTCCAAATATCACTTTGCCAATTCCATAAGAACTGTCTTAGCGAAAGGCTTCTTGAGGGGAAAGCTGTAACTCTGTGAGATGATTTCACAGAACACAAAGAAGTTTCTCAGAAAGCTTCTTTCTCTTTGTTATCGGAGGATATTTCCTTTGGCCCTATAATCTTCAAAGGGATCCGAAATATCTGTTCTCAGATTCCACAGAAATAAGGCTAGCAAAGAGATCTACGAAATACAGATGTAACTCTGTGAGTGGAAGTCACACATGTCAGAGCAGTTTCTCAGAAAGCTTCTTTCCAGATTTCATCTGAAGATATTTCCTTTTTCACCATAGCCCTCTATGGGCTTCCAAATATCACTTTGCCAATTCCACAAGAACTGTCTTAGCGAAAGGCTTCTTGAGGGGAAAGCTGTAACTCTGTGAGATGATTTCACAGAACACAAAGAAGTATTTCAGAAACCTTCTTTCTCTTTGTTATCGGAGGATATTTCCTTTGCCCCTATAGTCTTCATAGGGATCCGAAATATCTGTTCTCAGATTCCACTGAAATAAGGCTAGCAAAGAGATCAACAAAATATGGATGTAATTGTGTGAGATGAATTAACAGAACACTAAGCAGTTTCTCAGAAAGCTTGTTTCCAGATTACATCTGAGGATATTTCCTTTTTCACCATAGCCCTCTATGGGCTTCCAAATATCACTTTGCCAATTCCACAAGAACTGTCTTAGCGAAAGTCTTCTTGAGGGGAAAGCTGTAACTCTGTGAGATGATTTCACGGAACACAAAGAAGTTTCTCAGAAAGCTTCTTTCTCTTTGTTATCGGAGGATATTTCCTTTGGCCCTATAGTCTTCTTAGGGATCCAAAATATCTGTTCTCAGATTCCACAGAAATAATGCTACCAATGAGATCCCCAAAAATATAGATGTAATTCTGTGAGATGAATTAACAGAACACTAAGCAGTTTCTCAGAAAGCTTCTTTCCAGATTTCATCTGAGGATATTTCCTTTTTCACCATAGCCCTCTAGAGGCTTCCAAATATCACTTTGCCAATTCCACAAGAACTGTCTTAGCGAAAGGCTTCTTGAGGGGAAAGCTGTAACTCTGTGAGATGATTTCACAGAACACAAAGAAGTTTCTCAGAAAGTTTCTTTCTCTTTGTTATCGGAGGATATTTCCTTTGCCTCTATAGTGTTCATAGGGATCCGAAATATCTGTTCTCAGATTCAACAGAAATAAGGCTAGCAAATAGATCCACAAAATAAAGATGTAAGTCTGTGAGATGAATTAACAGAACACTAAGCAGTTTCTGAGAAAGCTTCTTTCCAGATTTCATCTGAGGATATTTCCTTTTTCACCATAGCCCTCTAGGGGCTTCCAAATATCACTTTGCCAATTCCACAAGAATTATCTTAGCGAAAGGCTTCTTGAGGTGAAAGTTGTAACTCTGTGAGATGATTTCACGGAACACAAAGAAGTTTCTCAGAAAGCTTCCTTCTCTTTGTTACCGGAGGATATTTCCTTTGCCCCTATAGTCTTCAAAGAGATCCGAAATATCTGCTCTCAGATTCCACAGAAAAAAGGCTAGCAAAGAGATCCACGAAATACAGATGTAGCTCTGTGAGATGAATTAACAGAACACTAAGAAGTTTCTCAGAAAGCTTCTTTCCAGATTTCATCCGAGGATATTTCCTTTTTCAACATAGCCCTCTATGGGCTTCCAAATATCACTTTGCCAATTCCACAAGAACTGTCTTAGCGAAAGGCTTTTTGAGGGAAAACCTGTACCTCTGTGAGATGATTTCACAGAACACAAAGAAGTTTCTCAGAAAGCTTCTTTCTCTTTGTTATGGGAGGATATTTCCTTTGGCCGTATAGTCTTCAAAGGGATAAGAAATATCTGTTCTCAGATTCCACAGAAATAAGGCTGGCAAAGAGATCCACGAAATACAGATGTAACTCTGTGAGATGAATTAACAGAACACTAAGCAGTTTCTCAGAAAGCTTCTTTCCAGATTTCATCTGAGGATATTTCCTTTTTCACCATAGCCTTCTATGGGCTTCCAAATATCACTTTGCCAATTCCATAAGAACTGTCTTAGCGAAAGGCTTCTTGAGGGGAAAGCTGTAACTCTGTGAGATGATTTCACAGAACACAAAGAAGTTTCTCAGAAAGCTTCTTTCTCTTTGTTATCGGAGGATATTTCCTTTGGCCCTATAATCTTCAAAGGGATCCGAAATATCTGTTCTCAGATTCCACAGAAATAAGGCTAGCAAAGAGATCCACGAAATACAGATGTAACTCTGTGAGTGGAAGTCACACATGTCAGAGCAGTTTCTCAGAAAGCTTCTTTCCAGATTTCATCTGAGGATATTTCCTTTTTCACCATAGCCCTCTATGGGCTTCCAAATATCACTTTGCCAATTCCACAAGAACTGTCTTAGCGAAAGGCTTCTTGAGGGGAAAGCTGTAACTCTGTGAGATGATTTCACAGAACACAAAGAAGTATTTCAGAAACCTTCTTTCTCTTTGTTATCGGAGGATATTTCCTTTGCCCCTATAGTCTTCATAGGGATCCGAAATATCTGTTCTCAGATTCCACTGAAATAAGGCTAGCAAAGAGATCGACAAAATATGGATGTAATTGTGTGAGATGAATTAACAGAACACTAAGCAGTTTCTCAGAAAGCTTCTTTCCAGATTTCATCTGAGGAGATTTCCTTTTTCACCATAGCCCTCGATGGGCTTCCAAATATCACTTTGCCAATTCCACAAGAACTGTCTTAGCGAAAGTCTTCTTGAGGGGAAAGCTGTAACTCTGTGAGATGATTTCACGGAACACAAAGAAGTTTCTCAGAAAGCTTCTTTCTCTTTGTTATCGGAGGATATTTCCTTTGGCCCTATAGTCTTCTTAGGGATCCAAAATATCTGTTCTCAGATTCCACAGAAATAAGGCTACCAATGAGATCCCCAAAAATATAGATGTAATTCTGTGAGATGAATTAACAGAACACTAAGCAGTTTCTCAGAAATCTTCTTTCCAGATTTCATCTGAGTATATTTCCTTTTTCACCATAGCCCTCTAGAGGCTTCCAAATATCACTTTGCCAATTCCACAAGAACTGTCTTAGCGAAAGGCTTCTTTAGGGGAAAGCTGTTACTCTGTGAGATGATTTCACAGAACACAAAGAAGTTTCTCCGAAAGCTTCTTTCTCTTTGTTATCGGAGGATATTTCCTTTGGCCCTATAGTCTTCAAAGGGATCCGAAATATCTGCTCTCAGATTCCAAAGAAATAAGGCTAGCAAAGAGATCCACGAAATGCAGATGTAACTCTGTGAGTGGAAGTCACATATCACAGAGCAGTTTCTCAGAAAGCTTCTTTCCAGATTTCATCTGAGGATATTTCCTTTTTCACCATAGCCCTCTAAGGGCTTCCAAATATCACTTTGCCAATTCCACAAGAACTGTCTTAGCGAAAGGCTTCTTGAGGGGAAAGCTGTAACTCTGTGAGATGATTTCACAGAACACAAAGAGTTTCTCAGAAAGCTTCTTTCTCTTTGTTATCGGAGGATATTTCCTTTGGCCCTATAGTCTTCAAAGGGATCCGAAATATCTGTTCTCAGATCCCACAGAAATAAGGCTAGCAATGAGATCCCCAAAAATATAGATGTATTTCTGTGAGATGAATTAACAGAACACTAAGCAGTTTCTCAGAAAGCTTCTTTCCGGATTTCATCTGAGGATATTTCCTTTTTCACCATAGCCCTCTATGGGCTTCCAAATATCACTTTGTCAATTGCACAAGAACTGTCTTAGCGAAAGGCTTCTTGAGGGGAAAGCTGTAACTCTGTGAGATGATTTCACAGAACACAAAGAAGTTTCTCAGAAAGCTTCTTTCTCTTTTTTATCGGAGGATATTTCCTTTGGCCCTATACTCTTCAAAGGGATCCGAAATATCTGTTCTCAGATTCCACAGAAATAAGGCTAGCAAAGAGATCCACGAAATACAGATGTAACTCTGTGAGTGGAAGTCACACATCACAGAGCTGTTTCTCAGAAAGCTTCTTTCCAGATGTCATCTGAGGATATTTCCTTTTTCACCGTAGCCCTCTATGGGCTTCCAAATATCACTTTGCCAATTCCACAAGAACTGTCTTAGCGAAAGGCTTCTTGAGGGGAAAGCTGTAACTCTGTGAGATGATTTCACAGAACACAAAGAAGTTTCTCAGAAAGCTGCTTTCTCTTTGCTATCGGAGGTTATTTCCTTTGCCCCTATAGTCTTCATAGGGATCCGAAATATCTGTTCTCAGATTCCACATAAATAAGGCTAGCAAAGAGATCCACAAAATAGAGATGTAATTCTGTGAGATGAATTAACAGAACACTAAGCAGTTTCTCAGAAAGCTTCTTTCCAGATTTCATCTGAGGATATTTCCTTTTTCACCATAGCCCTCTAATGGCTTCCAAATATCACTTTGTCAATTCAACAACAACTGTCTTAGCCAAAGGCTTCTTGAGGGGAAAGCTGTAACTCTGAGAGATGATTTCACAGAACACAAAGAAGTTTCTCAGAAAGCTTCTTTCTCTTTGTTATCGGAGGATGTTTCCTTTGGCCCTATAGTCTTCAATGGAATCCGAAATATCTGTTCTCAGATTCCACAGAAATAAGGCTAGCAAAGAGATCCAAGAAATACAGATGTAACTCTGTGAGATGAATTAACAGAACACTAAGCAGTTTCTCAGAAAGCTTCTTTCCAGATTTCATCTGAGGATATTTCCTTTTTCACCATAGCCCTCTATGGGCTTCCAAATATCACTTTGCCAATTCCACAACAACTGTCTTAGCGAAAGGCTTCTTGAGGGGGAAGCTGTAACTCTGTGAGATGATTTCACAGAACACAAAGAAGTTTCTCAGAAAGCTTCTTTCTCTTTGTTATCGGAGGATATTTCCTTTGCCCCTATAGTCTTCATAGGGATCCGAAATATCTGTTCTCGGATTCAACAGAAATAAGGCTAGCAAAGAGATCCACAAAATATAGATGTAATTCTGTGAGATGAATTAACAGAACACTAAGCAGTTTCTCAGAAAGCTTCTTTCCAGATTTCATCTGAGGATATTTCCTTTTTCACCATAGCCCTCTATGGGCTTCCAAATATCACTTTGCCAATTCCACAACAACTGTCTTAGCGAAAGGCTTCTTGAGGGGAAAGCTGTAACTCTGTGAGATGATTTCACAGAACACAAAGAAGTTTCTCAGAAAGCTTCTTTCTATTTGTTATCAGAGGATATTTCCTTTGGCCCTATAGTCTTCAAAGGGATCCGAAATATCTGCTCTGAGATTCCACAGAAATAAGGCTAGCAAAGAGATCCACGAAATACAGATGTGACTCTGTGAGATGAATTAACAGAACACTTAGCAGTTTCTCAGAAAGCTTCTTTCCAGATTTCATCTGAGGATATTTCCTTTTTCAACATAGCCCTCGATGGGCTTCCAAATATCACTTTGTCAATTCCACAAGAACTGTCTTAGCGAAAGGCTACTTTAGGGCAGAGCTGTAACTTCGTGAGATGATTTCACAGAACACAAAGAAGATTCTCAGAAAGCTTCTTTCTCTTTGTTATCGGAGGATATTTCCTTTGCCCCTAGAGTCTTCATAGGGATCCGAAATATCTGTTCTCAGATTCCACAGAAATAAGGCTAGCAAAGAGATCCACAAAATATACATGTAATTCTATGAGATGAATTAACAGAACACTAAGCAGTTTCTCAGAAAGCTTCTTTCCAGATTTCATCTGAGGATATTTCCTTTTTCACAATAGCCCTCTATGCGCTTCCAAATATCACTTTGCCAATTCCACAACAAGTGTCTTAGCGAAAGGCTTCTTGAGGGGAAAGCTGTAACTCTGAGAGATGATTTCACAGAACACAAAGAAGTTTCTCAGAAAGCTTCTTTCTCTTTGTTATCGGAGGATATTTCCTTTGGCCCTATAGTCTTCAAAGGGATCTGAAATATCTGTTCTCAGATTCCACAGAAATAAGTCTAGCCAAGAGATCCACGAGATACAGATGTAACTCTGTAAGATGAATTAACAGAACACTAAGCAGGTTCTCAGAAAGCTTGTTTCCAGATTTCATCTGAGGATATTTCCTTTTTCACCATAGCCCTCTATGGGCTTCCAAATATCACTTTGCCAATTCCACAAGAACTGTCTTAGCGAAAGGCTTCTTGAGGGGAAAGCTGGAAGTCTGTGAGATGATTTCACAGAACACAGGGAAGTTTCTCAGAAAGCTTCTTTCTCTTTGTTATCGGTGGATATTTCCTTTGGCCCTATGGTCTTCAATGGGATCCGAAATATCTGTTCTCAGATTCCACAGAAATAAGGCTAGCAAAGAGATCCACGAAATACAGATGTAACTCTGTGAGATGAATTAACAGAACACTAAGCAGTTTCTCAGAAAGCTTCTTTCCAGATTTCATCTGAGGATATTTCCTTTTTCACCATAGCCCTCTATGGGCTTCCAAATATCACTTTGCCAATTGCACAAGAACTGTCTTAGCGAAAGGCTTCTTGAGGGGAAAGCTGTAACTCTGTGAGATGATTTCACAGAACACAAAGAAGTTTCTCAGAAAGCTTCTTTCTTTTTGTTATCGGAGGATATTTCCTTTGGACCTATAGTCTTCAAAGGGATCTGAAATATCTGTTCTCAGATTCCACAGAATTAAGTCTAGCCAAGAGATCCACGAGATACAGATGTAACTCTGTGAGTGGAAGTCACACATCACAGAGCAGTTTCTCAGAAAGCTTCTTTCCAGATTTCATCTGAGGATATTTCCTTTTTCACCGTAGCCCTGTATGGGCTTCCA
The DNA here is from genome assembly GCF_049350105.2 of Macaca mulatta. Classification (NCBI taxonomy): domain Eukaryota; kingdom Metazoa; phylum Chordata; class Mammalia; order Primates; family Cercopithecidae; genus Macaca; species Macaca mulatta. Next base: position 36,906,496 of record NC_133424.1, read on the forward strand.
AATATCACTTTGCCAATTCCACAAGAACTGTCTTAGCGAAAGGCTTCTTGAGGGGAAAGCTGTAACTCTGTGAGATGATTTCACGGAACACAAAGAAGTTTCTCAGAAAGCTTCTTTCTCTTTGTTATCGGAGGATATTTCCTTTGGACCTATAGTTTTCAAATGGATCCGAAATATCTGTTCTCAGATTCCACAGAAATAAGGCTAGCAAAGAGATCCACGAAATAGAGATGTAACTCTGTGAGTGGAAGTCCCACATCACAGAGCAGTTTCTCAGAAAGCTTCTTTCCAGATTTCATCTGAGGATATTTCCTTTTTCAGCATAGCCTTCTATGGGCTTCCAAGTATCACTTTGTCAATTCCACAAGAACTTTCTTAGCGAAAGGCTTCTTTAGGGGAAAGCTGTAACTCTGTGAGATGATTTCACAGAACACAAAGAAGTTTCTCAGAAAGCTTCTTTCTCTTTGTTATCGGAGGATATTTCCTTTGCCCCTATAGTCTTCATAGGGATCCGAAATATCTGTTCTCAGATTCCACAGAAATAAGGCTAGCAAAGAGATCCAGAAAATATAGATGTAATTCTGTGAGATGAATTAACGGAACAGTAAGCAGTTTCTCAGAAAGCTTCTTTCCAGATTTCATCTGAGGATATTTCCTTTTTCACCATAGCCCTCTATGGGCTTTCAAATATCTCTTTGCCAATTCCACAAGAACTGTCTTAGCGAAAGGCTTCTTTAGGGGAAAGCTGTAACTCTGTGAGATGATTTCCCATAACAAAAAGAAGTTTCTCAGAAAGCTTCTTTCTCTTTGTTATCGGTGGTATTTCCTTTGCCCCTATAGTCTTCATAGGGATCCGAAATATCTGTTCTCAGATTCCACAGAAATAAGGCTAGCAAAGAGATCCTCGAAATACAGATGTAACCCTGTGTATGAATTAACAGAACACTAAGCAGTTTCTCAGAAAGCTTCTTTCCAGATTTCATCTGAGGATATTTCCTTTTTCAACATAGCCCTCTTTGGGCTTCCAAATATCACTTTGCCAATTCCACAAGAACTGTCTTAGCGAAAGTCTTCTTGAGGGGAAAGCTGTAACTCTGTGAGATGATTTCACAGAACACAAAGAAGTTTCTCAGAAAGCTTCTTTCTCTTTGTCATCGGAGGATATTTCCTTTGGCCCTATAGTCTCAAAAGGGATAAGAAATATCTGTTCTCTGATTACACAGAAATAAGGCTAGCAAGGAGATCCACGAAATACTGATAAAACTCTGTGAGTGGAAGTCACACATCACAGAGCAGTTTCTCAGAAAGCTTCTTTCCAGATTTCATCTGAGGATATTTCCTTTTTCAGCATAGCCCTCTATGGGCTTCCAAATACCACTTTGCCAATTCCACAAGAACTGTCTTAGCGAAAGGCTTCTTGAGGGGAAAGCTGTAACTCTAAGAGATGATTTCACAGAACACAAAGAAGTTTCTCAGAAAGCTTCTTTCTCTTTCTTATGGAGGATATTTCCTTTGGCCCTATAGTCTTCAAAGGGATCCGAAATATCTGTTCTCAGATTCCACAGAAATAACGATAGCAAAGAGATCCACGAATACAGATGTAACTCTGTGAGTGGAAGTCACACATTACAGAGCAGTTTCTCAGAAAGCTTCTTTCGAGATTTCATCTGAGGATATTTCCTTTTTCACCATAGCCCTCGATCGGCTTCCAAATATCACTTTGCCAATTCCACAAGAACTGTCTTAGCGAAAGGCTTCTTGAGGGGAAAGCTGTAACTCTGTGAGATGATTTCACAGAACACAAAGAAGTTTCTCAGAAACCTTCTTTCTCTTTGTTATCGGAGGATATTTCCTTTGGCCCTATAGTCTTCAATGGGATCCGAAATATCTGTTCTCAGATTCCACAGAAATAAGGCTAGCAAAGAGATCCACGAAATACAGATGTAACTCTGTGAGATGAATTAACAGAACACTAAGCAGTTTCACAGAAAGCTTCTTTCCAGATTTCATCTGAGGATATTTCCTTTTTCACCATAGCCCTCTATGAGCTTCCAAATATCAATTTGCCAATTCCAAAAGAACTGTCTTAGCGAAAGGCTTCTTGAGGGGAAAGATGTAACTCTGTGAGACGATTTCACAGAACACAAAGAAGTTTCTCAGAAAGCTTCTTTCTCTTTGTTATCGGAGGATATTTCCTTTGGCCCTATAGTCTTCAAAGGGATCCGAAATATCTGTTCTCAGATAACACAGAAATAAGGCTAGCAAAGAGATCCACGAAATACAGATGTAACTCTGTGAGATGAATTAACAGAACACTAAGCCGTTTCTCAGAAAGCTTCTTTCCAGATTTCATCTGAGGATATTTCCTTTTTCAACATAGCCCTCTTTGGGCTTCCAAATATCACTTTGCCAATTCCACAAGAACTGTCTTAGCGAAAGTCTTCTTGAGGGGAAAGCTGTAACTCTGAGAGATGATTTCACAGAACACAAAGAAGTTTCAGAAAGCTTCTTTCCTTTGTCATCGGAGGATATTTCCTTTGGCCCTATAGTCTTAAAAGGGATAAGAAATATCTGTTCTCAGATTCCACAGAAATAAGGCTAGCAAGGAGATCCACGAAATAATGATATAACTCTGTGAGTGGAAGTCACACATCACAGAGCAGTTTCTCAGAAAGCTTCTTTCCAGATTTCATCTCAGGATATTTCCTTTTTCACCATAGCCCTCTAAGGGCTTCCAAATATCACTTTGCCAATTCCACAAGAACTGTCTTAGCGAAAGGCTTCTTGAGGGGAAAGCTGTAACTCTGAGAGATGATTTCACAGAACACAAAGAAGTTTCTCAGAAAGCTTCTTTCTCTTTTTTATCGGAGGATATTTCCTTTGGCCCTATAGTCTTCAAAGGAATCCGAAATATCTGTTCTCAGATTCCTCAGAAGGAAGGCTAGCAAAGAGATCCACGAAATACTGATGTAACTCTGTGAGTGGAAGTCAGACATTACAGAGCAGTTTCTCAGAAAGCTTCTTTCCAGATTTAATCTGAGGATATTTCCTTTTTCACCATAGCCTTCGATGGGCTTCCAAATATCACTTTGCCAATTCCACAAGAACTGTCTTAGCGAAAGGCTTCTTGAGGGGAAAGCTGTAACTCTGTGAGATGATTTCACAGAACACAAAGAAGTTTCTCAGAAAGCTTCTTTCTCTTTGTTATCGGAGGTTATTTCCTTTGCCCCTATAGTCTTCAAAAGGATCCGAAATATCTGTTCTCAGGTTCCACAGAAATAAGGCTAGCAATGAGATCCCCAAAATATAGATGTAATTCTGTGAGATGAATTAACAGAACACTAAGCAGTTTCTCAGAAAGCTTCTTTCCAGATTTCATCTGAGGATATTTGCTTTTTCACCATAGCCCTCTATGGGCTTCCAAATATCACTTTGCCAATTGCACAAGAACTGTCTTAGCGAAAGGCTTCTTGAGGCGAAAGCTGTAACTCTGTGAGATGATTTCACAGAACACAAAGAATTTTCTCAAAAAGCTTCTTTCTCTTTGTTATCGGAGGATATTTCCTTTGCCCCTATAGTCTTCAAAGGGATCCGAAATATCTGTTCTTAGATTCCACAGAAATAAGGCTAGCAATGAGATACCCAAAATATAGATGGAATTCTGTGAGATGAATTAACAGAACTCTAAGCTGTTTCTCAGAAAGCTTCTTTCCAGATTTCATCTGAGGATATTTCCTTTTTCAGCATAGCCCTCTAGGGGCTTCCAAATATCACTTTGTCAATTCCACAACAACTGTCTTAGCGAAAGGCTTCTTGAGGGAAAAGCTGTAACTCTGTGAGATGATTTCACAGAACACAAAGAAGTTTCTCAGAAAGCTTCTTTCTCTTTGTTATCGGAGGATATTTCCTTTGGCCCTATAGTCTTCAAAGGGATCCGAAATATCTGCTCTCAGATTCCACATAAATAAGGCTAGCAAAGAGATCCACGAAATACAGATGTAACTCTGTGAGATGAATTAACAGAACACTAAGCAGTTTCTCAGAAAGCTTCTTTCCAGATTTCATCTGAGGATATTTCCTTTTTCAACATAGCCCTCTTTGGGCTTCCAAATATCACTTTGCCAATTCCACAAGAACTGTCTTAGCGAAAGGCTTCTTGAGGGGGAAGCTGTAACTCTGTGAGATGATTTCACAGAACACAAAGAAGTTTCTCAGAAAGCTTCTTTCTCTTTGTTATCGGAGGATATTTCCTTTGGCCCTATAGTCTTCAAAGGGATCCGAAATATCTCTTCTCAGATTCCACAGAAATAAGGCTAGCAAAGAGATCCACGAAATACAGATGTAACTCTGTGAGTGGAAGTCACACATCACAGAGCAGTTTCTCAGAAAGCTTCTTTCCAGATTTCATCTGAGGATATTTCCTTTTTCACCATAGCCCTCGATGGGCTTCCAAATATCACTTTGCCAATTCCACAAGAACTGTCTTAGCGAAAGGCTTCTTGAGGGGAAAGCTGTAACTCTTTGAGATGATTTCACAGAACACAAACAAGTTTCTCAGAAAGCTTTTTTCTCTTTGTTATCGGAGGATATTTCCTTTGGCCCTATAGTCTTCAAAGGGATCCGAAATATCTGTTCTCAGATTCCACAGAAATAAGGCTAGCAAAGAGATCCACGAAATACAGATGTAACTCTGTGAGATGAATTAACAGAACACTCAGCAATTTCTCAGAAAGCTTCTTTCCAGATTTCATCTGAGGACATTTCCTTTTTCACCATAGCCCTCTATGGGCTTCCAAATATCACTTTGCCAATTCCACAACAACTGTCTTAGCGAAAGGCTTCTTGAGGGGAAAGCTGTAACTCTGTGAGATGATTTCACAGAACACAAAGAAGTTTCTCAGAAAGCTTCTTTCTCTTTGTTATCAGAGGTTATTTCCTTTGGCCCTAGACTCTTCAAAGGGATCCTAAATATCTGTTCTCAGATTCCAGAAAAATAAGGCTAGCAAAGAGATCCACGAAATACAGATATAACTCTGTGAGAAGAACTAACAGAACACTAAGCAGTTTCTGAGAAAGCTTCTTTCCAGATTTCATCTGAGGATATTTCCGTTTTCACCATAGCCCTCTACGGGCTTCCAAATATCACTTTGCCAATTCCAAAAGAACTGTCTTAGCGAAAGCCTTCTTGAAGGGAAAGCTGTAACTCTATGAGATGATTTCACAGAACACAAAGATGTTTCTCAGAAAGCTTCTCTCTCTTTGTTATCGGAGGATATTTCCTTTGCCCCTATACTCTTCAAAGGGATCCGAAATATCTGTTCTCAGATTCCACAGAAATAAGGCTAGCAATTAGATCCCCAAAATATAGATGTAATTCTGTGAGATGAATTATCAGAACTCTAAGCAGTTTCTCAGAAAGCTTCTTTCCAGATTTCATCTGAGGATATTTCCTTTTTCAGCATAGCCCTCTAGGGGCTTCCAAATATCACTTTGCCAATTCCAAAAGAACTGTCTTAGCGAAAGGCTTCTTGAGGGGAAAGCTGTAACTCTGTGAGATGATTTCACAGAACACAAAGAAGTTTCTCAGAAAGCTTCTTTCTCTTTGTTATCGGAGGATATTTCCTTTGGCCCTATAGTCTTCAAAGGGATCCGAAATATCTGCTCTCACATTCCACAGAAATAAGGCTAGCAAAGAGATCCACGAAATACAGATGTAACTCTGTGAGATGAATTAACAGAACACTAAGCTGTTTCTCAGAAAGCTTCTTTCCAGATTTCATCTGAGGATATTTCCTTTTTCACCATAGCCCTCTATGGGCTTCCAAATATCAATTTGCCAATTCCACAAGAACTGTCTTAGCGAAAGGCTTCTTGAGGGGAAAGATGTAACTCTGTGAGACGATTTCACAGAACACAAAGAAGTTTCTCAGAAAGCTTCTTTCTCTTTGTTATCGGAGGATATTTCCTTTGGCCCTATAGTCTTCAAAGGGATCCGAAATATCTGTTCTCAGATACCACAGAAATAAGGCTAGCAAAGAGATCCACGAAATACAGATGTAACTCTGTGAGATGAATTAACAGAACACTAAGCAGTTTCTCAGAAAGCTTCTTTCCAGATTTCATCTGAGGATATTTCCTTTTTCAACATAGCCCTCTTTGGGCTTCCAAATATCACTTTGCCAATTCCACAAGAACTGTCTTAGCGAAAGTCTTCTTGAGGGGAAAGCTGTAACTCTTTGAGATGATTTCACAGAACACAAAGAAGTTTCAGAAAGCTTCTTTCCTTTGTCGTCGGAGGATATTTCCTTTGGCCCTATAGTCTTAAAAGGGATAAGAAATATCTGTTCTCAGATTCCACAGAAAAAAGGCTAGCAAGGAGATCCACGAAATAATGATATAATTCTGTGAGTGGAAGTCACACATCACAGAGCAGTTTCTCAGAAAGCTTCTTTCCAGATTTCATCTCAGGATATTTCCTTTTTCACCATAGCCCTCTAAGGGCTTCCAAATATCACTTTGCCAATTCCACAAGAACTGTCTTAGCGAAAGGCTTCTTGAGGGGAAAGCTGTAACTCTGAGAGATGATTTCACAGAACACAAAGAAGTTTCTCAGAAAGCTTCTTTCTCTTTGTTATCGGAGGATATTTACTTTGGCCCTATAGTCTTCAAAGGGATCCGAAATATCTGTTTTCAGATTCCACAGAAATAAGGCTAGAAAAGAGATCGACAAAATGTAGGTGTAATTCTGTGAGATGAATTAACAGAACACTAAGCAGTTTCTCAGAAAGCTTCTTTCCAGATTTCATCTGAGGATATTTCCTTTTTCACCATAGCCCTCTATGGGCTTCCAAATATCACTTTGCCAATTCCACAAGAACTGTCTCAGCGAAAGTCTTCTTCAGGGGAAAGCTGTAACTCTGTGAGATGATTTCACAGAACACAAAGAAGTTTCTCAGAAAGCTTCTTTCTCTTTGTCATCGGAGGATATTTCCTTTGGCCTTATAATCTTCAAAGGGATGCGAAATATCCGTTCTCAGATTCCACACAAATAAGGCTAGCAAGGAGATCCACGAAATACAGATGTTACTCTGTGAGTGGAAGTCACTCATCACAGAGCAGTATATCTGAGAGCTTCTTTCTAGATTTCATCTGAGGATATTTCCTTTTTCACCATAGCCCTCTAAGGGCTTCCAAATATCACTTTGCCAATTCCACAAGAACTGTCTTAGCGAAAGGCTTCTTGAGGGGAAAGCTGTAACTCTGAGAGATGATTTCACAGAACACAAAGAAGTTTCTCAAAAAGCTTCTTTCTCTTTGTTATCGGAGGATATTTCCTTTGGCCCTATAGTCTTCAAAGGGATCCGAAATATCTGTTCTCAGATTCCACAGAAATAAGGCTAGCAAAGAGATCCACGAAATACAGATGTAACTCTGTGAGTGGAAGTCACACATTACAGAGCAGTTTCTCAGAAAGCTTCTTTCCAGATTTCATCTGAGGACATTTCCTTTTTCACCATAGCCCTCTATGGACTTCCAAATATCACTTTGCCAATTCCACAACAACTGTCTTAGCGAAAGGCTTCTTGAGGGGAAAGCTGTAACTCTGTGAGATGATTTCACAGAACACAAAGAAGTTTCTCAGAAAGCTTCTTTCTCTTTGTTATCGGAGGATATTTCCTTTGCCCCTATAGTCTTCAAAGGGATCCGAAATATCTGTTCTCAGATTCCACAGAAATAAGGCTAGCAATGAGATCCCCAATATATAGATGTAATTCTGTGAGATGAATTAACAGAACACTAAGCAGTTTCTCAGAAGGCTTCTTTCCAGATTTCACCTGAGGATATTTCCTTTTTCACCATAGCCCTCTACGGGCTTCCAAATATCACTTTGCCAATTCCACAAGAACTGTCTTAGCGAAAGGCTTCTTGAAGGGAAAGCTGTAACTCTATGAGATGATTTCACAGTACACAAATATGTTTCTCAGAAAGCTTCTTTCTGTTTGTTATCGGAGGATATTTCCTTTGGCCCTATAGTCTTCAAAGGGATCCGAAATATCTGCTCTCAGATTCCACAGAAATAAGGCTAGCAAAGAGATCCACGAAATACAGATGTAACTCTGTGAGATGAATTAACAGAACACTAAGCAGTTTCTCAGAAAGCTTCTTTCCAGATTTCATCTGAGGATATTTCCTTTTTCACCATAGCCCTCGATGGGCTTCCAAATATCACTTTGCCAATTCCCCAAGAACTGTCTTAGCTAAAGGCTTCTTGAGGGGAAAGCTGTAACTCTGTGAGATGATTTCACAGAACACAAAGAAGTTTCTCAGAAAGCTTCTTTCTCTTTGTTATCGGAGGATATTTCCTTTGCCCCTATAGTCTTCAAAGGGATCCGAAATATCTGTTCTCAGATTAAACAGAAAAAAGGCTAGCAATGAGATCCCCAAAATATAGATGTAATTCTGTGAGATGAATTAACAGAACTCTAAGCAGTTTCTCAGAAAGCTTCTTTCCAGAGTTCATCTGAGGATATTTCCTTTTTCAGCATAGCCCTCTAGGGGCTTCCAAATATCACTTTGCCAATTCCACAACAACTGTCTTAGCGAAAGGCTTCTTGAGGGAAAAGCTGTAACTCTGTGAGATGATTTCACAGAACACAAAGAAGTTTCTCAGAAAGCTTCTTTCTCTTTGTTATCGGAGGATATTTCCTTTGGCCCTATAGTCTTCAAAGGGATCCGAAATATCTGCTCTCAGATTCCACATAAATAAGGCTAGCAAAGAGATCCACGAAATACAGATGTAACTCTGTGAGATGAATTAACAGAACACTAAGAAGTTTCTCAGAAAGCTTCTTTCCAGATTTCATCTGAGGATATTTCCTTTTTCAACATAGCCTTCTTTGGGCTTCCAAATATCACTTTGCCAATTCCACAAGAACTGTCTTAGCGAAAGGCTTCTTGAGGGGAAAGCTGTAACTCTGTGAGATGATTTCACAGAACACAAAGAAGTTTCTCAGAAAGCTTCTTTCTCTTTGTTATCGGAGGATATTTCCTTTGGCCCTATAGTCTTCAAAGGGATCCGAAATATCTCTTCTCAGATTCCACAGAAATAAGGCTAGCAAAGAGATCCACGAAATACAGATGTAACTTTGTGAGTGGAAGTCACACATCACAGAGCAGTTTCTCAGAAAGCTTCTTTCCAGATTTCATCTGAGGATATTTCCTTTTTCACCATAGCCCTCGATGGGCTTCCAAATATCACTTTGCCAATTCCACAAGAACTGTCTTAGCGAAAGGCTTCTTGAGGGGAAAGCTGTAACTCTGTGAGATGATTTCACAGAACACAAACAAGTTTCTCAGAAAGCTTTTTTCTCTTTGTTATCGGAGGATATTTCCTTTGGCCCTATAGTCTTCAAAGGGATCCGAAATATCTGTTCTCAGATTCCACAGAAATAAGGCTAGCAAAGAGATCCACGAAATACAGATGTAACTCTGTGAGATGAATTAACAGAACACTCAGCAATTTCTCAGAAAGCTTCTTTCCAGATTTCATCTGAGGACATTTCCTTTTTCACCATAGCCCTCTATGGGCTTCCAAATATCACTTTGCCAATTCCACAACAACTGTCTTAGCGAAAGGCTTCTTGAGGGGAAAGCTGTAACTCTGTGAGATGATTTCACAGAACACAAAGAAGTTTCTCAGAAAGCTTCTTTCTCTTTGTTATCAGAGGTTATTTCCTCTGGCCCTAGAGTCTTCAAAGGGATCCTAAATATCTGTTCTCAGATTCCAGAAAAATAAGGCTAGCAAAGAGATCCACGAAATACAGATATAACTCTGTGAGAAGAACTAACAGAACACTCAGCAGTTTCTCAGAAAGCTTCTTTCCAGATTTCATCTGAGGATGTTTCCTTTTTCACCATAGCCCTCTATGGGCTTCCAAATATCACTTTGCCAATTCCACAAGAACTGTCTTAGCGAAAGGCTTCTTGAGGGGAAGCTGTAACTCTGTGAGATGATGTCACAGAACACAAAGAAGTTTCTCAGAAAGCTTCTTTCTCTTTGTTATCGGGGGATATTTCCTTTGCCCCTATAGTCTTCATAGGGATCCGAAATATCTGTTCTCAGATTCAACAGAAATAAGGCTAGCAAAGAGATCGACAAAGTGTGGATGTAATTCTGTGAGATGAATTAACAGAACACTAACCAGTTTCTCAGAAAGCTTCTTTCCAGATTTCATCTGAGGATATTTCCTTTTTCACATTAGCCCTCTATGGGCTTCCGAATATCACTTTGCCAATTCCACAAGAACTCTCTTAGAGAAAGTCTTCTTGAGGGGAAAGCTGTAACTCTGTGAGATGATTTCACAGAACACAAAGAAGTTTCTCAGAAAGCTTCTTTCTCTTTGTCATCGGAGGATATTTCCTTTCGCCCTGTAGTTTTCAAAGGGATGCGAAATATCTGTTCTCAGATTCCACAGAAATAAGGCTAGCAAGGAGATCCACGAAATACCGATGTAACTCTGTGAGTGGAAGTCACACATCACAGAGCAGTTTCTCAGAAAGCTTCTTTCCAGATTTCATCTGAGAATATTTCCTTTTTCACCATAGCCCTCTAAGGGCTTCCAAATATCACTTTGCCAATTCCACAAGAACAGTCTTAGCGAAAGGCTTCTTGAGGGGAAAGCTGTAAATCTTTGAGATGATTTCACAGAACACAAAGAAGTTTCTCAGAAAGCTTCTTTCTCTTTGTTATCGGAGGATATTTCCTTTCCCCTATAGTCTTCAAAGGGATCCGAAATATCTGTTCTCAGATTCCACAGAAATAAGGCTAGCAATGAGATCCCCAATATATAGATGTAATTCTGTGAGATGAATTAACAGAACACTAAGCAGTTTCTGAGAAAGCTTCTTTCCAGATTTCATCTGAGGATATTTCCGTTTTCACCATAGCCCTCTACGGGCTTCCAAATATCACTTTGCCAATTCCAAAAGAACTGTCTTAGCGAAAGCCTTCTTGAAGGGAAAGCTGTAACTCTATGAGATGATTTCACAGAACACAAAGATGTTTCTCAGAAAGCTTCTCTCTCTTTGTTATCGGAGGATATTTCCTTTGGCCCTATAGTCTTCAAAGGGATCCGAAATATCTGTTCTCAGATTCCACAGAAATAAGGCTAGCAATGAGATCCCTAAAACATAGATGTAATTCTGTGAGATGAATTAACAGAACTCTAAGCAGTTTCTCAGAAAGCTTCTTTCCAGATTTCATCTGAGAATATTTCCTTTTTCAGCAGAGCCCTCTAGGGGCTTCCAAATATCACTTTGCCAATTCCAAAAGAACTGTCTTAGCGAAAGGCTTCTTGAGGGGAAAGCTGTAACTCTGTGAGATGATTTCACAGAACACAAAGAAGTTTCTCAGAAAGCTTCTTTCTCTTTGTTATCGGAGGATATTTCCTTTGGCCCTATAGTCTTCAAAGGGATCCGAAATATCTGCTCTCAGATTCCACAGAAATAAGGCTAGCAAAGAGATCCACGAAATACAGATGTAACTCTGTGAGATGAATTAACAGAACACTAAGCAGTTTCTCAGAAAGCTTCTATCCAGATTTCATCTGAGGATATTTTCTTTTTCACCATAGCCCTCGAAGGGCTTCCAAATATCACTTTGCCAATTCCAAAAGAACTGTCTTAGCTAAAGGCTTCTTGAGGGGAAAGCTGTAACTCTGTGAGATGATTTCACAGAACACAAAGAAGTTTCTCAGATAGCTTCTTTCTCTTTGTTATCGGAGGATATTTCCTTGGCCCCTATAGTCTTCAAAGGGATCCGAAATATCTGTTCTCAGATTAAACAGAAAAAAGGCTAGCAATGAGATCCCCAAAATATAGATGTAATTCTGTGAGATGAATTAACAGAACTCTAAGCAGTTTCTCAGAAAGCTTCTTTCCAGATTTCATCTGAGGATATTTCCTTTTTCACATTAGCCCTCTATGGGCTTCCGAATATCACTTTGCCAATTCCACAAGAACTGTCTTAGCGAAAGGCCTCTTTAGGGGAAAGCTGTAACTCTGTGAGATGATTTCACAGAACACAAAGAAGTTTCTCAGAAAGCTTCTTTCTCTTTGTTATCAGAGGTTATTTCCTTTGGCCCTAGAGTCTTCAAAGGGATCCTAAATATCTGTTCTCAGATTCCAGAAAAATAAGGCTAGCAAAGAGATCCACGAAATACAGATATAACTCTGTGAGAAGAACTAACAGAACACTCAGCAGTTTCTCAGAAAGCTTCTTTCCAGATTTCATCTGAGGATGTTTCCTTTTTCACCATAGCCCTCTATGGGCTTCCAAATATCACTTTGCCAATTCCACAAGAACTGTCTTAGCGAAAGGCTTCTTGAGGGGAAGCTGTAACTCTGTGAGATGATGTCACAGAACACAAAGAAGTTTCTCAGAAAGCTTCTTTCTCTTTGTTATCGGGGGATATTTCCTTTGCCCCTATAGTCTTCATAGGGATCCGAAATATCTGTTCTCAGATTCAACAGAAATAAGGCTAGCAAAGAGATCGACAAAGTGTGGATGTAATTCTGTGAGATGAATTAACAGAACACTAACCAGTTTCTCAGAAAGCTTCTTTCCAGATTTCATCTGAGGATATTTCCTTTTTCACATTAGCCCTCTATGGGCTTCCGAATATCACTTTGCCAATTCCACAAGAACTCTCTTAGCGAAAGTCTTCTTGAGGGGAAAGCTGTAACTCTGTGAGATGATTTCACAGAACACAAAGAAGTTTCTCAGAAAGCTTCTTTCTCTTTGTCATCGGAGGATATTTCCTTTGGCCCTGTAGTTTTCAAAGGGATGCGAAATATCTGTTCTCAGATTCCACAGAAATAAGGCTAGCAAGGAGATCCACGAAATACCGATGTAACTCTGTGAGTGGAAGTCACACATCACAGAGCAGTTTCTCAGAAAGCTTCTTTCCAGATTTCATCTGAGGATATTTCCTTTTTCACCATAGCCCTCTAAGGGCTTCCAAATATCACTTTGCCAATTCCACAAGAACTGTCTTAGCGAAAGGCTTCTTTAGGGGAAAGCTGTAACTCTGTGAGATGATTTCACAGAACACAAAGAAGTTTCTCAGAAAGCTTCTTTCTCTTTGTTATCGGAGGATATTTCCTTGGCCCCTATAGTCTTCAAAGGGATCCGAAATATCTGTTCTCAGATTAAACAGAAAAAAGGCTAGCAATGAGATCCCCAAAATATAGATGTAATTCTGTGAGATGAATTAACAGAACTCTAAGCAGTTTCTCAGAAAGCTTCTTTCCAGATTTCATCTGAGGATATTTCCTTTTTCACATTAGCCCTCTATGGGCTTCCGAATATCACTTTGCCAATTCCACAAGAACTGTCTTAGCGAAAGGCTTCTTTAGGGGAAAGCTGTAACTCTGTGAGATGATTTCACAGAACACAAAGAAGTTTCTCAGAAAGCTTCTTTCTCTTTGTTATCGGAGGATATTTCCTTTGCCCCTATAGTCTTCATAGGGATCCGAAATATCTGTTCTCAGATTCCACAGTAATAAGGCTAGCAAAGAGATCCACAAAATACAGGTGTAATTCTGTGAGATGAATTAACAGAACAGTAAGCAGTTTCTCAGAAAGCATCTTTCCAGATTTCATCTGAGGATATTTCCTTTTTCACCATAGCCCTCTATGGGCTTCCAAATATCACTTTGCCAATTCCACAAGAACTGTCTTAGCGAAAGGCTTCTTTAGGGGAAAGCTGTAACTCTGTGAGATGATTTCCCAGAACACAAAGAAGTTTCTCAGAAAGCTTCTTTCTCTTTGTTATCGGTGGATATTTCCTTTGCCCCTATAGTCTTCATAGGGATCCGAAATATCTGTTCTCAGATTCCACAGAAATAAGGCTAGCAAAGAGATCCACAAAATATAGATGTAATTCTGTGAGATGAATTAACAGAACACTAAGCAGTTTCTCCGAAAGCTTCTTTCCAGATTTCATCTGAGGATATTTCCTTTTTCACCATAGCCCTCGATGGGCTTCCAAATATCACTTTGCCAATTCCACAAGAACTGTCTTAGCGAAAGTCTTCTTGAGGGGAAAGCTGTAACTCTGTGAGATGATTTCACAGAACACAAAGAAGTTTCTCAGAAAGCTTCTTTCTCTTTGTTATCGGAGGATATTTCCTTTGGCATTATAGTCTTCAAAGGGATCCGAAATATCTGCTCTCAGATTCCACAGAAATAAGGCTAGCAAAGAGATCCACGAAATACAGATGTAACCCTGTGTATGAATTAACAGAACACTAAGCAGTTTCTCAGAAAGCTTCTTTCCAGATTTCATCTGAGGATATTTCCTTTTTCAACATAGCCCTCTTTGGGCTTCCAAATATCACTTTGCCAATTCCACAAGAACTGTCTTAGCGAAAGTCTTCTTGAGGGGAAAGCTGTAACTCTGTGAGATGATTTCACAGAACACAAAGAAGTTTCTCAGAAAGCTTCTTTCTCTTTGTCATCGGAGGATATTTCCTTTGGCCCTATAGTCTCAAAAGGGATAAGAAATATCTGTTCTCAGATTACACAGAAATAAGGCTAGCAAGGAGATCCACGAAATACTGATAAAACTCTGTGAGTGGAAGTCACACATCACAGAGCAGTTTCTCAGAAAGCTTCTTTCCAGATTTCATCTGAGGATATTTCCTTTTTCACCATAGCCCTCTAATGGCTTCCAAATATCACTTTGCCAATTCCACAAGAACTGTGTTAGCGAAAGGCTTCTTGAGGGGAAAGCTGTAACTCTAAGAGATGATTTCACAGAACACAAAGAAGTTTCTCAGAAAGCTTCTTTCTCTTTGTTATCGGAGGATATTTCCTTTGGCCCTATAGTCTTCAAAGGGATCCAAAATATCTGTTCTCAGATTCCACAGAAAGAAGGCTAGCAAGGAGATCCACGAAATACTGATGTAACTCTGTGAGTGGAAGTCACTCATTACAGAGCAGTTTCTCAGAAATCTTCTTTCCAGATTTCATCTGAGGATATTTCCTTTATCACCATAGCCTTCGATGGGCTTCCAAATATCACTTTGCCAATTCCACAAGAACTGTCTTAGCGAAAGGCTTCTTGAGGGGAAAGCTGTAACTCTGTGAGATGATTTCACAGAACACAAAGAAGTTTCTCAGAAAGCTTCTTTCTCTTTGTTATCGGGGGATATTTCCTTTGCCCCTATAGTCTTCATAGGGATCCGAAATATCTGTTCTCAGATTCCACAGAAATAAGGCTAGCAAAGAGATCGACAAAGTGTGGATGTAATTCTGTGAGATGAATTAACAGAACACTAAGCAGTTTCTCAGAAAGCTTCTTTCCAGATTTCATCTGAGGATATTTCGTTTTTCACATTAGCCCACTATGGGCTTCCGAATATCACTTTGCCAATTCCACAAGAACTGTCTTAGCGAAAGGCTTCTTTAGGGGAAAGCTGTAACTCTGTGAGATGATTTCACAGAACACAAAGAAGTTTCTCAGAAAGCTTCTTTCTCTTTGTTATCGGAGGATATTTCCTTTGCCCCTATAGTCTTCATAGTTATCCGAAATATCTGTTCTCAGATTCCACAGAAATAAGGCTAGCAAAGAGATCCACAAAATATAGGTGTAATTCTGTGAGATGAATTAACAGAACAGTAAGCAGTTTCTCAGAAAGCATCTTTCCAGATTTCATCTGAGGATATTTCCTTTTTCACCATAGCCCTCTATGGGCTTCCAAATATCTCTTTGCCAATTCCACAAGAACTGTCTTAGCGAAAGGCTTCTTTAGGGGAAAGCTGTATCTCTGTGAGATGATTTCCCAGAACACAAAGAAGTTTCTCAGAAAGCTTCTTTCTCTTTGTTATCGGTGGATATTTCCTTTGCCCCTATAGTCTTCATAGGGATCCGAAATATCTGTTCTCAGATTCCACAGAAATAAGGCTAGCAAAGAGATCCACAAAATATAGATGTAATTCTGTGAGATGAATTAACAGAACACTAAGCAGTTTCTCCGAAAGCTTCTTTCCAGATTTCATCTGAGGATATTTCCTTTTTCACCATAGCCCTCGATGGGCTTCCAAATATCACTTTGCCAATTCCACAAGAACTGTCTTAGCGAAAGGCTTCTTGAGTGGAAAGCTGTAACTCTGTGAGATGATTTCACAGAACACAAAGAAGTTTCTCAGAAAGCTTCTTTCTCTTTGTTATCGGAGGATATTTCCTTTGGCATTATAGTCTTCAAAGGGATCCGAAATATCTGCTCTCAGATTCCACAGAAATAAGGCTAGCAAAGAGATCCACGAAATACAGATGTAACCCTGTGTATGAATTAACACAACACTAAGCAGTTTCTCAGAAAGCTTCTTTCCAGATTTCATCTGAGGATATTTCCTTTTTCAACATAGCCCTCTTTGGGCTTCCAAATATCACTTTGCCAATTCCACAAGAACTGTCTTAGCGAAAGTCTTCTTGAGGGGAAAGCTGTAACTCTGTGAGATGATTTCACAGAACACAAAGAAGTTTCTCAGAAAGCTTCTTTCTCTTTGTCATCGGAGGATATTTCCTTTGGCCCTATAGTCTCAAAAGGGATAAGAAATATCTGTTCTCAGATTACACAGAAATAAGGCTAGCAAGGAGATCCACGAAATACTGATAAAACTCTGTGAGTGGAAGTCACACATCACAGAGCAGTTTCTCAGAAAGCTTCTTTCCAGATTTCATCTGAGGATATTTCCTTTTTCACCATAGCCCTCTAATGGCTTCCAAATATCACTTTGCCAATTCCACAAGAACTGTCTTAGCGAAAGGCTTCTTGAGGGGAAAGCTGTAACTCTAAGAGATGATTTCACAGAACACAAAGAAGTTTCTCAGAAAGCTTCTTTCTCTTTGTTATCGGAGGATATTTCCTTTGGCGCTATAGTCTTCACAGGGATCCGAAATATCTGTTCTCAGATTCCACAGAAAGAAGGCTAGCAAGGAGATCCACGAAATATAGATGTAATTCTGTGAGATGAATTAACAGAACACTAAGCAGTTTCTCCGAAAGCTTCTTTCCAGATTTCATCTGAGGATATTTCCTTTTTCACCATAGCCCTCGATGGGCTTCCAAATATCACTTTGCCAATTCCACAAGAACTGTCTTAGCGAAAGGCTTCTTGAGGGGAAAGCTGTAACTCTGTGAGATGATTTCACAGAACACAAAGAAGTTTCCCAGAAAGCTTCTTTCTCTTTGTTATCGGAGGATATTTCCTTTGGCATTATAGTCTTCAAAGGGATCCGAAATATCTGCTCTCAGATTCCACAGAAATAAGGCTAGCAAAGAGATCCACGAAATACAGATGTAACCCTGTGTATGAATTAACAGAACACTAAGCAGTTTCTCAGAAAGCTTCTTTCCAGATTTCATCTGAGGATATTTCCTTTTTCAACATAGCCCTCTTTGGGCTTCCAAATATCACTTTGCCTATTCCACAAGAACTGTCTTAGCGAAAGGCTTCTTGAGGTGAAAGCTGTAACTCTGTGAGATGATTTCACAGAACACAAAGAAGTTTCTCAGAAAGCTTCTTTCTCTTTGTCATCGGAGGATATTTCCTTTGGCCCTATAGTCTCAAAAGGGATAAGAAATATCTGTTCTCAGATTACACAGAAATAAGGCTAGCAAGGAGATCCACGAAATACTGATAAAACTCTGTGAGTGGAAGTCACACATCACAGAGCAGTTTCTCAGAAGGCTTCTTTCCAGATTTCATCTGAGGATATTTCCTTTTTCACCATAGCCCTCTAATGGCTTCCAAATATCACTTTGCCAATTCCACAAGAACTGTCTTAGCGAAAGGCTTCTTGAGGGGAAAGCTGTAACTCTAAGAGATGATTTCACAGAACACAAAGAAGTTTCTCAGAAAGCTTCTTTCTCTTTGTTATCGGAGGATATTTCCTTTGGCCCTATAGTCTTCAAATGGATCCGAAATATCTGTTCTCAGATTCCACAGAAAGAAGGCTAGCAAGGAGATCCACGAAATATTGATGTAACTCTGTGAGTGGAAGTCACTCATTACAGAGCAGTTTCTCAGAAATCTTCTTTCCAGATTTCACCTGAGGATATTTCCTTTATCACCATAGCCTTCGATGGGCTTCCAAATATCACTTTGCCAATTCCACAAGAACTGTCTTAGCGAAAGGCTTCTTGAGGGGAAAGCTGTAACTCTGTGAGATGATTTCACAGAACACAAAGAAGTTTCTCAGAAAGCTTCTTTCTCTTTGTTATCGGTGGATATCTCCTTTGGCCCTATAGTCTTCAAAGGGATCCGAAATATCTGTTCTCAGATTCCACAGAAATAACGATAGCAAAGAGATCCACGAATACAGATGTAACTCTGTGAGTGGAAGTCACACGTTACAGAGCAGTTTCTCAGAAAGCTTCTTTCCAGATTTCATCTGAGGATATTTCCTTTTTCACCATAGCCCTCGATCGGCTTCCAAATATCACTTTGCCAATTCCACAAGAACTGTCTTAGCGAAAGGCTTCTTGAGGGGAAAGCTGTAACTCTGTGAGATGATTTCACAGAACACAAAGAAGTTTCTCACAAAGCTTCTTTCTCTTTGTTATCGGAGGATATTTCCTTTGGCCCTATAGTCTTCAATGGGATCCGAAATATCTGTTCTCAGATTCCACAGAAATAAGGCGAGCAAAGAGATCCACGAAATACAGATGTAACTCTGTGAGATGAATTAACAGAACACTAAGCAGTTTCACAGAAAGCTTCTTTCCAGATTTCATCGGAGGATATTTCCTTTTTCACCATAGCCCTCTATGGGCTTCCAAATATCAATTTGCCAATTCCACAAGAACTGTCTTAGCGAAAGGCTTCTTGAGGGGAAAGATGTAACTCTGTGAGACGATTTCACTGAACACAAAGAAGTTTCTCAGAAAGCTTCTTTCTCTTTGTTATCGGAGGATATTTCCTTTGGCCCTATAGTTTTCAAAGGGATCTGAAATATCTGCTCTCAGATTCCACATAAATAAGGCTAGCAAAGAGATCCACGAAATACAGATGTAACTCTGTGAGATGAATTAACAGAACACTAAGAAGTTTGTCAGAAAGCTTCTTTCCAGATTTCATCTGAGGATATTTCCTTTTTCAACATAGCCCTCTTTGGGTTTCCAAATATCACTTTGCCAATTCCACAAGAACTGTCTTAGCGAAAGGCTTCTTGAGGGGGAAGCTGTAACTCTGTGAGATGATTTCACAGAACACAAAGAAGTTTCTCAGAAAGCTTCTTTCTCTTTGTTATCGGAGGATATTTCCTTTGGCCCTATAGTCTTCAAAGGGATCCGAAATATCTCTTCTCAGATTCCACAGAAATAAGGCTAGCAAAGAGATCCACAAAATACAGATGTAACTATGTGAGTGGAAGTCACACATCACAGAGCAGTTTCTCAGAAAGCTTCTTTCCAGATTTCATCTGAGGATATTTCCTTTTTCACCATAGCCCTCGATGGGCTTCCAAATATCACTTTGCCAATTCCACAAGAACTGTCTTAGCGAAAGGCTTCTTGAGGGGAAAGCTGTAACTCTGTGAGATGATTTCACAGAACACAAACAAGTTTCTCAGAAAGCTTTTTTCTCTTTGTTATCGGAGGATATTTCCTTTGGCCCTATAGTCTTCAAAGGGATCCGAAATATCTGTTCTCAGATTCCACAGAAATAAGGCTAGCAAAGAGATCCACAAATACAGATGTAACACTGTGAGATGAATTAACAGAACACTCAGCAATTTCTCAGAAAGCTTCTTTCCAGATTTCATCTGAGGACATTTCCTTTTTCACCATAGCCCTCTATGGGCTTCCAAATATCACTTTGCCAATTCCACAACAACTGTCTTAGCGAAAGGCTTCTTGAGGGGAAAGCTGTAACTCTGTGAGATGATTTCACAGAACACAAAGAAGTTTCTCAGAAAGCTTCTTTCTCTTTGTTATCAGAGGTTATTTCCTTTGGCCCTAGAGTCTTCAAAGGGATCCTAAATATCTGTTCTCAGATTCCAGAAAAATAAGGCTAGCAAAGAGATCCACGAAATACAGATATAACTCTGCGAGAAGAACTAACAGAACACTCAGCAGTTTCTCAGAAAGCTTCTTTCCAGATTTCATGGGAGGATATTTCCTTTTTCACCATAGCCCTCTATGGGCTTCCAAATATCACTTTGCCAATTCCACAAGAACTGTCTTAGCGAAAGGCTTCTTGAGGGGAAAGCTGTAACTCTGTGAGATGATGTCACAGAACACAAAGAAGTTTCTCAGAAAGCTTCTTTCTCTTTGTTATCGGGGGATATTTCCTTTGCCCCTATAGTCTTCATAGGGATCCGAAATATCTGTTCTCAGATTCAACAGAAATAAGGCTAGCAAAGAGAATGACAAAGTGTGGATGTAATTCTGTGAGATGAATTAACAGAACACTAACCAGTTTCTCAGAAAGCTTCTTTCCAGATTTCATCTGAGGATATTTCCTTTTTCACATTAGCCCTCTATGGGCTTCCGAATATCACTTTGCCAATTCCACAAGAACTCTCTTAGCGAAAGTCTTCTTGAGGGGAAAGCTGTAACTCTGTGAGATGATTTCACAGAACACAAAGAAGTTTCTCAGAAAGCTTCTTTCTCTTTGTCATCGGAGGATATTTCCTTTGGCCCTGTAGTTTTCAAAGGGATGCGAAATATCTGTTCTCAGATTCCACAGAAATAAGGCTAGCAAGGAGATCCACGAAATACCGATGTAACTCTGTGAGTGGAAGTCACACATCACAGAGCAGTTTCTCAGAAAGCTTCTTTCCAGATTTCATCTGAGAATATTTCCTTTTTCACCATAGCCCTCCTAGGGCTTCCAAATATCACTTTGCCAATTCCACAAGAACAGTCTTAGCGAAAGGCTTCTTGAGGGGAAAGCTGTAAATCTGTGAGATGATTTCACAGAACACAAAGAAATTTCTCAGAAAGCTTCTTTCTCTTTGTTATCGGAGGATATTTCCTTTCCCCTATAGTCTTCAAAGGGATCCGAAATATCTGTTCTCAGATTCCACAGAAATAAGGCTAGCAATGAGATCCCCAATATATAGATGTAATTCTGTGAGATGAATTAACAGAACACTAAGCAGTTTCTGAGAAAGCTTCTTTCCAGATTTCATCTGAGGATATTTCCTTTTTCACCATAGCCCTCTACGGGCTTCCAAATATCACTTTGCCAATTCCAAAAGAACTGTCTTAGCGAAAGCCTTCTTGAAGGGAAAGCTGTAACTCTATGAGATGATTTCACAGAACACAAAGATGTTTCTCAGAAAGCTTCTCTCTCTTTGTTATCGGAGGATATTTCCTTTGCCCCTATAGTCTTCAAAGGGATCCGAAATATCTGTTCTCAGATTCCACAGAAATAAGGCTAGCAATTAGATCCCCAAAATATAGATGTAATTCTGTGAGATGAATTAACAGAACTCTAAGCAGTTTCTCAGAAAGCTTCTTTCCAGATTTCATCTGAGGATATTTCCTTTTTCAGCATAGCCCTCTAGGGGCTTCCAAATATCACTTTGCCAATTCCAAAAGAACTGTCTTAGCGAAAGGCTTCTTGAGGGGAAAGCTGTAACTCTGTGAGATGATTTCACAGAACACAAAGAAGTTTCTCAGAAAGCTTCTTTCTCTTTGTTATCGGAGGATATTTCCTTTGGCCCTATAGTCTTCAAAGGGATCCGAAATATCTGCTCTCAGATTCCACAGAAATAAGGCTAGCAAAGAGATCCACGAAATACAGATATAACTCTGTGAGATGAATTAACAGAACACTAAGCAGTTTCTCAGAAAGCTTCTTTCCAGATTTCATCTGAGGATATTTCCTTTTTCACCATAGCCCTCGATGGGCTTCCAAATATCACTTTGCCAATTCCAAAAGAACTGTCTTAGCTAAAGGCTTCTTGCGGGGAAAGCTGTAACTCTGTGAGATGATTTCACAGAACACAAAGAAGTTTCTCAGAAAGCTTCTTTCTCTTTGTTATCGGAGGATATTTCCTTTGCCCCTGTAGTCTTCTTAGGGATCCGAAATATCTGTTCTCAGATTAAACAGAAAAAAGGCTATCAATGAGATCCCCAAAATATAGATGTAATTCTGTGAGATGAATTAACAGAACTCTAAGCAGTTTCTCAGAAAGCTTCTTTCCAGATTTCATCTGAGGATATTTCCTTTTTCAGCATAGCCCTCTAGGGGCTTCCAAATATCACTTTGCCAATTCCAAAAGAACTGTCTTAGCGAAAGGCTTCTTTAGGGGAAAGCTGTAACTCTGTGAGATGATTTCACAGAACACAAAGAAGTTTCTCAGAAAGCTTCTTTCTCTTTGCTATCGGAGTATATTTCCTTTGGCCCTATAGTCTTCAAAGGGATCCGAAATATCTGCTCTCAGATTCCACAGAAATAAGCCTAGCAAAGAGATCCACGACATACAGATGTAACTCTGTGAGATGAATTAACAGAACACTAAGAAGTTTCTCAGAAAGCTTCTTTCCAGATTTCATCTGAGGATATTTCCTTTTTCAACATAGCCCTCTTTCGGCTTCCAAATATCACTTTGCCAATTCCACAAGAACTGTCTTAGCGAAAGACTTCTTGAGGGGAAAGCTGTAACTCTGTGAGATGATTTCACAGAACACAAAGAAGTTTCTCAGAAAGCTTCTTTCTCTTTGTTATCGGAGGATATTTCCTTTGGCCCTATAGTCTTCAAAGGGATCCGAAATATCTGTTCTCAGATTCCACAGAAATAAGGCTAGCAAAGAGATCGACAAAGTGTGGATGTAATTCTGTGAGATGAATTAACAGAACACTAAGCAGTTTCTCAGAAAGCTTCTTTCCAGATTTCATCTGAGGATATTTCCTTTTTCACATTAGCCCTCTATGGGCTTCCGAATATCACTTTGCCAATTCCACAAGAACTGTCTTAGCGAAAGGCTTCTTTAGGGGAAAGCTGTAACTCTGTGAGATGATTTCACAGAACACAAAGAAGTTGCTCAGAAAGCTTCTTTCTCTTTGTTATCGGAGGATATTTCCTTTGCTCCTATAGTCTTCATAGGGATCCGAAATATCTGTTCTCAGATTACACAGAAATAAGGCTAGCAAAGAGATCCACAAAATATAGGTGTAATTCTGTGAGATGAATTAACAGAACAGTAAGCAGTTTCTCAGAAAGCATCTTTCCAGATTTCATCTGAGGATATTTCCTTTTTCAACATAGCCCTCTATGGGCTTCCAAATATCTCTTTGCCAATTCCACAAGAACTGTCTTAGCGAAAGGCTTCTTTAGGGGAAAGCTCTAACTCTCTGAGATGATTTCCCAGAACACAAAGAAGTTTCTCAGAAAGCTTCTTTCTCTTTGTTATCGGTGGATATTTCCTTTGCCCCTATAGTCTTCATAGGGATCCGAAATATCTGTTCTCAGATTCCACAGAAATAAGGCTAGCAAAGAGATCCACAAAATATAGATGTAATTCTGTGAGATGAATTAACAGAACACTAAGCAGTTTCTGAGAAAGCTTCTTTCCAGATTTCATCTGAGGATATTTCGTTTTTCAGCATAGCCCTCGATGGGCTTCCAAATATCACTTTGCCAATTCCACAAGAACTGTCTTAGCGAAAGGCTTCTTTAGGGGAAAGCTGTAACTGTGTGAGATGATTTCACAGAACACAAAGAAGTTTCTCAGAAAGCTTCTTTCTCTTTGTCATCGGAGGATATTTGCTTTGGCCCTATAGTCTCAAAAGGGATAAGAAATATCTGTTCTCAGATTACACAGAAATAAGGCTAGCAAGGAGATCCACGAAATACTGATAAAACTCTGTGAGTGGAAGTCACACATCACAGAGCAGTTTCTCAGAAAGCTTCTTTCCAGATTTCATCTGAGGATATTTCCTTTTTCACCATAGCCCTCTAATGGCTTCCAAATATCACTTTGCCAATTCCACAAGAACTGTCTTAGCGAAAGGCTTCTTGAGGGGAAAGCTGTAAATCTAAGAGATGATTTCACAGAACACAAAGAAGTTTCTCAGAAAGCTTCTTTCACTTTGTTATCAGAGGATATTTCCTTTGGCCCTATAGTCTTCAAAGGGATCCGAAATATCTGTTCTCAGATTCCACAGAAAGAAGGCTAGCAAGGAAATCCACGAAATACTGATGTAACTCTGTGAGTGGAAGTCACTCATTACAGAGCAGTTTCTCAGAAAGCTTCTTTCCAGATTTCATCTGAGGATATTTCCTTTATCACCATAGCCTTCGATGGGCTTCCAAATATCACTTTGCCAATTCCACAAGAACTGTCTTAGCGAAAGGCTTCTTGAGGGGAAAGCTGTAACTCTGTGAGATGATTTCACAGAACACAAAGAAGTTTCTCAGAAAGCTTCTTTCTCTTTGTTATCGGAGGATATTTCCTTTGGCCCTATAGTCTTCAAAGGGATCCGAAATATCTGCTCTCAGATTCCACAGAAATAAGGCTAGCAAAGAGACTCACGAATACAGATGTAACTCTGTGAGTGGAAGTCACACATTACAGAGCAGTTTCTCAGAAAGCTTCTTTCCAGATTTCATCTGAGGATATTTCCTTTTTCACCATAGCCCTCGATCGGCTTCCAAATATCACTTTGCCAATTCCACAAGAACTGTCTTAGCGAAAGGCTTCTTGAGGGGAAAGCTGTAACTCTGTGAGATGATTTCACAGAACACAAAGAAGTTTCTCAGAAAGCTTCTTTCTCTTTGTTATCGGAGGATATTTCCTTTGGCCCTATAGTCTTCAATGGGATCCGAAATATCTGTTCTCAGATTCCACAGAAATAAGGCTAGCAAAGAGATCCACGAAATACAGATGTAACTCTGTGAGATGAATTAACAGAACACTAAGCAGTTTCACAGAAAGCTTCTTTCCAGATTTCATCTGAGGATATTTCCTTTTTCAACATAGCCCTCTTTGGGCTTCCAAATATCACTTTGCCAATTCCACAAGAACTGTCTTAGCGAAAGTCTTCTTGAGGGGAAAGCTGTAACTCTGTGAGATGATTTCACAGAACACAAAGAAGTTTCAGAAAGCTTCTTTCCTTTGTCATCGGAGGATATTTCCTTTGGCCCTATAGTCTTAAAAGGGATAAGAAATATCTGTTCTCAGATTCCACAGAAATAAGGCTAGCAAAGAGATCCACGAAATACAGATGTAACCCTGTGTTTGAATTAACAAAACACTAAGCAGTTTCTCAGAAAGCTTCTTTCCAGATTTCATCTGAGGATATTTCCTTTTTCAACATAGCCCTCTTTGGGCTTCCAAATATCACTTTGACAATTCCACAAGAACTGTCTTAGCGAAAGTCTTCTTGAGGGGAAAGCTGTAACTCTGTGAGATGATTTCACAGAACACAAAGAAGTTTCTCAGAAAGCTTCTTTCTCTTTGTCATCGGAGGATATTTCCTTTGGCCCTATAGTCTCAAAAAGGATAAGAAATATCTGTTCTCAGATTACACAGAAATAAGGCTAGCAAGGAGATCCACGAAATACTGATAAAACTCTGTGAGTGGAAGACACACATCACAGAGCAGTTTCTCAGAAAGCTTCTTTCCAGATTTCATCTGAGGATATTTCCTTTTTCACCATAGCCCTCTAATGGCTTCCAAATATCACTTTGCCAATTCCACAAGAACTGTTTTAGCGAAAGGCTTCTTGAGGGGAAAGCTGTAACTCTAAGAGATGATTTCACAGAACACAAAGAAGTTTCTCAGAAAGCTTCTTTCTCTTTGTTATCGGAGGATATTTCCTTTGGCCCTATAGTCTTCAAAGGGATCCGAAATATCTGTTCTCAGATTCCACAGAAAGAAGGCTAGCAAGGAGATCCATGAAATACTGATGTAACTCTGTGAGTGGAAGTCACTCATTACAGAGCAGTTTCTCAGAAAGCTTCTTTCCAGATTTCATCTGAGGATATTTCCTTTATCACCATAGCCTTCGATGGGTTTCCAAATATCACTTTGGCAATTCCACAAGAACTGTCTTAGCGAAAGGCTTATTGAGGGGAAAGCTGTAACTCTGTGAGATGATTTCACAGAACACAAACAAGTTTCTCAGAAAGCTTCTTTCTCTTTGTTATCGGAGGATATTTCCTTTGGCCCTATAGTCTTCAAAGGGATCCGAAATATCTGTTCTCAGATTCCACAGAAATAACGATAGCAAAGAGATCCACGAATACAGATGTAACTCTGTGAGTGGAAGTCACACATTACAGTGCAGTTTCTCAGAAAGCTTATTTCCAGATTTCATCTGTGGATTTTTCCTTTTTCACCATAGCCCTCGATCGGCTTCCAAATATCACTTTGCCAATTCCACAAGAACTGTCTTAGCGAAAGGCTTCTTGAGGGGAAAGCTGTAACTCTGTGAGATGATTTCACAGAACACAAAGAAGTTTCTCAGAAAGCTTCTTTCTCTTTGTTATCGGAGGATATTTCCTTTGGCCCTATAGTCTTCAATGGGATCCGAAATATCTGTTCTCAGATTCCACAGAAATAAGGCTAGCAAAGAGATCCACGAAATACAGATGTAACTCTGTGAGATGAATTAACAGAACACTAAGCAGTTTCACAGAAAGCTTCTTTCCAGATTTCATCTGAGGATATTGCCTTTTTCACCATAGCCCTCTAAGGGCTTCCAAATATCACTTTGCCAATTCCACAAGAACTGTCTTAGCGAAAGGCTTCTTGAGGGGAAAGCTGTAACTCTGAGAGATGATTTCACAGAACACAAAGAAGTTTCTCAGAAAGCTTCTTTCTCTTTGTTATCGGAGGATATTTCCTTTGGCCCTATAGTCTTCAAAGGGATCCGAAATATCTGTTCTCAGATTCCTCAGAAAGAAGGCTAGCAAAGAGATCCACGAAATACTGATGTAACTCTGTGAGTGGAAGTCACACATTACAGAGCAGTTTCTCAGAAAGCTTCTTTCCAGATTTAATCTGAGGATATTTCCTTTTTCACCATAGCCTTCGATGGGCTTCCAAATATCACGTTGCCAATTCCACAAGAACTGTCTTAGCGAAAGGCTTCTTGAGGGGAAAGCTGTAACTCTGTGAGATGATTTCACAGAACACAAAGAAGTTTCTCAGAAATCTTCTTTCTCTTTGTTATCGGAGGTTATTTCCTTTGCCCCTATAGTCTTCAAATGGATCCGAAATATCTGTTCTCAGGTTCCACAGAAATAAGGCAAGCAATGAGATCCCAAAAATATAGATGTAATTCTGTTAGATGAATTAACAGAACACTAAGCAGTTTCTCAGAAAGCTTCTTTCCAGATTTCATCTGATGATATTTGCTTTTTCACCATAGCCCTCTATGGGCTTCCAAATATCACTTTGCCAATTGCACAAGAACTGTCTTAGCGAAAGGCTTCTTGAGGGGAAAGCTGTAACTCTGTGAGATGATTTCACAGAACACAAAGAAGTTTCTCAGAAAGCTTCTTTCTCTTTGTTATCGGAGGATATTTCCTTTGGCCCTATAGTCTTCAAAGGGATCCGAAATATCTGTTCTCAGATTACACAGAAATAAGGCTAGCAAAGAGATCCACGAAATACAGATGTAACTGTGTGAGATGAATTAACAGAACACTAAGCAGTTTCTCAGAAAGCTTCTTTCCAGATTTCATCTGAGGATATTTCCTTTTTCAACATAGCCCTCTTTGGGCTCCAAATATCACTTTGCCAATTCCACAAGAACTGTCTTAGCGAAAGTCTTCTTGAGGGGAAAGCTGTAACTCTGTGAGATGATTTCACAGAACACAAAGAAGTTTCAGAAAGCTTCTTTCCTTTGTCATCGGAGGATATTTCCTTTGGCCCTATAGTCTTCAAAGGGATCCGAAATATCTGTTCTCAGATTCCACAGAAATAAGGCTAGCAAAGAGATCCACGAAATACAGATGTAACCCTGTGTTTGAATTAACAAAACACTAAGCAGTTTCTCAGAAAGCTTCTTTCCAGATTTCATCTGAGGATATTTCCTTTTTCAACATAGCCCTCTTTGGGCTTCCAAATATCACTTTGCCAATTCCACAAGAACTGTCTTAGCGAAAGTCTTCTTGAGGGGAAAGCTGTAACTCTGTGAGGTGATTTCACAGAACACAAAGAAGTTTCTCAGAAAGCTTCTTTCTCTTTGTCATCGGAGGATATTTCCTTTGGCCCTATAGTCTCAAAAAGGATAAGAAATATCTGTTCTCAGATTACACAGAAATAAGGCTAGCAAGGAGATCCACGAAATACTGATAAAACTCTGTGAGTGGACGTCACACATCACAGAGCAGTTTCTCAGAAAGCTTCTTTCCAGATTTCATCTGAGGATATTTCCTTTTTCACCATAGCCCTCTAATGGCTTCCAAATATCACTTTGCCAATTCCACAAGAACTGTTTTAGCGAAAGGCTTCTTGAGGGGAAAGCTGTAACTCTAAGAGATGATTTCACAGAACACAAAGAAGTTTCTCAGAAAGCTTCTTTCTCTTTGTTATCGGAGGATATTTCCTTTGGCCCTATAGTCTTCAAAGGGATCCGAAATATTTGTTCTCAGATTCCACAGAAAGAAGGCTAGCAAGGAGATCCATGAAATACTGATGTAACTCTGTGAGTGGAAGTCACTCATTACAGAGCAGTTTCACAGAAAGCTTCTTTCCAGATTTCATCTGAGGATATTTCCTTTATCGCCATAGCCTTCGATGGGCTTCCAAATATCACTTTGCCAATTCCACAAGAACTGTCTTAGCGAAAGGCTTATTGAGGGGAAAGCTGTAATTCTGTGAGATGATTTCACAGAACACAAACAAGTTTCTCAGAAAGCTTCTTTCTCTTTGTTATCGGAGGATATTTCCTTTGGCCCTATAGTCTTCAAAGGGATCCGAAATATCTGTTCTCAGATTCCACAGAAATAACGATAGCAAAGAGATCCACGAATACAGATGTAACTCTGTGAGTGGAAGTCACACATTACAGTGCAGTTTCTCAGAAAGCTTCTTTCCAGATTTCATCTGAGGATTTTTCCTTTTTCACCATAGCCCTCGATCGGCTTCCAAATATCACTTTGCCAATTCCACAAGAACTGTCTTAGCGAAAGGCTTCTTCAGGGGAAAGCTGTAACTCTGTGAGATGATTTCACAGAACACAAAGAAGTTTCTCAGAAAGCTTCTTTCTCTTTGTTATCGGAGGATATTTCCTTTGGCGCTATAGTCTTCAATGGGATCCGAAATATCTGTTCTCAGATTCCACAGAAATAAGGCTAGCAAAGAGATCCACGAAATACAGATGTAACTCTGTGAGATGAATTAACAGAACACTAAGCAGTTTCTCAGAAAGCTTCTTTCCAGATTTCATCTGAGGATATTTCCTTTTTCACCATAGCCTTCGATGGGCTTCCAAATATCACTTTGCCAATTCCACAAGAACTGTCTTAGCGAAAGGCTTCTTGAGGGGAAAGCTGTAACTCTGTGAGATGATTTCACAGAACACAAAGAAGTTTCTCAGAAAGCTTCTTTCTCTTTGTTATCGGAGGTTATTTCCTTTGCCCCTATAGTCTTCAAATGGATCCGAAATATCTGTTCTCAGGTTCCACAGAAATAAGGCAAGCAATGAGATCCCCAAAATATAGATGTAATTCTGTTAGATGAATTAACAGAACACTAAGCAGTTTCTCAGAAAGCTTCTTTCCAGATTTCATCTGATGATATTTGCTTTTTCACCATAGCCCTCTATGGGCTTCCAAATATCACTTTGCCAATTGCACATGAACTGTCTTAGCGAAAGGCTTCTTGAGGGGAAAGCTGTAACTCTGTTTGATGATTTCACAGAACACAAAGAATTTTCTCAAAAAGCTTCTTTCTCTTTGTTATCGGAGGATATTTCCTTTGCCCCTATAGTCTTCAAAGGGATCCGAAATATCTGTTCTTAGATTCCACAGAAATAAGGCTAGAAATGAGATCCCCAAAATATAGATGTAATTCTGTGAGATGAATTAACAGAACTCTAAGCAGTTTCTCAGAAAGCTTCTTTCCAGATTTCATCTGAGGATATTTCCTTTTTCAGCATAGCCTTCTAGGGGCTTCCAAATATCACTTTGCCAATTCCTCAGAACTGTCTTAGCGAAAGGCTTCTTGAGGGGAAAGCTGTAACTCTGTGAGATGATTTCACAGAACACAAAGAAGTTTCTCAGAAAGCTTCTTTCTCTTTGTTATCGGATGTTATTTCCTTTGGCCCTATAGTCTTTAGAGGGAACCGAAATATCTGTTCTCAGATTCCAGAGAAATAAGGCTAGCAAAGAGATCCACGAAATACAGATATAACTCTTTGAGAAGAACTAACAGAACACTCAGCAGTTTCTCAGAAAGCTTCTTTCCAGATTTCATCTGAGGATATTTCCTTTTTCTCCATAGCCCTTTATGGGCTTCGAAATATCACTTTGCCAATTCCACAAGAACTGTCTTAGCGAAAGGCATCTAGAGGGGAAAGCTGTAACTCTGTGAGATGATTTCACAGAACACAAAGAAGTTTCTCAGAAAGCTTCTTTCTCTTTGTTATCGGAGGATATTTACTTTGCCCCTATAGTCTTCACAGGGATCCGAAATATCTGTTCTCAGATTCCATAGAAATAAGGCTAGCAAAGAGATCTACAAAATATAGATGTAATTCTGTGAGATGAATTAACAGAACACTAAGCAGATTCTCAGAAAGCTTCTTTCCAGATTTCATCTGAGGATATTTCCTTTTTCAGCATAGCCCTCTAGGGGCTTCCAAATATCACTTTGCCAATTCCACAAGAACTGTCTTAGCGAAAGGCTTCTTGAGGGGCAAGCTATAACTCTGTGAGATGATTTCACAGAACACAAAGAAGTTTCTCAGAAAGCTTCTTTCTCTTTGTTATCGGAGGATATTTCCTTTGGCCCTATAGACTTCAAAGGGATGCGAAATATCTGTTCTCAGATTCCACAGAAATAAGGCTAGCAAAGAGATCCACGAAATACAGATGTAACTCTGTGAGTGGAAGTCACACATCACAGAGGAGTTTCTCAGAAAGCTTCTTTCCAGATTTCATCTGAGGATATTTCCTTTTTCACCATAGCCCTCTAAGGGCTTCCAAATATCACTTTGCCAATTCCAAAAGAACTGTCTTAGCGAAAGGCTTCTTGAGGGGAAAGCTGTAATTCTGAGAGTTGATTTCACAGAACACAAAGAAGTTTCTCAGAAAGCTTCTTTCTCTTTGTTACCGGAGGATATTTCCTTTGGCCCTATAGTCTTCAAAGGGATCCGAAATATCTGTTCTCAGATTCCACAGAAATAAGGCTAGCAAAGAGATACACGAAACACAGATGTAACTCTGTGAGATGAATTAACAGAACACTAAGCAGGTTCTCAGAAACCTTGTTTCCAGATTTCATCTGAGGATATTTCCTTTTTCTACATAGCCCTCGATGGGCTTCCAAATATCACTTTGCCAATTCCACAAGAACTGTCTCAGCGAAAGACGTCTTGAGGGTAAAGCTGTAACTCTGTGAGATGATTTCACAGAACACAAAGAAGTTTCTCAGATAGCTTTTTTCTCTTTGTTATCGGAGGATATTTCCTTTGGCCCTATAGTCTTCAAAGGGATCCGAAATATCTGTTCTCAGATTCCACAGAAATAAGGCTAGCAAAGAGATCCACGAAATACAGAAGTAACTCTGTGAGATGAATTAACAGAACACTCAGCAATTTCTCAGAAAGCTAGTTTCCAGATTTCATCTGAGGATATTTCCTTTTTCACCATAGCCCTCTATGGGCTTCCAAATATCACTATGCCAATTCCACAAGAACTGTCTTAGCGAAAGGCTTCTTGAGGGGAAAGCTATAACTCTGTGAGATGATTTCACAGAACACAAAGAAATTTCTCAGAAAGCTTCTTTCTCTTTGTTATCAGAAGTTATTTCCTTTGGCCCTAGAGTCTTCAAAGGGATCCTAAATATCTGTTCTCAGATTCCACAGAAATGAGGCTAGCAAAGAGATCGACAAAATGTAGGTGTAATTCTGTGAGATGAATTAACAGAACACTAAGCAGTTTCTCAGAAAGCTTCTTTCCAGATTTCATCTGAGGATATTTCCTTTTTCACCATAGCCCTCTATGGGCTTCTAAATATCACTTTGCCAATTCCACAAGAACTGTCTTAGCGAAAGTCTTCTTGAGGGGAAAGCTGTAACTCTGTGAGATGATTTCACAGAACACAAAGAAGTTTTTCAGAAAGCTTCTTTCTCTTTGCATTGGAGGATATTTCCTTTGGCCTTATAGTCTTCAAAGGGATGCAAAATATCTGTTCTCAGATTCCACACAAATAAGGCTAGCAAGGAGATCCACGAAATACAGATGTAACTCTGTGAGTGGAAGTCACTCATCACAGAGCAGTATATCTGAAAGCTTCTTTCTAGATTTCATCTGAGGATATTTCCTTTTTCACCATAGCCCTCTAAGGGCTTCCAAATATCACTTTGCCAATTCCACAAGAACTGTCTTAGCGAAAGGCTTCTTGAGGGGAAAGCTGTAACTCTGAGAGATGATTTCACAGAACACAAAGAAGTTTCTCAAAAAGCTTCTTTCTCTTTGTTATCGGAGGATATTTCCTTTGGCCCTATAGTCTTCAAAGGGATCCGAAATATCTGTTCTCAGATTAAACAGAAAAAAGGCTAGCAATGAGATCCCGAAAATATAGATGTAATTCTGTGAGATGAATTAACAGAACTCTAAGCAGTTTCTCAGAAAGCTTCTTTCCAGATTTCATCTGAGGATATTTCCTTTTTCACCATAGCCCTCTAGGGGCTTCCAAATATCACTTTGCCAATTCCAAAAGAACTGTCTTAGCGAAAGGCTTCTTGAGGGGAAAGCTGTAACTCTGTGAGATGATTTCACAGAAAACAAAGAAGTTTCTCAGAAAGCTTCTTTCTCTTTGTTATCGGAGTATATTTCCTTTGGCCCTATAGTCTTCAAAGGGATCCGAAATATCTGCTCTCAGATTCCACAGAAATAAGGCTAGCAAAGAGATCCACGAAATACAGATGTAACTCTGTGAGATGAATTAACAGAACAATAAGAAGTTTCTTAGAAAGCTTCTTTCCAGATTTCATCTGAGGATATTTCCTTTTCAAACATAGCCCTCTTTGGGCTTCCAAATATCACTTTGCCAATTCCACAAGAACTGTCTTAGCGAAAGACTTCTTGAGGGGAAAGCTGTAAATCTGTGAGATGATTTCACAGAACACAAAGGAGTTTCTCAGAAAGCTTCTTTCTCTTTGTTATCGGAGGATATTTCCTTTGGCCCTATAGTCTTCAAAGGGATCCGAAATATCTGTTCTCAGATTCCACAGAAATAAGGCTAGCAAAGAGATCCACGAAATACAGATGTAACTCTGTGAGTGGAAGTCACACATCACAGAGCAGTTTCACAGAAAGCTTCTTTCCAGACTTCATCTGAGGATATTTCCTTTTTCACCATAGCCCTCTATGGGCTTCCAAATATCACTTTGCCAATTCCACAAGAACTGTCTTAGCGAAAGGCTTCTTTATGGGAAAGCTGTAACTCTGTGAGATGATTTCACAGAACACAAAGAAGTTTCTCAGAAAGCTTCTTTCTCTTTGTTATCGGAGGATATTTCCTTTGCCCCCATAGTCTTCATAGGGATCCGAAATATCTGTCCTCAGATTCCACAGAAGTAAGGCTAGCAAAGAGATCCACAAAATATAGATGTAATTCTGTGAGATGAACTAACAGAACTCTAAGCAGTTTCTCAGAAAGCTTCTTTCCAGATTTCATCTGAGGATATTTCCTTTTTCACCATAGCCCTCCATGGGCTTCCAAATATCACTTTGCCAATTCCACAACAACTGTCATAGCGAAAGGCTTCTTGAGGGGAAAGCTGTAACTCTGTGAGATGATTTCACAGAACACAAAGAAGTTTCTCAGAAAGCTTCTTTCTCTTTGTTATCGGAGGATATTTCCTTTGGCCCTATAGTCTTCAAAGTGATCCGAAATATCTGCTCTCAGATTCCACAGAAATAAGGCTAGCAAAGAGATCCACGAAATACAAATGTAACTCTGTGAGATGAATTAACAGAACACTAAGCAGTTTCTCAGAAAGCTTCTTTCCAGATTTCATCTGAGGATATTTCCTTTTTCAACATAGCCCTCTATGGGCTTCCAAATATCACTTTGCCAATTCCACAAGAACTCTTTTAGCAAAAGGCTTCTTGAGGGGAAAGCTGTAACTCTGTGAGATGATTTCACAGAACACAAAGAAGTTTCTCAGAAAGCTTCTTTCTCTTTGTTATCGGAGGATATTTCCTTTGGCCCTATAGTCTTCAAAGGGATACGAAATATCTGTTCTCAGATTCCACAGAAATAAGTCTAGCAAGGAGGTCCACGAAATACAGATGTAACTCTGTGAGTGGAAGTCACACATCACAGAGCAGTTTCTCAGAAAGCTTCTTTCCAGATTTCATCTGAGGATATTTCCTTTTTCACCATAGCCCTCGATGGGTTTCCAAATATCACATTGCCAATTCCACAAGAACTGTCTCAGCGAAAGGCTTCTTGAGGGTAAAGCTGTAACTGTGTGAGATGATTTCACAGAACACAAAGAAGTTTCTCAGAAAGCTTTTTTCTTTTGTTATCGGAGGATATTTCCTTTGGCCCTATAGTCTTCAAAGGGATCCGAAATATCTGTTCTCAGATTCCAGAGAAATAAGGCTAGCAAAGAGATCCAAAATACAGATGTAACTCTGTGAGATGAATTAACAGAGCACTTAGCAGTTTCTCAGAAAGCTTCTTTCCAGATTTCATCTGAGGATATTTCCTTTTTCACCATAGCCCTAAAGGGGCTTCCAAATATCACTTTCCAAATTCCACAAGAACTGTCTTAGCGAAAGTCTTCTTGAGGGTAAAGCTGTAACTCTGTGAGATGATTTCACAGAACACAAAGAAGTTTCTCAGAAAGCTTCTTTCTCTTTGTTTTCGGAGGATATTTCCTTTGGCCCTATAGACTTCAAAGGGATCCGAAATATCTGTTCTCAGATTCCACAGAAATAAGGCTAGCAGGAGATCCACGAAATACAGATGTAACTCTGTGAGTGGAAGTCACACATCACAGAGCAGTTTCTCAGAAAGCTTCTTTCCGGATTTCATCTGAGGATATTTCGTTTTTCACCATAGCCCTCTATGGGCTTCCAAATATCACTTTGCCAATTCCACAAGAACTGTCTCAGCGAAAGGCTTTTTGAGGGGAAAGCTGTAACTCTGTGAGATGATTTCACAGAACACAAAGAAGTTTCTCAGAAAGCTTCTTTCTCTTTGTTATCGGAGGATATTTCCTTTGGCCCTATAGTCTTCAAAGGGATCCGAAATATCTCTTCTCAGATTCCACAGAAATAAGGCTAGCAAAGAGATCCACAAAATATAGATGTAATTCTGCGAGATCAATTAACAGAACCCTAAGCAGTTTCTCAGAAAGCTTCTTTCCAGATTTCATCTGAGGATATTCCTTTTTCACCATAGCCCTCGATGGGCTTCCAAATATCACTTTGCCAATTCCACAAGAACTGTCTCAGCAAAAGTCTTCTTGAGGGTAAAGCTGTAACTCTGTGAGATGATTTCACAGAACACAAAGAAGTTTCTCAGAAAGCTTTTTTCTCTTTGTTATCAAAGGATATTTCCTTTGGCCCTATAGTCTTCAAAGGGATTCGAAATATCTCTTCTCAGATTCCACAGAAATAAGGCTAGCAAAGAGATCCACGAAGTACAGATGTAACTCTGTGAGATGAATTAACAGAACACTCACCAATTTCTCAGAAAGCTTCTTTCCAGAATTCATCTGAGGATATTTCCTTTTTCACCATAGCCCTCTATGGGCTTCCAAATATCACTTTGCCAATTCCACAAGAACTGTCTTAGCGAAAGGCTTCTTGAAGGGAAAGCTGTAACTCTGTGAGATGATTTCACAGAACACAAAGAATTTTCTCAGAAAGCTTCTTTCTCTTTGTTATCGGAGGATATTTCCTTTGCCCCTATAGTCTTCATAGGGATCCGAAATATCTCTTCTCAGATTCCACAGAAATAAGGCTATCAAAGAGATCGACAAAATATACATGTAATTCTGTGAGATGAATTAGCAGAACACTAAGCAGTTTCTCAGAAAGCTTCTTCCCAGATTTCATCTGAGGATATTTCCTTTTTCAGTATAGCCCTCTATGGGCTTCCAAATATCACTTTGCCAATTCCACAAGAACTGTCTTAGCGAAAGGCTTCTTGAGGGTAAAGCTGTAACTCTGTGAGATGATTTCACAGAACACAAAGAAGTTTCTCAGAAAGCTTCTTTCTCTTTGTTATCGGAGGATATTTCCTTTGGCCCTATAGTCTTCAAAGGGATCCGAAATATCTGTTCTCAGATTCCACAGAAATAAGGCTAGCAAAGAGATCCACGAAATACAGATTAAACTCTGTGAGATGACTTAACAGAACACTAAGCAATTTCTCAGAAAGCTTCTTTCCAGATTTCATCTGAGGATATTCCGTTTTTCACCATAGCCCTCTATGGGCTTCCAAATATCACTTTGCCAATTCCACAACAACTGTCTTAGTGAAAGGCTTCTTGAGGGAAAAGCTGTAACTCTGTGAGATGATTTCACAGAACACAAAGAAGCTTCTCAGAAAGCTTCTTTCTCTTTGTTATCGGAGGATATTTCCTTCGGCCCTATAGTCTTCAAAGTGATCCGAAATATCTGCTCTCAGATTCCACAGAAATAAGGCTAGCAAGGAGATCCACGAAATACCGATGTAACTCTGTGAATGGAAGTCACACATCACAGAGCAGTTTCTCAGAAAGCTTCTTTCCAGATTTCATCTGAGGATATTTCCTTTTTCACCAAAACCCTATAGGGGCTTCCAAATATCACTTTGCCATTTCGAAAAGAACTATCTTAGCGAAAGGCTTCTTTAGGGGAAACCTGTAACTCTGTGAGATGATTTCACAGAACACAAAGAAGTTTCTCAGAAAGCTTCTTTCTCTTTGTTATCGGTGGATATTTCCTTTGGCCCTATAGTCTTCAAAGGGATCCGAAATATCTGTTCTCAGATTCCACAGAAATAACGATAGCAAAGAGATCCACGAATACAGATGTAACTCTGTGAGTGGAAGTCACACATCACAGAGCAGTTTCTCAGAAAGCTTCTTTCCAGATTTCATCTGAGGATATTTCCTTTTTCAGCATAGCCCTCGATGGGCTTCCAAATATCACTTTGCCAATTCCACAAGAACTGTCTTAGCGAAAGGCTTCTTGAGGGGAAAGCTGTAACTCTGTGAGATGATTTCACAGAACACAAACAAGTTTCTCAGAAAGCTTTTTTCTCTTTGTTATCGGAGAATATTTCCTTTGGCCGTATAGTCTTCAAAGGGATCCGAAATATCTGTTCTCAGATTCCACAGAAATAAGGCTAGCAAAGAGATCCACGAAATACAGATGTAACTCTGTGAGATGAATTAACAGAACACTCAGCAATTTCTCAGAAAGCTTCTTTCCAGATTTCATCTGAGAACATTTCCTTTTTCACCATAGCCCTCTATGGGCTTCCAAATATCACTTTGCCAATTCCAAAACAACTGTCTTAGCGAAAGGCTTCTTGAGGGGAAAGCTGTAACTCTGTGAGATGATTTCACAGAACACAAAGAAGTTTCTCAGAAAGCTTCTTTCTCTTTGTTATCGGGGGATATTTCCTTTGCCCCTATAGTCTTCATAGGGATCCGAAATATCTGTTCTCAGATTCAACAGAAATAAGGCTAGCAAAGAGATCGACAAAGTGTGGATGTAATTCTGTGAGATGAATTAACAGAACACTAACCAGTTTCTCAGAAAGCTTCTTTCCAGATTTCATCTGAGGATATTTCCTTTTTCACATTAGCCCTCTATGGGCTTCCGAATATCACTTTGCCAATTCCACAAGAACTCTCTTAGCGAAAGTCTTCTTGAGGGGAAAGCTGTAACTCTGTGAGATGATTTCACAGAACACAAAGAAGTTTCTCAGAAAGCTTCTTTCTCTTTGTCATCGGAGGATATTTCCTTTGGCCCTGTAGTTTTCAAAGGGATGCGAAATATCTGTTCTCAGATTCCACAGAAATAAGGCTAGCAAGGAGATCCACGAAATACCGATGTAACTCTGTGAGTGGAAGTCACACATCACAGAGCAGTTTCTCAGAAAGCTTCTTTCCAGATTTCATCTGAGAATATTTCCTTTTTCACCACAGCCCTCTAAGGGCTTCCAAATATCACTTTGCCAATTCCACAAGAACTGTCTTAGGAAAAGGCTTCTTGAGGGGACAGCTGTAACTCTGTGAGATAATTTCACAGAACACAAAGAAGTTTCTCAGAAAGCTTCTTTCTCTTTGTTATCGGAGGATATTTCCTTTCCCCTATAGTCTTCAAAGGGATCCGAAATATCTGTTCTCAGATTCCACAGAAATAAGGCTAGCAATGAGATCCCCAATATATAGATGTAATTCTGTGAGATGAATTAACAGAACACTAAGCAGTTTCTGAGAAAGCTTTTTCCAGATTTCATCTGAGGATATTTCCTTTGTCACCATAGCCCTCTACGGGCTTCCAAATATCACTTTGCCAATTCCAAAAGAACTGTCTTAGCGAAAGCCTTCTTGAAGGGAAAGCTGTAACTCTATGAGATGATTTCACAGAACACAAAGATGTTTCTCAGAAAGCTTCTCTCTCTTTGTTATCGGATTATATTTCCTTTGCCCCTATAGTCTTCAAAGGGATCCGAAATATCTGTTCTCAGATTCCACAGAAATAAGGCTAGCAATGAGATCCCCAAAATATAGATGTAATTCTGTGAGATGAATTAACAGAACTCTAAGCAGTTTCTCAGAAAGCTTCTTTCCAGATTTCATCTGAGGATATTTCCTTTTTCAGCAGAGCCCTCTAGGGGCTTCCAAATATCACTTTGCCAATTCCAAAAGAACTGTCTTAGCGAAAGGCTTCTTGAGGGGAAAGCTGTAACTCTGTGAGATGATTTCACAGAACACAAAGAAGTTTCTCAGAAAGCTTCTTTCTCTTTGTTATCGGAGGATATTTCCTTTGGCCCTATAGTCTTCAAAGGGATCCGAAATATCTGCTCTCAGATTCCACAGAAATAAGGCTAGCAAAGAGATCCACAAAATACAGATGTAACTCTGTGAGATGAATTAACAGAACACTAAGAAGTTTCTCAGAAAGCTTCTTTCCAGATTTCATCTGAGGATATTTCCTTTTTCAACATAGCCCTCTTTGGGCTTCCAAATATCACTTTGCCAATTCCACAAGAACTGTCTTAGCGAAAGACTTCTTGAGGGGAAAGCTGTAACTCTGTGAGATGATTTCACAGAACACAAAGAAGTTTCTCAGAAAGCTTCTTTCTCTTTGTTATCGGAGGATATTTCCTTTGGCCCTATAGTCTTCAAAGGGATCCGAAATATCTGTTCTCAGATTCCACAGAAATAAGGCTAGCAAAGAGATCCACAAAATATAGATGTAATTCTGTGAGATGAATTAACAGAACACTAAGCAGTTTCTGAGAATGCTTCTTTCCAGATTTCATCTGAGGATATTTCCTTTTTCACCATAGCCCTCGATGGGCTTCCAAATATCACTTTGCCAATTCCACACGAACTGTCTTAGCGAAAGGCTTCTTTAGGGGAAAGCTGTAACTCTGTGAGATGATTTCACAGAACACAAAGAAGTTTCAGAAAGCTTCTTTCCTTTGTCATCGGAGGATATTTCCTTTGGCCCTATAGTCTTAAAAGGGATAAGAAATATCTGTTCTCAGATTCCACAGAAATAAGGCTAGCAAAGAGATCCACGAAATACAGATGTAACCCTGTGTTTGAATTAACAAAACACTAAGCAGTTTCTCAGAAAGCTTCTTTCCAGATTTCATCTGAGGATATTTCCTTTTTCAACATAGCCCTCTTTGGGCTTCCAAATATCACTTTGCCAATTCCACAAGAACTGTCTTGCCAAAAGTCTTCTTGAGGGGAAAGCTGTAACTCTGTGAGATGATTTCACAGAACACAAAGAAGTTTCTCAGAAAGCTTCTTTCTCTTTGTCATCGGAGGATATTTCCTTTGGCCCTATAGTCTCAAAAAGGATAAGAAATATCTGTTCTCAGATTACACAGAAATAAGGCTAGCAAGGAGATCCACGAAATACTGATAAAACTCTGGGAGTGGAAGTCACACATCACAGAGCAGTTTCTCAGAAAGCTTCTTTCCAGATTTCATCTGAGGATATTTCCTTTTTCACCATAGCCCTCTAATGGCTTCCAAATATCACTTTGCCAATTCCACAAGAACTGTCTTAGCGAAAGGCTTCTTGAGGGGAAAGCTGTAACTGTAAGAGATGATTTCACAGAACACAAAGAAGTTTCTCAGAAAGCTTCTTTCTCTTTGTTATCGGAGGATATTTCCTTTGGCCCTATAGTCTTCAAAGGGATCCGAAATATCTGTTCTCAGATTCCACAGAAAGAAGGCTAGCAAGGAGATTCACGAAATACTGATGTAACTCTGTGAGTGGAAGTCACTCATTACAGAGCAGTTTCTCAGAAAGCTTCTTTCCAGATTTCATCTGAGGATATTTCCTTTATCACCATAGCCTTCGATGGGCTTCCAAATATCACTTTGCCAATTCCACAAGAACTGTCTTAGCGAAAGGCTTCTTGAGGGGAAAGCTGTAACTCTGTGAGATGATTTCACAGAACACAAAGAAGTTTCTCAGAAAGCTTCTTTCTCTTTGTTATCGGAGGATATTTCCTTTGGCCCTATAGTCTTCAAAGGGATCGGAAATATCTGTTCTCAGATTCCACAGAAATAACGATAGCAAAGAGTTCCACGAATACAGATGTAACTCTGTGAGTGGAAGTCACACATTACAGAGCAGTTTCTCAGAAAGCTTCTTTCCAGATTTCATCTGAGGATATTTCCTTTTTCACCATAGCCCTCGATCGGCTTCCAAATATCACTTTGCCAATTCCACAAGAACTGTCTTAGCGAAAGGCTTCTTGAGGAGAAAGCTGTAACTCTGTGAGATGATTTCACAGAACACAAAGAAGTTTCTCAGAAAGCTTCTTTCTCTTTGTTATCGGAGGATATTTCCTTTGGCCCTATAGTGTTCAATGGGATCCGAAATATCTGTTCTCAGATTCCACAGAAATAAGGCTAGCAAAGAGATCCACGAAATACAGATGTAACTCTGTGAGATGAATTAACAGAACACTAAGCAGTTTCACAGAAAGCTTCTTTCCAGATTTCATCTGAGGATATTTCCTTTTTCACCATAGCCCTCTATGGGCCTCCAAATATCAATTTGCCAATTCCACAAGAACTGTCTTAGCGAAAGGCTTCTTGAGGGGAAAGATGTAACTCTGTGAGACGATTTCACAGAACACAAAGAAGTTTCTCAGAAAGCTTCTTTCTCTTTTTTATCGGAGGATATTTCCTTTGGCCCTATAGTCTTCAAAGGGATCCGAAATATCTGTTCTCAGATTACACAGAAATAAGGCTAGCAAAGAGATCCACGAAATACAGATGTAACTGTGTGAGATGAATTAACAGAACACTAAGCAGTTTCTCAGAAAGCTTCTTTCCAGATTTCATCTGAGGATATTTCCTTTTTCAACATAGCCCTCTTTGGGCTTCCAAATATCACTTTGCCAATTCCACAAGAACTGTCTTAGCGAAAGGCTTCTTGAGGGGAAAGCTGTAACTCTGTGAGTTGATTTAACAGAACACAAAGAAGTTTCAGAAAGCTTCTTTCCTTTGTCATCGGAGGATATTTCCTTTGGCCCTATAGTCTTAAAAGGGATAAGAAATATCTGTTCTCAGATTCCACAGAAATAAGGCTAGCAAGGAGATCCACGAAATAATGATATAACTCTGTGAGTGGAAGTCACACATCACAGAGCAGTTTCTCAGAAAGCTTCTTTTCAGATTTCATCTCAGGATATTTCCTTTTTCACCATAGCCCTCTAAGGGCTTCCAAATATCACTTTGCCAATTCCACAAGAACTGTCTTAGCGAAAGGCTTCTTGAGGGGAAAGCTGTAACTCTGAGAGATGATTTCACAGAACACAAAGAAGTTTCTCAGAAAGCTTCTTTCTCTTTGTTATCGGAGGATATTTCCTTTGCCCCTATAGTCTTCAAATGGATCCGAAATATCTGTTCTCAGGTTCCACAGAAATAAGGCAAGCAATGAGATCCCCAAAATATAGATGTAATTCTGTTAGATGAATTAACAGAACACTAAGCAGTTTCTCAGAAAGCTTCTTTCCAGATTTCATCTGATGATATTTCCTTTTTCACCATAGCCCTCTATGGGCTTCCAAATATCACTTTGCCAATTGCACAAGAACTGTCTTAGCGATAGGCTTCTTGAGGGGAAAGCTGTAACTCTGTTTGATGATTTCACAGAACACAAAGAATTTTCTCAAAAAGCTTCTTTCTCTTTGTTATCGGAGGATATTTCCTTTGCCCCTATAGTCTTCAAAGGGATCCGAAATATCTGTTCTTAGATTCCACAGAAATAAGGCTAGCAGTGAGATCCCCAAAATATAGATGTAATTCTGTGAGATGAATTAACAGAACTCTAAGCAGTTTCTCAGAAAGCTTCTTTCCAGATTTCATCTGAGGATATTTCCTTTTTCAGCATAGCCCTCTAGGGGCTTCCAAATATCACTTTGCCAATTCCTCAGAACTGTCTTAGCGAAAGGCTTCTTGAGGGGAAAGCTGTAACTCTGTGAGATGATTTCACAGAACACAAAGAAGTTTCTCAGAAAGCTTCTTTCTCTTTGTTATCGGATGTTATTTCCTTTGGCCCTATAGTCTTTAGAGGGAACCGAAATATCTGTTCTCAGATTCCAGAGAAATAAGGCTAGCAAAGAGATCCACGAAATACAGATGAAACTCTGT
This sequence comes from Macaca mulatta, assembly GCF_049350105.2. Lineage (NCBI taxonomy): Eukaryota > Metazoa > Chordata > Mammalia > Primates > Cercopithecidae > Macaca > Macaca mulatta. The sequence continues at coordinate 36,949,563 of NC_133424.1, forward strand.
GAGTGGAAGTCACTCATCACAGAGCAGTATATCTGAAAGCTTCTTTCTAGATTTCATCTGAGGATATTTCCTTTTTCACCATAGCCCTCTAAGGGCTTCCAAATATCACTTTGCCAATTCCACTAGAACTGTCTTAGCGAAAGGCTTCTTGAGGGGAAAGCTGTAACTCTGTGAGATGATGTCACAGAACACAAAGAAGTTTCTCAGAAAGCTTCTTTCTCTTTGTTATCGGGGGATATTTCCTTTGCCCCTATAGTCTTCATAGGGATCCGAAATATCTGTTCTCAGATTCCACAGAAATAAGGCTAGCAAAGAGATGGACAAAGTGTGGATGTAACTCTGTGAGATGAATTAACAGAACACTAAGCAGTTTCTCAGAAAGCTTCTTTCCAGATTTCATCTGAGGATATTTCCTTTTTCACATTAGCCCTCGATCGGCTTCCAAATATCACTTTGGCAATTCCACAAGAACTGTCTTAGTGAAAGGCTTCTTGAGGGGAAAGCTGTAACTCTGTGAGATGATTTCACAGAACACAAAGAAGTTTCTCAGAAAGCTTCTTTCTCTTTGTTATCGGAGGATATTTCCTTTGGCCCTATAGTCTTCAATGGTTTCCGAAATATCTGTTCTCAGATTCCACAGAAATAAGGCTAGCAAAGAGATCCACGAAATACAGATGTAACTCTGTGAGATGAATTAACAGAACACTAAGCAGTTTCACAGAAAGCTTCTTTCCAGATTTCATCTGAGGATATTTCCTTTTTCACCATAGCCCTCTATGGGCTTCCAAATATCAATTTGCCAATTCCACAAGAACTGTCTTAGCGAAAGGCTTCTTGAGGGGAAAGATGTAACTCTGTGAGACGATTTCACAGAACACAAAGAAGTTTCTCAGAAAGCTTCTTTCTCTTTGTTATCGGAGGATATTTCCTTTGGCCCTATAGTCTTCAAAGGGATCCGAAATATCTGTTCTCAGATTACACAGAAATAAGGCTAGCAAAGAGATCCACGAAATACAGATGTAACTGTGTGAGATGAATTAACAGAACACTAAGCAGTTTCTCAGAAAGCTTCTTTCCAGATTTCATCTGAGGATATTTCCTTTTTCAACATAGCCCTCTTTGGGCTTCCAAATATCACTTTGTCAATTCCACAAGAACTGTCTTAGCGAAAGTCTTCTTGAGGGGAAAGCTGTAACTCTGTGAGATGATTTCACAGAACACAAAGAAGTTTCAGAAAGCTTCTTTCCTTTGTCATCGGAGGATATTTCCTTTGGCCCTATAGTCTTAAAAGGGATAAGAAATATCTGTTCTCACATTCCACAGAAATAAGGCTAGCAAGGAGATCCACGAAATAATGATATAACTCTGTGAGTGGAAGTCACACATCACAGAGCAGTTTCTCAGACAGCTTCTTTTCAGATTTCATCTCAGGATATTTCCTTTTTCACCATTGCCCTCTAAGGGCTTCCAAATATCACTTTGCCAATTCCACAAGAACTGTCTTAGCGAAAGGCTTCTTGAGGGGAAAGCTGTAACTCTGAGAGATGATTTCACAGAACACAAAGAAGTTTCTGAGAAAGCTTCTTTCTCTTTGTTATCGGAGGATATTTCCTTTGGCCCTATAATCTTCAAAGGGATCCGAAATATCTGTTCTCAGATTCCTCAGAAAGAAGGCTAGCAAAGAGATACACGAAATACTGATGTAACTCTGTGAGTGGAAGTCACACATTACAGAGCAGTTTCTCAGAAAGCTTCTTTCCAGATTTAATCTGAGGCTATTTCCTTTTTCACCATAGCCTTCGATGGGCTTCCAAATATCACTTTGCCAATTCCACAAGAACTGTCTTAGCGAAAGGCTTCTTGACGGGAAAGCTGTAACTCTGTGAGATGATTTCACAGAACACAAAGAAGTTTCTCAGAAAGCTTCTTTCTCTTTGTTATCGGAGGTTATTTCCTTTGCCCCTATAGTCTTCAAATGGATCCGAAATATCTGTTCTCAGGTTCCACAGAGATAAGGCAAGCAATGAGATCCCCAAAATATAGATGTAATTCTGTTAGATGAATTAACAGAACACTAAGCAGTTTCTCAGAAAGCTTCTTTCCAGATTTCATCTGATGATATTTGCTTTTTCACCATAGCCCTCTATGGGCTTCCAAATATCACTTTGCCAATTGCACAAGAACTGTCTTAGCGAAAGGCTTCTTGAAGGGAAAGCTGTAACTCTGTTTGATGATTTCACAGAACACAAAGAATTTTCTCAAAAAGCTTCTTTCTCTTTGTTATCGGAGGATATTTCCTTTGCCCCTATAGTCTTCAAAGGGATCCGAAATATCTGTTCTTAGATTCCACAGAAATAAGGCTAGCAATGAGATCCCCAAAATATAGATGTAATTCTGTGAGATGAATTAACAGAACTCTAAGCAGTTTCTCAGAAAGCTTCTTTCCAGATTTCATCTGAGTATATTTCCTTTTTCAGCATAGCCCTCTAGGGGCTTCCAAATATCACTTTGCCAATTCCACAGAACTGTCTTAGCGAAAGGCTTCTTGAGGGGAAAGCTGTAACTCTGTGAGATGATTTCACAGAACACAAAGAAGTTTCTCAGAAATCTTCTTTCTCTTTGTTATCGGATGTTATTTCCTTTGGCCCTATAGTCTTTAGAGGGAACCGAAATATCTGTTCTCAGATTCCAGAGAAATAAGGCTAGCAAAGAGATCCACGAAATACAGATATAACTCTTTGAGAAGAACTAACAGAACACTCAGCAGTTTCTCAGAAAGCTTCTTTCCAGATTTCATCTGAGGATATTTCCTTTTTCTCCATAGCCCTCTATGGGCTTCCAAATATCACTTTGCCAATTCCACAAGAACTGTCTTAGCGAAAGGCATCTAGAGGGGAAAGCTGTAACTCTGTGAGATGATTTCACAGAACACAAAGAAGTTTCTCAGAAAGCTTCTTTCTCTTTGTTATCGGAGGATATTTCCTTTGCCCCTATAGTCTTCACAGGGATCCGAAATATCTGTTCTCAGATTCCATAGAAATAAGGCTAGCAAAGAGATCTACAAAATATAGATGTAATTCTGTGAGATGAATTAACAGAACACTAAGCAGATTCTCAGAAAGCTTCCTTCCAGATTTCATCTGAGGATATTTCCTTTTTCAGCATAGCCCTCTAGGGGCTTCCAAATATCACTTTGCCAATTCCACAAGAACTGTCTTAGCGAAAGTCTTCTTGAGGAGCAAGCTATAACTCTGTGAGATGATTTCACAGAACACAAAGAAGTTTCTCAGAAAGCTTCTTTCTCTTTGTTATCGGAGGATATTTCCTTTGGCCCTATAGTCTTCAAAGGGATGCGAAATATCTGTTCTCAGATTCCACAGAAATAAGTCTAGCAAAGAGATCGACGAAATACAGATGTAACTCTGTGAGTGGAAGTCACACATCACAGAGCAGTTTCTCAGAAAGCTTCTTTCCAGATTTCATCTGAGGATATTTCCTTTTTCACCATAGCCCTCTAAGGGCTTCCAAATATCACTTTGCCAATTCCACAAGAACTGTCTTAGCGAAAGGCTTCTTGAGGGGAAAGCTGTAATTCTGAGAGATGATTTCACAGAACACAAAGAAGTTTCTCAGAAAGCTTCTTTCTCTTTGTTATCGGAGGATATTTCCTTTGGCCCTATAGTCTTCAAAGGGATCCGAAATATCTGTTCTCAGATTCCACAGAAATAAGGCAACAAAGAGATACACGAAACACAGATGTAACTCTGTGAGATGAATTAACAGAACACTAAGCAGTTTCTCAGAAAGCTTGTTTCCAGATTTCATCTGAGGATATTTCCTTTTACAACATAGCCCTCGATGGGCTTCCAAATATCACTTTGCCAATTCCACAAGAACTGTCTCAGCGAAAGGCGTCTTGAGGGTAAAGCTGTAACTCTGTGAGATGATTTCACAGAACACAAAGAAGTTTCTCAGATAGCTTTTTTCTCTTTGTTATCGGAGGATATTTCCTTTGGCCTTATAGTCTTCAAAGGGATCCGAAATATCTGTTCTCAGATTCCACAGAAATAAGGCTAGCAAAGAGATCCACGAAATACAGAAGTAACTCTGTGAGATGAATTAACAGAACACTCAGCAATTTCTCAGAAAGCTAGTTTCCAGATTTCATCTGAGGATATTTCCTTTTTCACCATAGCCCTCTATGGGCTTCCAAATATCACTTTGCCAATTCCACAAGAACTGTCTTAGCGAAAGGCTTCTTCAGGGGAAAGCTATAACTCTGTGAGATGATTTCACAGAACACAAAGAAGTTTCTCAGAAAGCTTCTTTCTCTTTGTTATCAGAAGTTATTTCCTTTGGCCCTAGAGTCTTCAAAGGGATCCTAAAAATCTGTTCTCAGATTCCACAGAAATAAGGCTAGCAAAGAGATCGACAAAATGTAGGTGTAATTCTGTGAGATGAATTAACAGAACACTAAGCAGTTTCTCAGAAAGCTTCTTTCCAGATTTCATCTGAGGATATTTCCTTTTTCAACATAGCCCTCTATGGACTTCCAAATATCACTTTGCCAATTCCACAAGAACTGTCTTAGCGAAAGTCTTCTTGAGGGGAAAGCTGTAACTCTGTGAGATGATTTCACAGAACACAAAGAAGTTTCTCAGAAAGCTTCTTTCTCTTTGTCATCGGAGGATATTTCCTATGGCCTTATAGTCTTCAAAGGGACGCGAAATATCTGTTCTCAGATTCCACACAAATAAGGCTAGCAAGGAGATCCACCAAATACAGATGAAACTCTGTGAGTGGAAGTCACTCATCACAGAGCAGTATATCTGAAAGCTTCTTTCTAGATTTCATCTGAGGATATTTCCTTTTTCACCATAGCCCTCTAAGGGCTTCCAAATATCACTTTGCCAATTCCACTAGAACTGTCTTAGCGAAAGGCTTCTTGAGGGGAAAGCTGTAACTCTGAGAGAAGATTTCACAGAACACAAAGAAGTTTCTCAAAAAGCTTCTTTCTCTTTGTTATCGGAGGATATTTCCTTTGGCCCTATAGTCTTCAAAGGGATCCGAAATATCTGTTCTCAGATTCCACAGAAATAAGTCTAGCAGAGATCCACGAAATACAGATGTAACTCTGTGAGTGGAAGTCACACATTACAGAGCAGTTTCTCAGAAAGCTTCTTTCCAGATTTCATCTGAGGATATTTCCTTTTTCACCATAGCCCTCTATGGGCTTCCAAATATCACTTTGCCAATTCCACAAGAACTGTCTTAGCGAAAGGCTTCTTGAGGGGAAAGCTGTAACTCTATGAGATGATTTCACAGAACACAAAGATGTTTCTCAGAAAGCTTCTTTCTCTTTGTTATCGGAGGATATTTCCTTTGGCCCTATAGTCTTCAAAGAGATCACAAATATCTGCTCTCAGATTCCACAGAAATAAGGCTAGCAAAGAGATCCACGAAATACAGATGTAACTCTGTGAGATGAATTAACAGAACACTAAGCAGTTTCTCAGAAAGCTTCTTTCCAGATTTCATCTGAGGATATTTCCTTTTTCACCATAGCCCTCGATGGGCTTCCAAATATCACTTTGCCAATTCCACAAGAACTGTCTTAGCTAAAGGCTTCTTGAGGGGAAAGCTGTAACTCTGTGAGATGATTTCACAGAACACAAAGAAGTTTCTCAGAAAGCTTCTTTCTCTTTGTTATCGGAGGATATTTCCTTTGGCCCTATAGTCTTCAACGGGATCCGAAATATCTGTTCTCAGATTCCACAGAAATAAGGCTAGCAAAGAGATCCACGAAATACAGATGTAACTCTGTTAGTTGAATTAACAGAACACTCAGCAATTTCTCAGAAAGCTTCTTTCCAGATTTCATCTGATTATATTTCCTTTTTCACCATAGCCCTCTATGGGCTTCCAAATATCACCTTGCCAATTCCACAAGAACTGTCTTAGCGAAAGGCTTCTTGAGGGGAAAGCTGTAATTCTGAGAGATGATTTCACAGAACACAAAGAAGTTTCTCAGAAAGCTTCTTTCTCTTTGTTATCGGAGGATATTTCCTTTGGCCCTATAGTCTTCAAAGGGATCCGAAATATCTGTTCTCAGATTCCACAGAAATAAGGCAACAAAGAGATACACGAAACACAGATGTAACTCTGTGAGATGAATTAACAGAACACTAAGCAGTTTCTCAGAAAGCTTGTTTCCAGATTTCATCTGAGGATATTTCCTTTTACAACATAGCCCTCGATGGGCTTCCAAATATCACTTTGCCAATTCCACAAGAACTGTCTCAGCGAAAGGCGTCTTGAGGGTAAAGCTGTAACTCTGTGAGATGATTTCACAGAACACAAAGAAGTTTCTCAGATAGCTTTTTTCTCTTTGTTATCGGAGGATATTTCCTTTGGCCTTATAGTCTTCAAAGGGATCCGAAATATCTGTTCTCAGATTCCACAGAAATAAGGCTAGCAAAGAGATCCACGAAATACAGAAGTAACTCTGTGAGATGAATTAACAGAACACTCAGCAATTTCTCAGAAAGCTAGTTTCCAGATTTCATCTGAGGATATTTCCTTTTTCACCATAGCCCTCTATGGGCTTCCAAATATCACTTTGCCAATTCCACAAGAACTGTCTTAGCGAAAGGCTTCTTCAGGGGAAAGCTATAACTCTGTGAGATGATTTCACAGAACACAAAGAAGTTTCTCAGAAAGCTTCTTTCTCTTTGTTATCAGAAGTTATTTCCTTTGGCCCTAGAGTCTTCAAAGGGATCCTAAAAATCTGTTCTCAGATTCCACAGAAATAAGGCTAGCAAAGAGATCGACAAAATGTAGGTGTAATTCTGTGAGATGAATTAACAGAACACTAAGCAGTTTCTCAGAAAGCTTCTTTCCAGATTTCATCTGAGGATATTTCCTTTTTCAACATAGCCCTCTATGGACTTCCAAATATCACTTTGCCAATTCCACAAGAACTGTCTTAGCGAAAGTCTTCTTGAGGGGAAAGCTGTAACTCTGTGAGATGATTTCACAGAACACAAAGAAGTTTCTCAGAAAGCTTCTTTCTCTTTGTCATCGGAGGATATTTCCTATGGCCTTATAGTCTTCAAAGGGACGCGAAATATCTGTTCTCAGATTCCACACAAATAAGGCTAGCAAGGAGATCCACCAAATACAGATGAAACTCTGTGAGTGGAAGTCACTCATCACAGAGCAGTATATCTGAAAGCTTCTTTCTAGATTTCATCTGAGGATATTTCCTTTTTCACCATAGCCCTCTAAGGGCTTCCAAATATCACTTTGCCAATTCCACTAGAACTGTCTTAGCGAAAGGCTTCTTGAGGGGAAAGCTGTAACTCTGAGAGAAGATTTCACAGAACACAAAGAAGTTTCTCAAAAAGCTTCTTTCTCTTTGTTATCGGAGGATATTTCCTTTGGCCCTATAGTCTTCAAAGGGATCCGAAATATCTGTTCTCAGATTCCACAGAAATAAGTCTAGCAGAGATCCACGAAATACAGATGTAACTCTGTGAGTGGAAGTCACACATTACAGAGCAGTTTCTCAGAAAGCTTCTTTCCAGATTTCATCTGAGGATATTTCCTTTTTCACCATAGCCCTCTATGGGCTTCCAAATATCACTTTGCCAATTCCACAAGAACTGTCTTAGCGAAAGGCTTCTTGAGGGGAAAGCTGTAACTCTATGAGATGATTTCACAGAACACAAAGATGTTTCTCAGAAAGCTTCTTTCTCTTTGTTATCGGAGGATATTTCCTTTGGCCCTATAGTCTTCAAAGAGATCACAAATATCTGCTCTCAGATTCCACAGAAATAAGGCTAGCAAAGAGATCCACGAAATACAGATGTAACTCTGTGAGATGAATTAACAGAACACTAAGCAGTTTCTCAGAAAGCTTCTTTCCAGATTTCATCTGAGGATATTTCCTTTTTCACCATAGCCCTCGATGGGCTTCCAAATATCACTTTGCCAATTCCACAAGAACTGTCTTAGCTAAAGGCTTCTTGAGGGGAAAGCTGTAACTCTGTGAGATGATTTCACAGAACACAAAGAAGTTTCTCAGAAAGCTTCTTTCTCTTTGTTATCGGAGGATATTTCCTTTGGCCCTATAGTCTTCAACGGGATCCGAAATATCTGTTCTCAGATTCCACAGAAATAAGGCTAGCAAAGAGATCCACGAAATACAGATGTAACTCTGTTAGTTGAATTAACAGAACACTCAGCAATTTCTCAGAAAGCTTCTTTCCAGATTTCATCTGATTATATTTCCTTTTTCACCATAGCCCTCTATGGGCTTCCAAATATCACCTTGCCAATTCCACAAGAACTGTCTTAGCGAAAGGCTTCTTGAGGGGAAAGCTGTAACTCTGTGAGATGATTTCCCAGAACACAAAGAAGTTTCTCAGAAAGCTTCTTTCTCTTTGTTATCGGAGGTTATTTCCATTGGCCCTAGAGCCTTCAAAGGGATCCCAAATATCTGTTCTCAGATTCCAGAGAAATGAGGCTAGCAAAGAGATCCACGAAATACAGATATAACTCTGTGAGAAGAACTAGCAGAACACTCAGCAGTTTCTCAGAAAGCTTCTTTCCAGATTTCATCTGAGGATATTTCCTTTTTCACCATAGCCCTCTATGGGCTTCCAAATATCACTTTGCCAATTCCACAAGAACTGTCTTAGCCAAAGGCTTCTTGAAGGAAAACCTGTATCTCTGTGAGATGATTTTACAGAACACAAAGAAGTTTCACAGAAAGCTTCTTTCTCTTTGTTATCGGAGTATATTTCCTTTGGCCCTATAATCTTCAAAGGCATCCGAAATATATGTTCTCAGATTCCACAGAAATAAGGCTAGCAAAGAGATCCACGAAATACAGATGTAACTCTGTGAGATGAATTAACAGAACACTTAGCAGTTTCTCAGAAATCTTCTTTCCAGATTTCATCTGAGGATATTTCCTTTTTCACCATAGCTCTCTATGGGCTTCCAAATATCACTTTGCCAATTGCACAACAACTGTCTTAGCGAAAGGTTTCTTGAGGCGAAAGCTGTAACTCTGTGAGATGATTTCACAGAACACACAGAAGTTTCTCAGAAAGCTTCTTTCTCCTTGTTATCGGAGGATATTTCTTTTGGCCCTATAGTCTTCAAAGGGATGCGAAATATCTGTTCTCAGATTCCACAGAAATAAGGCTAGCAAAGAGATCCACGAAATTCAGATGTAACTCTGTGAGTGGAAGTCACACATCACAGAGCAGTTTCTCAGAAAGCTTCTTTCCAGATTTCATCTGAGGATATTTCCTTTTACACCATAGCCCTCTAAGGGCTTCTAAATATCACTTTGCCAATTCCACAAGAACTGTCTTAGCGAAAGGCTTCTTGAGGGGAAAGCTGTAAATCTGAGAGATGATTTCACAGAACACAAAGAAGTTTCTCAGAAAGCTTCTTTCTCTTTGTTATCGGAGGATATTTCCTTTGGCCCTATAGTCTTCAAATTGATCCGAAATATCTGTTCTCAGATACCACAGAAATAAGGCTAGCAAAGAGATCCACGAAATACAGATGTAACTCTGTGAGATGAATTAACAGAACACTTAGCAGTTTCTCAGAAAGCTTCTTTCCAGATTTCATCTGAGGATATTTCCTTTTTCAACATAGCCCTCTATGGGCTTCCAAATATCACTTTGCCAATTCCACAACAACTGTCTTAGCAAAAGGCTTCTTGAGGGGAAAGCTGTAACTCTGTAAGATGATTTCACAGAACACAAACATGTTTCTCAGAAAGCTTCTTTCTCTTTGTTATCGGAGGATATTTCCTTTTGCACTGTAGTCTTTAGAGGGATCCGAAATATCTGTTCTCAGATTCCACAGAAATAAGGTAGCAAAGAGGTCCACAAAATACAGATGTAACTCTGTGAGATGAACTAACAGAACACTAAGCAGTTTCTCAGAAAGCTTCTTTCCAGATTTTATATGAGGATATTTACTTTTTCACCATAACCCTCTATGGGCTTCCAAATATCACTTTGCCATTTCCACAAGAACTCTCTTAGCGAAAGGCTTCTTGAAGGGAAAGCTGTAACTCTGTGAGATGATTTCACAGAACACAAAGAAGTTTCTCAGAAAGCTTCTTTCTCTTTGTTATCGGAGGATATTTCCTTTGGCCCTATAGTCTTCAAAGGGATCCGAAATATATGTTCTCAGATTCCACAGAAATAAGGCTAGCAAAGGGATCCACGAAATACAGATGTAACTCTGTGAGATGAATTAACAAAACACTTAGCAGTTTCTCAGAAAGCTTCTTTCCAGATTTCATCTGAGGATATCTCCTTTTTCACCATAGCCCTCTATGGGCTTCCAAATATCACTTTGCCAATTCCACAAGAACTGTCTTAGCGAAAGGCTACTTGAGGGGAAATCTGTAATTCTGTGAGATGATTTCACAGAACACAGAGAAGTTTCTCAGAAAGCTTCTTTCTCTTTGTTATCGGAGGATATTTCCTTCGGCCCTATAGTATTTAGAGGGATCCGAAATATCTGTTCTCAGATTCCACAGAAATAAGGCTAGCAAAGAGATCCACGAACTACAGATGTAACTCTATGTGTGGAAGTCACACGTCACGGAGCAGTTTCTCAGAAAGCTTCTTTCCAGATTTCATCTGAGGATATTTCCTTTTTCACGATAGCCCTCTATGGACTTCCAAATATCACTTTGCCAATTCCAGAAGAACTGTCTTAACGAAAGGCTTCTTGAGGGGAAAGCTGTAACTCTGTGAGATGATTTCACAGAACGCAAAGAAGTTTCTCAGAAAGCTTCTTTCTCTTTGTTATCGGAGGATATTTCCTTTGGCCCTTTAGTCTTTAGAGGGATCCGAAATATCTGTTCTCATATTCCACAGAAATAGGGCTAGCAAAGAGATCCACGAAATACAGATAAAACTCTGTGAGATGAAGTAACAGAACACTCAGCAGTTTCTCAGAAAGCTTCTTTCCACATTTCATCTGAGGATATTTCCTTTTTCACCATAGCCCACTATGGGCTTCCAAATATCACTTTGCCAATTCCACAAGAACTGTCTTAGCGAAAGGCTTCTTGAGGGGAAAGCTGTAACTCTGTGAGATGATTTCACAGAACACAAAGAAGTTTCTCAGAAAGCTTCTTTCTCTTTGTTATCAGAGGATATTTCCTTTGGCTCCATAGTCTTCAAAGGGATCCGAAATATCTGTTCTCAGATTCCACAGAAATAAGGCTAGCAAAGAGATCCACGAAATACAGATGTAACTCTGTGAGATGAATTAACAGAACACTCAGCAGTTTCTCAGAAAGCTTCTATCCAGATTTCATCTGAGGATATTTCCTTTTTCACCATAGCCCTCTATGGGCTTCCAAATATCACTTTGCCAATTCCACAAGAACTGTCTTAGCGAAAGGTTTCTTGAGGCGAAAGCTGTAACTCTGTGAGATGATTTCACAGAACACAAAGAAGTTTCTCAGAAAGCTTCTTTCGCTTTGTTATCGGAGGATATTTCCTTTGGCCCTATATTCTTCAAAGGGTTCCGAAATATCTGTTCTAAGATACCACAGAAATAAGGCTAGCAAAGAGATCCACGAAATATAGATGTAATTCTGTGAGATGAATTAACAGGACACTAAGCAGTTTCTGAGAAAGCTTCTTTCCAGATTTCATCTGAGGATATTTCCTTTTTCACCATAGCCCTCTATGGGCTTCCAAATATCACTTTGCCAATTCCAGAAGAACTGTCTTAGCGAAAGTCTTCTTCAGGGGAAAGCTGTAACTCTGTGAGATGATTTCAGAGAACACAAAGAAGTTTCTCAGAAAGCTTCTATCTCTTTGTTATCGGAGGATATTTCCTTTGGCCCTATAGTCTTCAAAGGGATCCGAAATATCTGTTCTCAGATTCCACAGAAATAAGGCTAGCAAAGAGATCTACGAAATACAGATGTAACTCTATGAGATAAATTAACAGAACACTAAGCAGTTTCTCAGAAAGCTTCTTTCCAGATTTCATGAGAGGATATTACCTTTTTCACCATTGCCTTCTATGGGTTTCCAAATATCACTTTGCCAATTGCACAGGAACGGTCTTAGCGAAAGGCTACTGTAGGGGAAAGCAGTAACTCTGTGAGAAGATTTCATAGAACACAGAGAAGTTTCTCAGAAAGCTTCTTTCTCTTTGTTATCGGAGGATATTTCCTTTGGCCCTATAGTCTTCAAAGGGATCCGAAATATCTGTTCTCAGATTCCACAGAAATAAGGCTAGCAAAGAGATCCACGAAATACAGATGTAACTCTGTGAGATGAATTAACAGAACACTAAGCATTTTCTCAGAAAGCTTCTTTCCAGATTTCATCTGAGGATATTTCCTTTTTCACCATAACCCTCTATGGGCTTCCAAATATCACTTTGCCATTTCCACAAGAACTCTCTTAGCGAAAGGCTTCTTGAAGGGAAAGCTGTAACTCTGTGAGATGATTTCACAGAACACAAAGAAGTTTCTCAGAAAGCTTCTTTCTCTTTGTTATCGGAGGATATTTCCTTTGGCCCTATAGTCTTCAAAGGGATCCGAAATATATGTTCTCAGATTCCACAGAAATAAGGCTAGCAAAGGGATCCACGAAATACAGATGTAACTCTGTGAGATGAATTAACAAAACACTTAGCAGTTTCTCAGAAAGCTTCTTTCCAGATTTCATCTGAGGATATCTCCTTTTTCACCATAGCCCTCTATGGGCTTCCAAATATCACTTTGCCAATTCCACAAGAACTGTCTTAGCGAAAGGCTACTTGAGGGGAAAGCTTTAATTCTGTGAGATGATTTCACGGAACACAAAGAAGTTTCTCAGAAAGCTTCTTTCTCTTTGTTATCGGAGGATATTTCCTTCGGCCCTATAGAATTTAGAGGGATCCAAAATATCTGTTCTCAGATTCCACAGAAATAAGGCTAGCAAAGAGATCCACGAAATACAGATGTAAATCTATGTGTGGAAGTCACACGTCACGGAGCAGTTTCTCAGAAAGCTTCTTTCCAGATTTCATCTGAGGATATTTCCTTTTTCACCATAGCCCTCTATGGGCTTCCAAATATCACTTTTCCAATTCCAGAAGAACTGTCTTAACGAAAGGCTTCTTGAAGGGAAAGCTGTAACTCTGTGAGATGATTTCACAGAACACAAAGAAGTTTCTCAGAAAGCTTCTTTCTCTTTGTTATCGGAGGATATTTCCTTTGGCACTATAGTCTTCAAATTGACCCGAAATATCTGTTCTCAGATACCACAGAAATAAGGCTAGCAAAGAGATCCACGAAATACAGATGTAACTCTGTGAGATGAATTAACAGAACACTTAGCAGTTTCTCAGAAAGCTTCTTTCCAGATTTCATCTGAGGATATTTCCTTTTTCAACATAGCCCTCTATGGGCTTCCAAATATCACTTTGCCAATAACACAACAACTGTCTTACCGAAAGGCTTCTTGAGGGTAAAGCTGTAACTCTGTTAGATGATTTCACAGAACACAAAAAAGTTTCTCAAAAAGCTTCTTTCTCTTTGTTATCGGAGGATATTTCCTTTGGCCCTATAGTCTTCAAAGGGATCCGAAATATCTGTTCTCAGATTCCACAGAAATAAGGCTAGCAAAGAGATCCACGAAATACACATGTAACTCTGTGAGATGAATTAACAGAACCCTAAGCAGTTTCTCAGAAATCTTCTTGCCAGATTTCATCTGAGGATATTTCCTTTTTCACCATAGCCCTCTATGGGCTTCCAAATATCACTTTGCCAATTCCACAAGAACTGTCTTAGCGAAAGGCTTCTTGAGGGGAAAGGTGTAACTCTGTGAGATGATTTCACAGAACACAAAAAAGTTTCTCAGAAAGCTTCTTTCTCTTTGTTATCGAAGGATATTTCCTTTGGCCCTATAGTCTTCAAAGGGATCCGAAATATCTGCTCTCAGATTCCACAGAAATAAGGCTAGCAAAGAGATCCACGAAATACAGATGTAACTCTGTGAGATGAATTAACAGAACACTCAGCAGTTTCTCAGAAAGCTTCTTTCCAGATTTCATCTGAGGATATTTCCTTTTTCACCATAGCCCTCTATGGGCTTCCAAATATCACTTTGCCAATTCCACAAGAACTGTCTTCGCGAAAGGCTTCTTGAGGGGAAAGCTGTAACTCTGTGAGATGATTTCACAGAACACAAAGAAGTTTCTCAGAAAGCTTCTTTCTCTTTGTTATGGGAGGATATTTCCTTTGGCCGTATAGTCTTCAAAGGGATCCGAAATATCTGTTCTCAGATTCCACAGAAATAAGGCTAGCGAAGAGATCCACGAAATACACATGTAACTCTGTGAGATAAATTAACAGAACACTAAGCAGTTTCTCAGAAAGCTTCTTTCCAGATTTCATCCGAGGATATTTCCTTTTTCACCATAGCCCTCTATGGGCTTCCAAATATCACTTTGCAAATTCCACAAGAACTGTCTTAGCGAAAGGTTACTTGAGGGGAAAGATGTATCTCTGTGAGATGATTTCACAGAACACAAAGAAGTTTCTCAGAAAGCTTCTTTCTCTTTGTTATCGGAGGATATTTCCTTTGGCCCTATAGTCTTTAGAGTGATCCGAAATATCTGTTCTCAGACTCCACAGAAATAAGGCTAGCAAAGAGATCCACGAAATACAGATGTAACTCTGTGAGTGGAAGTCACACATCACAGAGCAGTCTCTCAGAAAGCTTCCTTCCAGATTTCATCTGAGGATATTTCCTTTTTCACCATAGCCCTCGATGGGCTTCCAAATATCACTTTGCCAATTCCAAAAGAACTGTCTCAGCGAAAGGCTTCTTGAGGGGAAAGCTGTTACACTGTGAGATGATTTCACAGAACACAAACAAGTTTCTCAGAAAGCCTCTTTCTCTTTGTTATCGCAGGTTATTTCCTTTGGCCCTATAGTCTTTAGAGGGAACCGAAATATCCTTTCTCAGATTCCAGAGAAATAAGGCTAGCAAAGAGATCCACGAAATACAGATGTAACTCTGTGAGTGGAAGTCACACATCACAGAGCAGTTTCTCAGAAAGCTTCTTTCCAGATTTCATCTGAGGATATTTCCTTTTTCACCATAGCCCTCTATGGGCTTCCAAATATCACTTTGCCAATTCCACAAGAACTGTCTTAGCGAAAGGCTTCTTGAGGGGAAAGCTGTAACTCTGTGAGATGATTTCACAGAACACAAAGAAGTTTCTCAGAAAGCTTCTTTCTCTTTGTTATCGGAGGATATTTCCTTTGCCCCTATAGTCTTCATAGGGATCAGAAATATCTGTTCTCAGATTCCACAGATATAAGGCTAGTAAAGAGATCCACAAAATATAGATGTAATTCTGTGAGATGAATTAACACAACACTAAGCAGTTTCTCAGAAAGCTTCTTTCCAGATATCATCTGAGGATATTTCCTTTTTCACCATAGCCCTCTATGGGCTTCCAAATATCACTTTGCCAATTCCACAAGAACTGTCTTATCGAAAGGCTTCTTGAGGGGAAAGCTGTAACTCTGTGAGATGATTTCAGAGAACACAAAGCAGTTTCTCAGAAAGCTTCTTTCTCTTTGTTATCAGAGGATATTTCCTTTGGCCCTATAGTCTTCATAGGGATCCGAAATATCTGTTCTCAGATTCCACAAAAAAAGGATAGCAAAGAGATCCAAAAAATATACATGTAATTCTGTGAGATGAATTAACAGAACACTAAGCAGTTTCTCAGAAAGCTTCTTTCCAGATTTCATCTGAGGATATTTCCTTTTTCACCGTAGACCTCTATGGGCTTCCTAATATCACTTTGCCAATTCCACAAGAACTGTCTTAGCGAAAGGCTTCTTGAGGGGAAAGCTGTATCTCCGTGAGATGATTTCACAGAACACAAAGAAGTTTCTCAGAAAGCTTCTTTCTCTTCGTTATCGGAGGATATTTCCTTTGGCCCTATAGTCTTCAAAGGGATCCGAAATATCTGTTCTCAGATTCCAAAGAAATAAGGCTAGCAAAGAGACCAAGAAATACAGATGTAACTCTGTGAGTCGAAGTCACACACCACAGAGCAGTTTCCCAGAAAGCTTCTTTCCAGATTTCTTCTGAGGATATTTCCTTTTTCACGATAGCCCTCTATGGGCTTCCAAATATCACTTTGCCAATTCCAGAAGAACTGTCTTAGCGAAAGGCTTCTTGAGGGGAAAGCTGTAACTCTGTGAGATGATTTCACAGAACACAAAGAAGATTCTCAGAAAGCTTCTTTCTCTTTGTTATCAGAGGATATTTCCTTTGGCTCTATAGTCTTCAAAGGGATCCGAAATATCTGTTCTCAGATTCCACAGAAATAAGGCTAGCAAAGAGATCCACGAAGTACAGATGTAACTCTGTGAGATGAATTAACAGAACACTCAGCAGTTTCTCAGAAATCTTCTATCCAGATTTCATCTGAGGATATTTCCTTTTTCACCATAGCCCTCTAAGGGCTTCCAAATATCACTTTGCCAATTCCACAAGAGCTGTCTTAGCGAAAGGTTTCTTGAGGCGAAAGCTGTAACTCTGTGAGATGATTTCACAGAACACAAAGAAGTTTCTCAGAAAGCTTCTTTCTCTTTGTTATCGGAGGATATTTCCTTTGGCCCTATAGTCTTCAAAGGGTTCCGAAATATCTGTTCTAAGATACCACAGAAATAAGGCTAGCAAAGAGATCCACGAAATATAAATGTAATTCTGTGAGATGAATTAACAGGACACTAAGCAGTTTCTGAGAAAGCTTCTTTAAAGATTTCATCTGAGGATATTTCCTTTTTCACCATAGCCCTCGATGGGCCTCCAAATATCACTTTGCCAATTCCACAAGAACTGTCTCAGCGAAAGACTTCTTGAGGGGAAAGCTGTAACTCTGTGAGATGATTTCACAGAACACAAAGAAGTTTCTTAGAAAGCCTCTTTCTCTTTGTTATCGGAGGTTATTTCCTTTGGCCCTATAATCTTTAGAGGGAACCGAAATATCCTTTCTCAGATTCCAGAGAAATAAGGCAAGCAAAGAGATCCACGAAATACAGATATAACTCTGTGAGAAGAACTAACAGAATACTCAGCAGATTCTCAGAAAGCTTCTTTCCAGATTTCATCTGAGGATATTACCTTTTTCACCATAGCCCACTATGGGCTTCCAAATATCACTTTGTCAATTCCACAAGAACTGTCTTTGGAAAGGCTTCTTGAGGGTAAAGCGGTAACTCTGTGAGATGATTTCACAGAACACAAAGAAGTTTCTCAGAAAGGTTCTTTCTCTTTGTTATCGGAGGATATTTCTTTTGACCCTCTAGTCTTCATAGGGATCCGAAATATCTGTTCTCATATTCCACAGAAGTAAGTCTAGCAAAGAGATCCACCAAATACAGATGTAACTCTGTGAGATGAATTAACAGAACACTAAGAGGTTTCAAAGAAAGCTTCTTTCCAGATTTCATCCGAGGATATTTACTTTTTCAACATAGCCCACTATGGGCTTCCAAATATCACTTTGCCAATTCCACAAGAACTGTCTTAGCGAAAGGCTACTTTAGGGGAAAACTGTAACTCTGTGAGAAGATTTCATAGAACACAGACAAGTTTCTCAGAAAGCTTCTTTCTCTTTGTTATCGGAGGATATTTCCTTTGGCCCTATAGTCTTCATAGGGATCCGAAATATCTGTTCTCAGATTCCACAGAAATAAGGCTAGCAAAGAGATACAGAAAATATAGATGTAATTCTGTGAGATGAATTAACAGAACACTAAGCAGTTTCTCAGAAAGCTTCTTTCCAGATTTCATCTGAGGATATTTCCTTTTTCACCATAGCCCTCTATGGGCTTCCAAATATCACTTTGCCAATTCCACAAGAACTGTCTTAGCGAAAGGCTACTTCAGGGGAAATCTGTAACTTTGTGAGAAGATTTCATAGAACACAGAGAAGTTTCTCAGAAAGCTTCGTTCTCTTTGTTATCGGAGGATATTTCCTTTGGCCCTATTCTCTTTAAAGTGATCCGAAATATCTGTTCTCAGATTCCACAGAAATAAGTCTAGCAAAGAGATCCACGAAATACAGATGTAACTCAGTGAGATGAATTAACAGAACACTAAGCAGTTTCTCAGAAAGCTTCTTTAGAGATTTCATCTGAGGATATTTCCTTTTTCACCATAGCCCTCTATGGGCTTCCAATTATCACTTTGCAAATTCCACAAGAACTGTCTTAGCGAAAGGCTTCCTGAGGGGAAAGCTGTATCTCCGTGAGGTGATTTCACAGAACACAAAGAAGTTTCTCAGAAAGCTTCTTTCTCTTTGTTATCGGAGGATATTTCCTTTGGCCCTATAGTCTTCAAAGGGATCCGAAATATCTGTTCCCAGATTCCAAAGAGATAAGGCTAGCAAAGAGATCCACGAAATACAGATGTAACTCTGTGAGTGGAAGTCACACACCACAGAGCAGTTTCCCAGAAACTTCTTTCCAGATTTCATCTGAGGATATTTCCTTTTTCACGATAGCCCTCTATGGGCTTCCAAATATCACTTTGCCAATTCCACAAGAACTGTCTTAGCGAAAGGCTTCTTGAGGGGAAAGCTGTAACTCTGTTAGATGATTTCACAGAACACAAAGAAGATTCTCAGAAAGATTCTTTCTCTTTGTTATCGGTGGATATTTCCTTTGGCCCTATAGTCTTCAAA